>NC_139638.1:11469809-11687309 GCF_964638095.1 Poromitra crassiceps
AAATATTATTTTATTTGTACCCAAAATGTGCAGTCTACTGTAAATCACAGCAAACAGAATGAAAACAGGATGAAATTAAAGAGATAACAGAAAATAGGGCAATAAACATCCTGCCTTCGGTCCCTGGCTGGCCACATGACCTCCTCCACGTCGCAGGCAATGTTCTCCCTGGCCAAGCAGCGGGGGAAGAATCGCCTACAATGGCGCATGAAGCCTTGACAGGCCTCAGCAGTGACATCGCCACATGCGTCCTGTCCTCCATGGCTTGCAGCAGTGGGATCCGTGCCTGCCGACTCCTCTCGTACACCTTCCATCTCCAGGCAGAGAAAAACTCCTCAATTGGATTGAGGAAGGGAGAGTATGGAGTGAGATGCAGGACGGACATTTCAGGATGGCCCCTGAACCAGTCACGGACCAGAGCAGCCTGGTGGAAACTGACGTTGTCCCAGACAACAACAAACCTGATCACCTCTGTGTCATCCATCTGGTCTGGTTGAACAACGATGTTGTAGAGTGTGTCCAGGAATGCTATGAGAAGGGCAGTGTTGTACTGTAGGTGGCCCAGGTTGGCATGGTGATGGAGGACGCCGTGGTGGTTGATGGCAGCACATATTGTTATGTTCCCTCCGCGCTGGCCAGGGACTTCAGTGATAGCACGCTGGCCAGGGACTTCAGTGATAGCACGCTGGCCAGGGACTTCAGTGATAGCACGCTGGCCAGGGACTTCAGTGATAGCACGCTGGCCAGGGACTTCAGTGATAGCACACTGGCCAGGGACTTCAGTGATAGCACGCTGGCCGATTACATTTCTGCCCCGGCGCCTTTTTTTTACAAGGTTGAATCCCGCTTCATCAATGAATATAAATTCATGCAGGTCTGCTTCTGCATCTAGGTCAAGAAATCTCTGAAACAGACAACATGACAATATTATACATCAAGAGTGGTCAATAAAGTATAGGCTATTGTGAAACATTGTAAAAAGGACAACGTGTCAGTGCTGATAGGACACAGTTGTGGAATGTATAGGACTTACTTGTACATAGTCATGGCGGATCTCCTTGATTCGGTCAGTGTTCCTTTCAAAAGGAACCCTGTACACCTGCTTCATCCTCATGGAATTGCGTTGGAGAACACGGTCCAGTGTGGATAAACTCACTGTTGCTATATTTTGGAATAAGTGTTGATCTGCAATGATTAAGTTAAGTTAAGTTAAGTTATCCTTTATTTATCCCCGTGGGGAAATTCATCCTCTGCATTTGACCCATCCTCTACTAGGAACCTTCCTAGAACTAGGAGCAGTGGGCAGCCACTGTGCAGATTGCATCTTGGATTTGTCGGAGGGTTATGGCATTGTTCGCCAGCACCATATTGAGGAGTCTTCCTCTCCCACCACGTTGTGGTAATCTTGCAGTTCTGCAAAAGATACAAATAGATACAAATACAGCAAGGTCCTTGCAACACTAATTGAATACTGTATTGATATGCAGTACTACAGTAAGACCAGTAGGTTTCTTACCTATGCTCATTTCTGAAAGTCCCAATTATTGAGGCAACCGAGAAGCGACTCAAGTTGGGTTGGACCCTCTGGCCAGCCTCCCTCATGGGCAAACCATGGTTGACCACATGATCAATGACAGTGGCCCTAATCTCATCAGAGATTATGGTTCTTCTCCTTTCTGCTCCTTGTCCTCCTCGTCCTCGTCCTCGTCCTCCTCCTCATTGTCCTCTTCGTCCTCTTCGTCCTCTTCCTGCTCCTCCTCCTCCTGCTCCTCCTCCTCCTCCTCCTCCTCTTACTCTCACTCCTCTGCCTTGCTGCTCACCTCTCTCTTCGATGTTGCCGCCATTCATTGTTCTCCAAACAAACCAGGAGCTCATCTGTGACCTTCTATAGCAAATAGCTGATTGCTAATTGCACAACAGCCTTTAGAGTTTAGAAATGTGATTGGCAGTGTGTTCTGTGTGAACACCAAGAGAGGGAATTCAGGAAGAGTGTGCAAGATATGAAGAATTGTGTGTAGTGTTGTGAAAAAATGTGTGGTTTGGAATGGGAATCTGAGTCTGAAGCAGAAAATGTGCTTGGAGTTCAGCAGAATTGGTTTGGCAGTTGGTACATGAGTTTCAGGTTGTGCACATTGTGTCTGATGTTCCAATTAATGTGTTTAAACAATTGTGAAAAACTGTAACTGGCACCTGGCCTCCTGTCATTTTGCAATGCAAGTTGAGTATCCCTGCTGTAGGCTATCAGTAACGTTGATCAAGGGCATCGTTTTGGTCTCAAAGTTGGTAGGGTCGAGGACGGCATGAGGGGAGGCGGATTTGAGGTTTTTGTTTTACCTTTTTTAGCCATATTTGAATGAATATCTCATTTTAAATCAACATTAGGATTATACTGTTGTGATGTCATTCAGTATCTTCTCCTTTTCTCAATAACTTTCATGTCACCACCTGCTCAGCTCTCCTGTCAGCATAATTGTAACTAACAAACACAAACTGTAGGTTTAGCCATCTAATCATGTTCTTTCACAAACAGCCGGTTTGGAAAGAAAAAATTGCCACTGAATCCCACACATCATACATCCTACATTTATTCCTCCTAAGAGTTGCACGATCTTCAGTCAGATCGTCAATCACCACCCTTTGACATCACCAATACACTGATGTCATCGCGCAAGCACATGGCTAATTAATATGGACGTTAACATCCACCACATGGCTATGTGCTTCAGCTGCGCGCTGTACTTTGCTAAATTAGCATCGATGCTAGCGGGACTTACCCAGCTATTGTCATTGCCTGCTTGCTGCTGCTTGCACTGCTGCTTGCTGGTAATGTTAATCCCATGTCAGAAAAAGTCTCCAGATTTGTCCTAACTAGTCTCTTCTGAGAAAGATTGTCTCCAAGAGGGTCTGTCTGCTGCAGGGAACCCGGAAAACTGTGTGTGTGTGTGTGTGTGTGTGGGTGGGTGTTTGTTTGGTCATCAGCCAAATGAGCCAATCAAACCTGAGTTTGGGGGGGGGAAATTGGACTGGCCCATTCAGTTGCGAAAAACAGGGGTAATGGTAACTTTGAACATAATGCAAACTAATTTCACTCAATAATGGTTGGGTCAATTATATCCTTGCAAAATATGGGAAGACAATCTAAATGACCTATATAACTGCACTCCAAAGATAATGCAAATAAGGTTGCTTAAAAGTTGATAGGGACAATTGGACACCCTGAAATGTTGGTTGTGACTTGTCACGACCAACCCTATGCAAATCGACGCGCTTGACGTTGATGGATCTTGAGTTTGGACTTAAATCCTGATGGCATTCCCTGCTTTTTGGCAGGTATCTCATTCCACACACACAAAAGTGCCACTGTGCTGTGGTGGGTACGGCTGGTTCCATTTTGAATTTGCTTCTTGAGTAGCTGGACAACCTTTTTGAACCTTTCGGTGTGCTGTCAATCAAAAACAACGTAAATTGACTACTAACACGCACCCTCATGTCAGTCAAAGGAATCCAGTTTTGACATGTTTGCTACACTGCTGCTCCACTCTCCAGAGGAACTGTTTGGAAAATGGGGAAGAGAGCTGTGCATCTTGTACTGAGTCCAGACCAACAGCGTATTACTGCTTTCAAATTAAAACCTGTCAAGAGTTATGGTGACAGAGTACAGCAGGCTACAATTTTGAGGTGCTGGCTTTTTTTTACTCCACTATATTTATCTGACAGCTGTAGTTACTAGTTACTTTGTTATCTGATGGCTGTAGTTACTAGTTACTTTGTTATCTAATGGCTGGAGTTACTAGTTACTTTGTTATCTGATGGCTGGAGTTACTAGTTACTTTGTTATCTGTGTAATGGCGAAATTAAATCTCCATTTCCCTTTAGGGGTTTATATTTTTCCTTACTAGTTACTTTGTTATCTGACGGCTGGAGTTACTAGTTACTTTGTTATCTGATGGCTGGAGTTACTAGTTACTTTGTTATCTGACAGCTGGAGTTAGTTACTTCGTTATCTGATGGCTGGAGTTACTAGTTACTTTGTTATCTGACAGCTGGAGTTAGTTACTTTGTTCTCTGACAGCTGGAGTTACTAGTTACTTTGTTATCTGATGGCTGGAGTTACTAGTTACTTTGTTATCTGATGGCTGGAGTTACTATAGTTACTTTGTTACTGTATCTGACAGCTGGAGTTACTAGTTACTTTGTTATCTGATGGCTGGAGTTACTAGTTATTTTGTTATCTGATGTCTGGAGTTACTAGTTACTTTGTTATCTGATGGCTGGAGTTACTATAGTTACTTTGTTATCTGACGGCTGGAGTTACTAGTTACTTTGTTATCTGATGGCTGGAGTTACTATAGTTACTTTGTTACTGTATCTGACAGCTGGAGTTACTAGTTACTTTGTTATCTGATGGCTGGAGTTACTAGTTATTTTGTTATCTGATGTCTGGAGTTACTAGTTACTTTGTTATCTGATAGCTGGAGTTACTAGTTACTTTTGTTATCTGATGGCTGGAGTTACTAGTTACTTTGTTAGTTACTTTGTTATCTGATGGCTGGAGTTACTAGTTACTTTGTTATCTGATGTCTGGAGTTACTAGTTACCTTGCAGAATAAGGTTTTACATGCAAAGCATACAATAAGCTCTATGTTGCATTGTTAGTTTCACAGTTAGTAGTTAGTAGACGGACAAGCCCGTCTTTTATCAGGCCAGGAGCAGTGGTCGCTTTTTCTTTCCAGCGCCCGGGGACCAATTTCGGATGTTGTCGTCACTGGTCGGATGACGATCTTCTGCATGTTTTTAGTGGGGGGGTTATGTACGGAGGAACCCCCTGAGGAGCACGGGGAGAACATGCAAACTCCACACAGAAAGGCCCTTTCGACGAGATAACCCACCTGGGCAGTAGGCACTGAAGATATGGGGGGGACACAACTCCAGCGCCCACAGCGTCCCAGGCGAGAATCGAACTCAGGACCTTCTAGCTGTGAGGCGACAGTGCTACCGACTGCGCCACCGTACCCCCTTTCGCGTTTCGACTGCACAACGGTATATGAGCAGCTTGACCTACAACATTCAATACTTGTCACAGTTTGATGTGTCATAATAATATAACTGTGAAAGAATGAGCACTTTTATTGAGTACTTTGAGTACTTTTTCCATTTCCACACGACCAGTTACCTCCGCCAACAGAGTTGGGTCAGGCCAATGAGTTTGCTGGGAGGTTGTTTTCAGCTGGTCTGTCTGTCTGTCTGTCTGTCTGTCTGTCTGCCTGTCTGTCTGTCTGTCTGTCTGCCTGTCTGTCTCTCTGTCTGTCTGCCTGTCTGTCTGTCTGTCTGTCTGTCTGTCTGCCTGCCTGTCTGTTTGTCTGTCTGTGTGTCTGTCTGTCTGTGTGTCTGTCTGTCTGTCTGTCTGTCTGTCTGTCTGTCTGTCTGTCTGCCTGCCTGTCTGTTTGTCTGTCTGTCTGTTTGTCTGTCTGTGTGTCTGTCTGTGTGTCTGTCTGTCTGTCTGTCTGTCTGTCTGTCTGCCTGCCTGTCTGTTTGTCTGTCTGTGTGTCTGTCTGTGTGTCTGTCTGTCTGTGTGTCTGTCTGTGTGTCTGTCTGTCTGTCTGCCTGCCTGTCTGTCTGTTTGTCCATCCACAGGATATCTCAGGCATTGAACTTCCACATGGATTCAAGTAACACCGTTGGAACTTTGTAGGAAGGTTGGTCACGGGGCAACGACGAACTGATTCACTTTCCATGCCCACTGGCCAAAAGGGGGTGTGGCAATGACCGTAGCCAATCACAAAAAGGCGCTTAATTTCCAAATGCATTCACATAACACTACAAAACTTTGTAGAAAGTTTGGTGGAGGAATGCACTACCGAGCGCCCTAGATTTGAATTATGTAATGTTTTTGAATGGAGCTTCACAAGCCTAACTTTCTCCGCCCATAGAGGACCATGCAGTCCCTCAGATAATGCTTTTAAATGTTGACAGCTTTCTAAATCAGATTGATTCTAAACCGCTCCACAACCTTTTGGTTCTGCTCAGGCCGTTTCGTCACCGTGGACGCAGTCTCGGAGGATTACGAGGAGGAGGATCAGAGGCCAGATGCCAGAACTCCGAGAGAGATCAGAGGGCTTCTGCTGAGTCCCGTCCTGGAGCAGGAGGAGTGGAGCTGCCTCAGGCTGGTGTACCAGATCAGCAGCTCCGGGAGCCTGCAGGTCCAGCAGCGCACGCAGGGCCGGAGCTTCGACAGGCCGCTGTGGAGCAGCCATGCGCCCTCTGACAGCTGGGTGATCGCCAGCATGGACCTGCACAACACTACTGAGCCCTACCGGGTAAGAAGACACACAAATACACACTGTGCTAAAAACAATGTTTACAAAGTGCTTCACGTACAATAACACACAAAGAGATGAATCAAAATAAGAATTGTATAAAAAGTAAAGTATGAAAAACGAGGAAAAAGAAAGAGGAGACAACAAATGCTACTGAGGTGCAATAAATACAAAAGAATAAAATGTGACAGTGAAAAAGGTCAAGTAATCCAGTGAAATACAATAAAAAACCAGAAGGGCACTCAGAGAGTGCAGACATCTGCCAAGGTTTGTGCTGTTATTATGTGTTTGTGAGTCGGATCCGGATCCGCGCCAAAATCTTCTTGGTTCTGTCTTGGCCCGTGCTACACGCAGGGGTGAAAGTGGACCGGATCGTTCAGGTGCACTTTCACCAGTGGCTACATGCTTCCACAAAGTTAGATGAAAATCGGCACAGTAGTTTGTCCGTAATCCTGCTGACAGAAAACAAACAGACAGTAGACAGTACCGAAAACAACCTAGACTAACTATGGCATTTTACGTGTGATCGGGCTGAAACTTTCAGGAAGTGTAAAAGAGCAGTGCTGCGGGCCTAGTGATGTGATGTCACTCGAGCAATGACGACATCATCACTGATGATATCACTCACTGATGACATCATCATTGAGCTCGAGCAATGATGACATCCTCTGGTGACAGCATCACCGATGACATCGCTCACTGATGACATCCTCATTGAGCTCGAGCAATGATGACATCCTCTGCTGACAGCATCACCGATGACATCGCTCACTGATGACATCCTCATTGAGCTCGAGCAATGATGACATCCTCTGCTGACAGCATCACCGATGACATCACTCACTGATGACATCATCATTGAGCTCGAGCAATGATGACATCCTCTGCTGACAGCATCACCGATGACATCACTCACTGATGACATCATCATTGAGCTCGAGCAATGATGACATCCTCTGGTGACAGCATCACCGATGACATTGCTCACTGATGACATCATCATTGAGTGCTCGAGTGACATCACTGGTGACATCACCAATTCTATATCATCAGTGATTTATGATGAAAGAAGATTGGAGACCACTGTGTTCTAGACCAAGGGGGTCTGAAGGTGTGTTCACACTAACGTTCAACTAAAGTTTTTTGCTGGCATCGAGTTTACATACAAAGTCAATGCAAACGAGCGATTGAGCGTATATTCGCCCGGGAGAAAAATCGCTGGGCGTCCGAGCGACAGAGACAGAGCGATAGGGAGAAAATACGCTCGTCGCCCGAGATGAAATATCCCAACTCGAGCGAAATTTCGCTGGCATCAGTCGCTCGCTGTTCAACGCTGATTAACTGCCGTGTGAGAGTGAGTCAAGGATCACACTGGCTTGGAACAAACCGCTGGTTTATTGTGTGGCAACAAACCGCATTGACAGCTGATTGACAGGCTGACAGCTGACATGAAGTGAAGTCTGTACTACCGGTATAGAGCTCGTGTTAGGAGCATGCTGATAGGCTTAGCTTGTAAACAACTACGGTGGCTCGTAGTGGACAAACATCATGACATTGCGTAACGTTATAGCCCCCAGATGTCCGTCAATTATTGTCCCTGTTGACGAGCGATTTAAACACAGCGACAGAGCGATTCCAAAGGGTTGAATCAAGCGACAGAGTGAAAAATAAATATCTCGGTGTGAATACAGCTTAACTCCCAGGGGGAGTCTAACTCCCACGGGTCCACTAGTTAGAAAAAAAAGGAAAATAAAAACAAGAAGAAATAAAAGAAAGAGGGGAAATGACTGGTAAAGATGTTGGCTGCTTTTGTTGAATGTTGCTTTAACATGGTGACCAGGTTCAAATGAGACGTTTTGTTGGAGGCCAAGAAATCAGCATGAAAAGCTGCACAAACATTCAACATCCACGAACAAAACAACGAAGCACAGAACTGAAAGTGGACCAAAGCCATTTGTCCAACAGAGCAGGATATGTGAGCAGAGATAGATCTAAACAAGGCGTAACCCATATGTTCACTTCACTTCTTTCATTTCAACACAACCGATTTTTAGAGGAAGAAGAATATTTCATCATGCTAGTAGACAGATATAGGTTGATATTACACAAGCCAGCAGGAGGTCAAAAATGAAGTAGGTGGAGAGACGCACACACACACACACACACACACACACACACACACACACACACACACACACGCACACACACACACACACACACACACATCCATCCAAACTGTGGGAAATGTAAAGCTCTTGTTTATAGTAGTGTGCTGAGGCAGTAACAGCAGTGACAGGGTCACGACCTACATGTCTGTGCTGTGTGCGGCCTCTCCAGTGTAAACACACACACCGGTACAGATGGGTGGAAAATCAGTGTGTTATAATGAAGTGTGTCCTTTTAAAGTTTAAACCACATGTACTGACGGCTAAAATGACCTGCCACACGCACACACGCGCACGTGCACGCGCACGCGCACGCGCACACGCACACGCACACACACACACACACACACACACACACAAGCCCTGACCTCGCTTTAGCTTTATTTATTCAGGGTGGTCGAGATTGGGTCCTTTTACAATGATGCCCTGATACAATACAGACACAATGCAGACACAAGGGATACAAAATCATAAAACAATCCAAAATAAAACCATAAAATCAATGTATAAAATGACAAAAGAAGAAGAAAAAGAAACAGAAACACAGAAAAAAAAAACTTGCATTCCCTTCCTCAAAAATGTCTCCTTATGGGAACACTCCACTGTTACTATATCAAGAAAAGCATAGGGGGAAAAATAGCACGAAAACAATGTCATGTTTCAGTTGAAATATATATACGTCATTCACTGCTCCAAATCATTTTGTTACAAACCTGTTGTTCATCAGAGCTTTCCAAGTCAATTCGACTTGAGAGGTAAAATAGATTAAATTCCTCCAGTGTGCAGCTTGATGCTCGTCCTCTGTCTGACCCTGCGTACACATCATGTGCTTCCTGTCTGACCCTGCGTACACATCATGTGCTTCCTGTCTGACCCTGCGTACACATCATGTGCTTCCTGTCTGACCCTGCGTACACATCATGTGCTTCCTGTCTGACACTGCATACACATCATGTGCTTCCTGTCTGACCCTGCGTACACATCATGTGCTTCCTGTCTGACCCTGTGTACACATCATGTGCTTCCTGTCTGACCCTGCGTACACATCATGTGCTTCCTGTCTGACCCTGCGTACACATCATGTGCTTCCTGTCTGACTCTGCGTACACATCATGTGCTTCCTGTCTGACCCTGTGTACACATCATGTGCTTCCTGTCTGACTCTGCGTACACATCATGTGCTTCCTGTCTGACCCTGCGTACACATCATGTGCTTCCTGATTCAGCCAGCATGTGTTGTTCATCAGGTCATCGTTGAGGGTCAACCTGGGCAGAGCGCGGCGAGCAGCGTGGCCATCTTTGAGATCCACATCAGCCCCGGATACTGCCTGGGTGAGTGGCTTCACTCAGAGAGAAACAACTCATTCACTCATTCATACTGCCTGGGTGAGTGAGTTCACTCAGAGAGAAACACAACTCATTCACTCATTCATACTGCCTGGGTGAGTGACTTCACACAGAGAGAAACACAACTCATTCACTCATTCATACTGCCTGGGTGAGTGGCTTCACACAGAGAGAAACAACTCATTCACTCATTCATACTGCCTGGGTGAGTGGCTTCACACAGAGAGAAACACAACTCATTCACTCATTCATACTGCCTGGGTCAGTGGCTTCACACAGAGAGAAACAACTCATTCACTCATTCATACTGCCTGGGTGAGTGAGTTCACTCAGAGAGAAACACAACTCATTCACTCATTCATACTGCCTGGGTGAGTGACTTCACACAGAGAGAAACACAACTCATTCACTCATTCATACTGCCTGGGTGAGTGACTTCACACAGAGAGAAACACAACTCATTCACTCATTCATACTGCCTGGGTGAGTGACTTCACTCACAGAGAAACACAACTCATTCACTCATTCATACTGCCTGGGTGAGTGACTTCACTCAGAGAGAAACACAACTCATTCACTCATTCATCTCTAAATACAAACCATCTGTCTCTCTGTCAAATACAATACATGGCAAAGTCCCGTAACGATTACATCACCATACAAAGATTACAGCACGCAATGCCATATATGGTCAGGCTGTTGCTGCCTTCTCCTTCCTGCGTGCAGAGTGCGACTTTGAGGAGTCTCACCTGTGTGGATACAGCAACCTGTGTGTGTGTGTGTGTGTGTGTGTGTGTGTGTGTGTGTGTGTGTGTGTGTGTGTGTGTGTGTGTGTGTGTGTGTGTGTGTGTGTGTGTGTGTGTGTGTGTGCAGAGTGTGACTTTGAGGAGTCTCACCTGTGTGGATACAGTAACCAGTGGAACACCAATGTGAACTGGTACGTGGGAGGAGGTACGGCGCGGAGGAACATGCCCAACGACCACACGTACAACAACAGGACAGGTGAGCGGGTACAGGTGAACAGGACAGGTGAGCGGGATGAGCTCATCTTTCAGATACAAAGCTGTTTTAAACTACATACATATATAATAATAATATATATATAATACTGTACTGGCAAAACGCCACAGTTAAATAGAATACAGACTCCTGATATGAAAAGAGCAACTGTTGCCAAAAAGTAATGAGAAGCAACCTGTGTGTGTGTGTGTGTGTGTGTGTGTGTGTGTGTGTGTGTGTGTGTGTGTGTGTGTGTGTGTGTGTGTGTGTGTGTGTGTGTGTGTGTGTGTGTGTGTGTGTGCGTGTGCGTGTGCGTGCGTCTGTCTTGATTTTGTAGTGTGCTGTTATCCCTTCTATTTCCCCATGAACATAATGTGATATCCACAGACAAATCTCGTCTTGTTCATTTGTTCGTTTTAAGGGTTTCAAATGTCTATTTGTGTGTCTATCCTTCTATCTCCATATGAACAAAAACATAACAACCATGATGATGATGAATCATTTGCCGTTCAGGCCTTAATGTTACGTTTTGTTTCTAGGACCCAAATGTAGACGGACAAGTGATGGATGGAAATAGGGGGAAGAGTTTGGCTGGTGGTTAGTTTGGCTGGAAAGACGTGGGTAGGTGAGGTAACAGATGAGAGGGCACGAGGAATCCTGGACACAGAAAACACTGTTAGGAAACAGACACAAGGAAACAGCATTTTCCTCAGGTATGAAAGAGATGGAGGGGCAAGAGAGTAGCTCCCACAAACAAGGCAGAAGAATCTGGCGGTGAGAGGACAGCAAGCCGGGGATGATATAATAGCATAGCCTACTGTAGTCTGCTGAGATGATGGGAAGCAGGTGAGCAGCTAATCACAGGCAGGTGTGGACCATGCACATAAATAATATGGACGTGCTGTAGCTATCCCATTACATTTCTTCTCCCTGGCGGAGTTCAAACATTGGCCGTCACCATCTTGATTTTTCATCAGCAGAGTGGGAGGGAATGGGTTTGAGTCCTTCCGCAGCTCACGTGAGATGGGAGTTTCCCAGAGCTGCAGCTCTGCCTACTATTGGTCTGTGATCGGCAAGCTGCGTGATCACTGGACAGGCGAGCTGTCAATCACCGCCTTTTCTATCATCTATTTGACTCCAAATGGGCGAGTTATATAAAAAATGACCCCCCCCTACAGTTGTTATGAAAAGGTGAAATTAGCCATATAGACCTAAACCGTGCTTCGCCCCTGACTGGAAATATGTTTAATCCTGTTACAAAGTTGGGCATTTTAACATGGGGGGAAATGCCTACTGCCCCCGACGCCTAGTGGCCATTCGAGGAACTACAGCTTTTCAATTCACTTCCGCATCATCAGAGGGAAGGGGGTGGGCTTGCCCACTGTAGACCATGGATGTATTAAAAGAACGATGTGGACGACCTGAGCTGGGAGCCAGGAGAAGGAGCGGAGACCACACCCACACACAAACAACACAGACAGACAGACAGACAGACCCACCCAAATCACCCATTTTGTGTCTAAAAGACAGGAAGTAAAGCAGGTGCAAGCAGAACACTAATGAGGGTTTCCAACTTCCAATCCAAATACTGTAGGTGTTCCAGTGCCAGGGCTCTAATCAATGTCTTACGCCTGTTTTACTTCCTGCCTTTTAGACACAAAATGGGCGATTTGGGGGAGGATGTGAAATAGGCTAATGGCACTCAAACTCCGGAACAACTTCAAAACACCAATGGCAGACTTCATCTTCTTTCAAGTCACAATTGAAAACACAAACACATTTTTACAAACTTGCGTTTTTATTTTTTTTCCTGGGCACCAGAGTTGTTTGTTTTTTACCTTTTTTGTTTTTTGTCTGTTACTCTTTGTTCTTATTTGTTTTTCTTACCTCGTTTTTGTTTCTTTTTATACCATGTAAAACTTTTGAGAATGATCTCCCCTGCAAACACTGCATTTTCTCCTTCTATACTTTCTCAGTGTTCTGTGTTGTGTTTGTATCATATTATACATCAAACTAAACTCACTAACTGCCCTTCAGGCCACTTCATGTATGTGGACTCCATCTACGCCAAGACTTTCAAAGAAGTGGCCAAACTGGCGTCTCCCATGACGACCGTGCCGATGTCCGGCTGTCTGAGTTTTCAGTACCAGCGCGGCGAGGGGAAAGGGAACCTGTTCTCTGTTTTCACCAGGGACCAAGTGGGCCAGTACCAGGAGCTGTGGCGAGCCGGACCGGAGAACCAGAGCGACTGGACCGTGGATCCCGGGGAGTGGATCCCAGTGCAGCTCGACCTCAAGGCCCCATACGCTCTACAGGTCAGCACAGAACCTGGGCTGGGGGGCGGGTTTGGGCTCAGGGACGGGGTTATGGTTTAGTAGTCAACTAAGGTTTGGGACAGGCTTTTGCGGTGGTGGCCTAAGGTTAGAGAAGCGGGTTTGTGACCAGAATAGGGCTGCAACTAACTATTATTTTCATTATGAATTAATCTGTCTGTTTTCTCGATTAATCGATCATTGTTTGGTCTATAAATGTCAGAAAATGGTGAAAAATATTTATCATCATTTCCCAAAGCCCAAACCCAAATGTCTTGTTTTGATTACTGTTACTGTTTACTGTTATAGAGGAGTAAAGAAACCACAAAATGTTCACATTTAAGAAGCTGGAATCAGATAATTTTGACTTTTTCCTTCTTAAAAAATTATTAATCGATTATCACAATTATAGCTGACGATTAATTTTCTCTCCATCGGCTAATTGATTAATCAATTACTCATATCAGCTCTGATGTCACCATTAAAACAGTTAATCAATAATACATCTATTATAAAAGGGAGCATGCATCTCCAAATGACCTCTGCTCTGTCTGCTCATTTAGGGCAACCTGAGCCAGATTTAGTGAGCTAATGACCAACATTGTTGTTGTATATTTCACACACTCACATGCCAGGTTACAACCCCATCCCCCCCAAATAAATAAATAAATAAATAAATAAATAAATAAATAAATAAATAAATAAATAAATGAATAAATAAATAAATAAATGAATAAATAAACAAATAAATAAACAAATAAATAAATAAATAAATAAATAAATAAATAAATAAATAAATAAATAAATAAATACACGTTTTGGTGTGGAGTTACACCAAGCACTGTTGGGTCAGTGGGACTGAGACCACAAAGGGGGGGGGGGAAGAATGATCGATTGAGTTGTTATTGTGTGTGTGTGTGTGTGTGGGAGGGGGGGGGGGGGTGCTGTGTGTGGGGGCATGTGTGTGGGGGCGTGTGTGTGGGGGGCGTGTGTGCGTGCGAGCGCATGTGTATGTGTACATGCAGTCGCACAAGTATGCACACGCTGGCACACAAGTTGATGTTTATGAGTGTGTGCCTGTCTCCCTGCATGTGTGTGTGTGTGTGTGTGTGTGTGTGTGTGTGTGTGTTTATGAGTGTGTGTCTGTCTCCCTACATGTGTGCGTCCCCTCAGGTGGTCTTTGAAGTGGCGTTTAACAGTCAGAGAGGCGGCCGCGTTGCAGTCGATGACATCTCCTTTTCCTCTGAGTTTTGTAGTGCGGACACAGGTGGGCTGCCAGCCGTCCTTGAGGGTATTTCCAAGGGGGTCCCCAGCAAATTGAAATTTTAAACTTTACCTTTATTTAATTTACAAGATGTTAACACACTTAGGCCATGTTCAGACTAGGAGGCCAAATCTGATTTGTGAACTTTAATGACCTATTAATGATTCTATCCAGATTGGTTTTATGAGTCTGGATGCTCCAAGTCTGATTTGGGTCACTTGTCCCAAACCACATATGGAGGTAGTTTCCAATCTGCTTTTGACTGATGTGACTTCAGTGTGGACACGTTGATGATCACCCAAGATTTGAGAGTGTGTTTTGCCGGGGGGCGGGGACTTGAAGAGCAGAGAGCAGACATGCAAACACGGCCAGAAACATTGTATGTTGGCTCATTGGCTCATTGTATCTGGACACACAGATCCGACTTGAACACTTGCCCAAATCAGATGTGTGGCAGTGCGGAGACACTCCCAAATCAGATTTGGGAAACCAATCAAGATGATGATGATTAACGACTTTAGCAGCAAATCGGATTTGCCTGTAATGTGAACATGGCCTTAGAGAGTGTAGATTAGAAGGATGATTGTTTTGATCATAGTGTCACTGTTATCTCTACCTACGATAGTCGTGGGTTTCTGGACAAAATCATATAACAGGGTCAGAGAGGAACATCTCATCAGGTTCTGTGGCTGTGAAAATAATTGAGAATCACTGTACAGCAACCTGACTCCACACTGCTGTCCCACAGAGCCAACCTTTGACCCCTCTGACTCCACACTGCTGTCCCACAGAGCCAACCTTTGACCCCTCCGTGGCCAACTGTGATTTTGAGTCCAGTTTTTGCCACTACAGCCAGGACAACACGATAGGGTCAGCATGGAGGAGAGTGTCCGTCAAACCCAACATCTTTAGGAACGGAGACCACACCACAGGCGCAGGTGAGGAGACCACACCACAGGCGCAGGTGAGGAGACCACACCACAGGCGCAGGTGAGGGGCTAAAGCAACATGGAGATTCATATCATTTGTAACGTAAAAAAAAAAAAAAAAATGTCTGACAAACTTTGGATGCAGAGACGGTAAATCAAGAGAGGATTTGGAGATGAAATCCAGATCAATGCCAGGTGCAGCGCAGAGAGAACATTCCGTGCCAGGCAGATTCAGAGGAAATGGGAGTTTTGAATAAAGCGATCTTTTCCCTACAGGATCCTTCCTCTTGGCCCACTCCCGGCTCAGCCCGCGCTCTGGCTACGTTAGCCGCCTGACCGGGCCAATTCTACCTGCAAACATGAAGTACTGTCTGAGGTTTCACTTCTCTCTCAGGGGTGAGTGGCACCGACCCCAAACCCTCCAGGGCCAGAAAACACAGAAAACAAAGCTACTGAACCTTAACATAGATAGATAGATCGATAGATCGATAGATCGATAGAGAGATAGAGAGATAGATAGATAGAGAGATAGAGAGATAGATAGATATAGACAGATAGATAGATAGATAGATAGATAGATAGTTAGATAGATAGATAGAGAGATAGAGAGATAGATAGATATAGACAGATAGATAGATAGATAGATAGATAGATAGTTAGATAGATAGATAGATCTAGATAGATAGATAGATAGAAGAAAGAAAGAAAGAAAGAAAGAAAGAAAGAAAGAATACAAACAGCTACAACTGCCACATACTACAAACAAGAGTTAATATAAGGACAAAAATCTAGTTATGATGCATAAACAGATAACATTTTCTAAAGTGATTTCAGTGAAAATATAGGAATGATCACATTGACCCAGAGTACTATTTCACTCGCGTATTTAAACACTTTTTTAACTAACTCTGTAGATCTGCAGAATCTCGTCCATATTACTGATTTTGGTTTTGACACTGTACACAGATAAGGAGGAACCAGCCCAAGGAGAGATTCCTATATAAAAACCAAGCAATGTGAAAGTGTGTGGACATACAGTCCAGAGATAGATGAGTCACTGTGACTCATGGCTGTGCAGAACAATAACTGTCTGTGACGACCACAGGTTTCAACCAGACGGACCAAGCCCTCGCTGTGTATCTGCAGCACCACACCAACACCCAGGAGAAGATCTGGACTCAGGGGGTGAACTCCAGAGGCATCTGGGTCGCAGCGGACGTCACCGTGCAGACGTCAAGGCCCTCCAAGGTGAAATGTGGGCACTTAGGAGAAGGTTGCAACTAGGTAGGCAGATCGACAGACAGACAG
This sequence comes from Poromitra crassiceps, assembly GCF_964638095.1. NCBI lineage: Eukaryota > Metazoa > Chordata > Actinopteri > Beryciformes > Melamphaidae > Poromitra > Poromitra crassiceps. Next base: position 11,486,451 of record NC_139638.1, read on the forward strand.
ACAGACAGACAGACAGACAGACAGACAGACAGGAAGGAAGTAACAAAAGCATCTTTTAGTTGGGTTTAGGGCGAGTAAAACAACCTTAGGTTTAGGCAACAAAAGCAACTTGGTTGGGTTCTGGTTTGGGTCGGGATTCGAACCAGCTCTCTCACGACGAGGAAGTTACAAGTCGGGAACCCTACGGGTGCACCAAACCCATTTATTAAGTCATAGAGTCTGGAGGTCGCCGCGTAGAACGTTAATCATTCACGTATCTAGAAATGTAAAAAAAATGCTACGTATTGTTCCGAAATATCCATATCTCACATTTCTTGTACAATGTACAATGTCGACATTTTAAACTGGCGACCGGGCTGAAAGGACATTCAGGATGGAAATAAATAATTAAGAGAGAAGCAAATCAGTAAAATTGGGGAAATAGTCAGGCTTCCTCCTCTACTGGCTTCACTCCTGTCTCCTCCTCACCTCTCCTGTCTCCTCCTCTACTGGCTTCACTCCTGTCTCCTCCTCACCTCTCCTGTCTCCTCCTCTACTGGCTTCACTCCTGTCTCCTCCTCACCTCTCCTGTCTCCTCCTCTACTGGCTTCACTCCTGTCTCCTCCTCACCTCTCCTGTCTCCTCCTCTACTGGCTTCACTCCTGAGTCCATCAGAGGTTTCCATCATGATTCATCTGCATCTCTTCTTGTGTTTGAAGTGAGGAGCCCGGTGGCTCTGGCTTATTCAATAGCAGCTGTTAGTGGACGTGTTCTGCATCAGATGAGCTCATCCAAAATGCCAAAGTGCTTAAAGGCCTTCCAGCACTGATTGTTTTCTTCCTTTAACACGTTTAGCATCATTTTCCATTTTCAGTCATTTCAAATCACAGTAGCTATTTGATTGATGATAATTTATTTGTGAGAAATGTGCCTTGCACAGTCGTCAAGCAACAAGAGCACAACACAAACACACTGTGCTAAAGAGCTTTGATAAATGATGCTGCACTCATCTGACTGGAACTGATTAAAAGCAAAAGGTCCAGGCTTAAACATGGTGCGTTGCCCTGAGATGGCCTCATGGTCAGCTTTTAGATCAGTGATACTCAACTTGTGGCCCGCGATGGAATTGCAAAAAAAAAGAAAAAGAAAAAAAAAGATTTTTATTTTTATTTTTTTACAGTGCACCTGAACGCAACATGCAAGATACCCGCTGAATAAGTGTCCAAATGTTCATGTCATTCTGGCCAATACTCCACTGCTGTTATAGCATTTCAGTCTGGAATATGGAATATCTTTCAATAATCTATGATTTAGCTGCTAAATTGTCAAATACCGCCGTCTGCTCGCTACCCAGGCACTTATGTATGTACTTAACCTAACTAACTTAACCTAACTAACTATTCGGTGTGCACAACATTGTCAGACTAAACTCCGGCTGACACCCCAAAGACCTACAATCCGCTACAGAAAAATGTATATTGTTTGTTTATTAACTGGCCCCTGGCCTCCTATCATTTCACGAAAGTGGCCCCCGGGCCCTCGTCACCTCTCCTGTCTCCTCCTCACCTCTCCTGTCTCCTCCTCACCTCTCCTGTCTCCTCCTCACCTCTCCTGTCTCCTGTCTCCTCCTCACCTCTCCTGTCTCCTCCTCACCTCTCCTGTCTCCTCCTCACCTCTCCTGTCTCCTGTCTCCTCCTCACCTCTCCTGTCTCCTCCTCACCTCTCCTGTCTCCTCCTCACCTCTCCTGTCTCCTCCTCACCTCTCCTGTCCAGCTGGTGTTCGTCAGCACATGCAGAAGCTTCTGGGACTGTGGCTCCGTGGCTCTGGACGACATCAGTGTGAGCCTCGGAGACTGTGAGATGACAGCAGGTAACAACAAAACTTCTTCTGACTGTCTTGTTTTTCCCACGGCGCTGGGCCAGCAGGCCCCACTGGGGTCAGAAGATAGCCAAGTCAGGACACTCACTCACTCACTCACTCAATCACTCACTCATTCACTTATTTATGGACATTTAGTGAGGCTAGGGAATAGGGGCCGTAGGGATAGGAAGGTGCTAGTAGAGAGTCTGGATTCGAGGGTGGGTAGGGGGAGTGACAAGGAGGATATGGGTGGGGGGGTGGAGGTGTGTGTTGCCATAAAGCTGAATGGTCACACCATGTGATGTGTTGCGTGTGTTATATTTATACACATCAGTATATACAGTCCATGCACCAGTACAACCACAGTGCTCTAAAGCACTTCAACAGTAGTTACAGAGAGAGGGACCAGTACTTTTTCAACTCACAACTAACACCCACACAGATTTGACCAGTAAGTCCGAGGATTCAAACTGGCACCAGTCTGCTTCTCTAAACGTTTGGCTGCTGCACGGTACCACCATCTGTTAGTTTAAAAGTCCTGCTGTTTGTTCCTAAAAATAGTCAAACACAAGCTAAATGAACAGTTTACAGTGGGTGTGATTTGTACCATTATCTGAATACTGGGTGCTATTTTGGACACATTTTGTGTGATTCTACGGTGTAATCATGTAATAATGTACGGTATGGCTTTATTTGATCAGTCCAATGTTGATGCTCAACTTAAAAAGCCTGTGTTTCCTGTGACTGTCACAACTGTGAAAAGTTGTCTATGTAAATTTTGCTTAGGGTTGTGGTTATAAGTAGGATCAGGTTAGGGTAGGCTACAGTCTGACTTATTACACAGTCTGAAGAGAAACAGCAAATAAGCAATTGTGACACTTTCTTGAACATCTACCTTTTGTCATCAACCGATTTATATATACAGTATCAACTTTGGACTATCCTAATCAAGTGTTACCTATAAGTGTATATTGTTTTCCTTCTGCAGGCTTGCTGCTGTCCATCCCGGGACACTGTGACTTTGAAGCAGGACACTGTGGCTACATTCAGGACAAGCAGGGCGACACTGATGACTGGGTGTGGAGGAGAGGACCCACGCCCACCTCCTACACCGGCCCACGCGGGGACCACACCACAGGACTGGGTGAGGACTTCAACTGCCGGCAAACATGATCACAATCAGAATCACTTTTATTCTCACAATATGCAAAGTTACAAACGAGGAACGTGTCTTAGTGTAAGTATGCAGCGTAGCGCTCATATCAATATTCATAGATAAAAAGAAAATATCTAAAACACAAAATTGCAAATGCAGTCCAATATACAATACGGTATCTATACATGAATACGATAAGGAGGATGAGGATAAAGGATAAGTTTGGCAAATTTGGACCTGTATATAGTTTGTCTCTTACTCATACTGTACCTGTAGTAGGCTACATGGACCTACAGAGAATAGTGACTCCTAAATCAGTGGGTTACTGGTGGTGTGCTCTAGTTTTAGAGTCAGCTCAGACTGTAAACAGTGGAGTTTGGTAGAAGAAAATGTTGGTCACCATCATCGATATAATACTGTTTGTTTTTTCACAGACTTTTAGAGAGATTTTTTTTACAAACCCTGTTTGTACTCATTGTTAGCAGCAAGAACACATTTGAGAGCCATATTGTCTGTGAGTCCAAGTCCTACTACAGGTGTTGTATACTCACTAACTAACTCACTAACCCTAACTCTATACTCACTAACTAACTCACTAACCCTAACCCTATACTCACTAACTAACTCACTAACCCTAACCCTAACAGCAGGTATGTAAGAGACACATTTGATACAAAATCGCCAAACTTAAACCTTAAGGCTACACAATACTCTTCAGGGATGCAAACAAAAGGACAACTCAGACACTCCAAATATAACTCTGAGGAAGGAAATACTTAAAAAGCCTTTATTGTGGGCGTCCAGGTATATAGTAGTACAGCAGTAGATTCCATGCCTACTAACACAACACCAACACATTTGCCGCAGGTTCGAGCCCCTGTGTTACCTCCGTCACATCCATACAGGCACAATAGGCCCTTTTCCCAGCAGCCATTTTGAGTGGGAATGCAGGGCAAACACAGGTGTAAATAACATTAATGAGGGACCTGGCACTGTAACACCTAAATGGAATGGAACCATCATTAATGGTATTGGTATTGAAAAGAAGCAGCTGGCGACTGCACATGTATCAGAGGAGGCATGTAAGTGCACATGTATCAGAGGGAGCATGTGCTAGTCTACAACTCTCCCCAGATCAGCAGAGGGGGTGGAGCAATGACTGGGACAGCAGGAGGAATTGGCCAAGTACAAATGGGGAGAAAAATTAAAAGAAAAGAAAGAAAAGAAAAGAAAAGAAAAGAAAAATAAAATAAAATAAAATAAAATAAAATAAAATAAAATAAAACAGTGGCTAAATCATTAAAAATGCCAACATGTTTTAAGCACTGTATGTCTTCTTCAGACACGGCGGGTGCGGCCTGCATGCATGTTTTATACAGTGTGTGCAGTAGTCCTACACACTCGTGTTCTAAAGATGTTTTATACATGTTTTATACAGTGTGTGCAGTAGGCCTACACACTCGTGTTCTAAAGATGTTTTATACATGTTTTATACAGTGTGTGCAGTAGGCCTACACACTTGTGTTCTAAAGATGTTTTATACATGTTTTATACAGTGTGTGCAGTAGGCCTACACACTCGTGTTCTAAAGATGTTTTATACATGTTTTATACAGTGTGTGCAGTAGTCCTACACACTCGTGTTCTAAAGATGTTTTATACATGTTTTATACAGTGTGTGCAGTAGGCCTACACACTCGTGTTCTAAAGATGTTTTATACATGTTTTATACAGTGTGTGCAGTAGGCCTACACACTTGTGTTCTAAAGATGTTTTATACATGTTTTATACAGTGTGTGCAGTAGGCCTACACACTCGTGTTCTAAAGATGTTTTATACATGTTTTATACAGTGTGTGCAGTAGTCCTACACACTCGTGTTCTAAAGATGTTTTATACATGTTTTATACAGTGTGTGCAGTAGGCCTACACACTCGTGTTCTAAAGATGTTTTATACATGTTTTATACAGTGTGTGCAGTAGGCCTACACACTCGTGTTCTAAAGATGTTTTATACATGTTTTATACAGTGTGTGCAGTAGGCCTACACACACTTGTGTTCTAAAGATGTTTTATACATGTTTTATACCGTGTGTGCAGTAGGCCTACACACACTTGTGTTCTAAAGATGTTTTATACATGTTTTATACAGTGTGTGCAGTAGTCCTACACACTCGTGTTCTAAAGATGTTTTATACATGTTTTATACAGTGTGTGCAGTAGTCCTACACACTCGTGTTCTAAAGAGTTCTGCACCACTCTAAACAGAAGCTGCTACACTTTGATTGACAGGATACTACATGCACATCGAGGCGTCCCCCATGCTGCCTGATCAGAACGCACGGCTGCTGTCGCGCCCGCTGAGGGGGTCCAGGGGTCCTCAGTGCCTGAGCTTCTTCTACCACATGTACGGCTCGGGCACCGGCCAGCTCAGCATCCACCTGGACAAGGACGGCCGGGACGTGTTGCTATGGCAACGGAGCGGGGAGCAGAGCATCGCCTGGCTGAGGGCCTCTGTACAGTACCAGTGTGACCTCCAGCATCAGGCAAGAGCCCAGCCCAAAAACCTCCAAACTGCAAAAAATGTTGCTTTGTGTTTGCCTTTTTTGTGCCTCGCCTGTTCTGTTGACGGGCAAAGATGAGGCTGAATGGAGTCTGGAGGACGAGGACAGTCATGATAACATATCTATTGGTGTCAAGAATATAGAATATCTGCGTTTTAGTGCAGTGGTTCTTAACCACAGAATTCGATTGACATTTCTCAGTGTATCATGGTCATTTTCTTTGGCACAGCTGCTGATACACAGGCAAGATTTTAGAGCAAACTGGAACTGAAAACACTGCATCAGCCGAGTTTGATTGCATTGCCAGCTTTCCAGAGTCAAGGTTTCAACAACAACCAATCAGGGATAAGAAAGTTGGTCTGGTGACCTCTGACCTGTCCTCAGCCCAAACTATTTCAGAAATCATGACGGACACGATCTGCTATAAGGGATGATGTAGAGCGAGCCGGGTGATCAGGACCCCGACCTGAGTGTGTGATCAGAGCTGCATGCATAGCAATGCTCTGTTATCTCTAGTAGTCTGCCGTATAGAAATGACAGACCATAGATCAATCAGAATCGATTATTCAACGAAAGCCATGTAAGGTGGGATCATGATGTGCAGTGAGCTGTGTAATATAAATACACGTTATACAATTTGAGTGGATAAACTTAATTAAATTATTATATTTTCAGTAGGAAACAGGCAGCCAGGACGACAGTGAACTGTCATATTTGTCAGTTGAGAGCACATTTTGCCCCAACTTAGTTTGCCCTAACATTGAGCCTGTGTCTGTCATCACTCAGCAGTACACATAACATGGCTTCCACTGAACTGTGATAATGTTGTCATCTAAATGAACCTTGTTCCATGTGCAGACAGAACATCTAAATGAACCTTGTTCCATGTGCAGACAGAACATGAGACTGAACTGTGATAATGTTGTCATCTAAATGAACCTTGTTCCATGTGCAGACAGAACATCTAAATGAACCTTGTTCCATGTGCAGACAGAACATCTAAATGAACCTTGTTCCATGTGCAGACAGAACATCTAAATGAACCTTGTTCCATGTGCAGACAGAACATCTAAATGAACCTTGTTCCATGTGCAGACAGAACATCTAAATGAACCTTGTTCCATGTGCAGACAGAACATCTAAATTAACCTTGTTCCATGTGCAGACAGAACATCTAAATGAACCTTGTTCCATGTGCAGACAGAACATCTAAATGAACCTTGTTCCATGTGCAGACAGAACATCTAAATGAACCTTGTTCCATGTGCAGACAGAACATCTAAATGAACCTTGTTCCATGTGCAGACAGAACATCTAAATGAACCTTGTTCCATGTGCAGACAGAACATCTAAATGAACCTTGTTCCATGTGCAGACAGAACATCTAAATGAACCTTGTTCCATGTGCAGACAGAACATCTAAATGAACCTTGTTCCATGTGCAGACAGAACATCTAAATGAACCTTGTTCCATGTGCAGACAGAACATCTAAATGAACCTTGTTCCATGTGCAGACAGAACATCTAAATGAACCTTGTTCCATGTGCAGACAGAACATCTAAATGAACCTTGTTCCATGTGCAGACAGAACATCTAAATGAACCTTGTTCCATGTGCAGACAGAACATCTAAATGAACCTTGTTCCATGTGCAGACAGAACATCTAAATGAACCTTGTTCCATGTGCAGACAGAACATCTAAATGAACCTTGTTCCATGAGCAGACAGAACATCTAAATGAACCTTGTTCCATGTGCAGACAGAACATCTAAATGAACCTTGTTCCATGTGCAGACAGAACATCTAAATGAACCTTGTTCCATGTGCAGACAGAACATCTAAATGAGCCTTGTTCCATGTGCAGACAGAACATCTAAATGAACCTTGTTCCATGTGCAGACAGAACATCTAAATGAACCTTGTTCCATGTGCAGACAGAACATCTAAATGAACCTTGTTCCATGTGCAGACAGAACATCTAAATGAACCTTGTTCCATGTGCAGACAGAACATCTAAATGAACCTTGTTCCATGTGCAGACAGAACATGATAATGTTGTCATCTAAATGAACCTTGTTCCATGTGCAGACAGAACATGAGACTCATCTAAATGAACCTTGTTCCATGTGCAGACAGAACATGAGACTCATCTAAATGAGCCTTGTTCCATGTGCAGACAGAACATCTAAATGAACCTTGTTCCATGTGCAGACAGAACATGAGACTCATCTAAATGAGCCTTGTTCCATGTGCAGACAGAACATCTAAATGAACCTTGTTCCATGTGCAGACAGAACATCTAAATGAACCTTGTTCCATGTGCAGACAGAACATGATCTAAATGAACCTTGTTCCATGTGCAGACAGAACATCTAAATGAACCTTGTTCCATGTGCAGACAGAACATGATCTAAATTAACCTTGTTCCATGTGCAGACAGAACATCTAAATGAACCTTGTTCCATGTGCAGACAGAACATGAGACTCATCTAAATGAGCCTTGTTCCATGTGCAGACAGAACATCTAAATGAACCTTGTTCCATGTGCAGACAGAACATGATCTAAATGAACCTTGTTCCATGTGCAGACAGAACATCTAAATGAACCTTGTTCCATGTGCAGACAGAACATGATCTAAATTAACCTTGTTCCATGTGCAGACAGAACATCTAAATGAACCTTGTTCCATGTGCAGACAGAACATGAGACTCATCTAAATGAACCTTGTTCCATGTGCAGACAGAACATCTAAATGAACCTTGTTCCATGTGCAGACAGAACATGATCTAAATGAACCTTGTTCCATGTGCAGACAGAACATCTAAATGAACCTTGTTCCATGTGCAGACAGAACATGATCTAAATTAACCTTGTTCCATGTGCAGACAGAACATCTAAATGAACCTTGTTCCATGTGCAGACAGAACATCTAAATGAACCTTGTTCCATGTGCAGACAGAACATCTAAATGAACCTTGTTCCATGTGCAGACAGAACATCTAAATGAACCTTGTTCCATGTGCAGACAGAACATGAGACTCAGAAAGTTAATCTGTTCATCACAACTGGCACTGGATGCCGGAAATGATGCTGTTGCCATGGTAACATCAGCCATCTGTCTCATGCACTAGACTTCCACAGCAATATTATGAAACGTTCTATGGCAGCCATTGACTGACATATGACTGTTCTGTCAATTTAAGTTCTATAATGCAGAGGTTCTCAAATGTTTTTCAGCCAAGGAGCCCTTACAAGATAGAAAATATACCGGGGACCCCCTCATTCTGATTTGTCATTTTGGGCTAAGCTTAATTGTTTCCACGGTAACGTGCTCGACTTTTAAATTGATAGGTTTGTTAGATTAGAATGTAATCCATGAACCATTTTAGATTTAAAGCATACAATATTTTCGTTGAACTATGAAGCTTTTGCAAAAAAAAATATATATATAGCCTATAGATTTATTTTTTATTTTTCCTGAAAACTTTTCGCGGACCCCCTGGTAAAGTGCCATGGACGCCTGGGGGTCCCCAGACCACCATTTGAGAACCACTGCAATAATGTTCTAACCGTTTTTGGCTCGTGACCCTTAAAAGTGATTCCTTCTCATGACCTCCATCACAGGCTGCACATGTAAAGTGGTGGAATAGTTCAACCAAATGAAGTAACATTTGAAGGTTGTTTGATTTAATTATCAGAGGCTAGGCTGAAAACTGTCTAGTATTTCACTAGGATTAGACATTTTTCCTATCCCACACATAATTTCATGACCCCCCAGATTGATTTCCCTCACAACTAAATTTGCAATTCAATGTCCATATATATATATATATATATATATATATATATATATATATATATATATATATATATGTAAGGGATAATGTATAGTGAGCCGGTGATTACTGGGGAAATAATGACCGACAGGTGAATGATCAATAATCTGACAAAAATAATTATTCAAATAGATTTTTTAATAGCGTTTTCAACGACAAAGCGGTTTCATTCGTAATTGGCACACAAGACACCACAGCTGCAACTGGTTGGCCTAATTAGTTCTGCGTCTCTGTCTGCTGACAAAAGGCTCTTATCAACTGATTAATCCAGGTGTGCCTAATCATTGTCGTGAGTGTTGACACAGCTGGATTAATCAGTATAACCAGCAGCAGAGCAGCAGTCGGTTGTCGAGAAATAATGACCGGTGAATCTTGTTGATTGACCAATCAGAATCGAGTATTCAAGAGAGCCGTGTTCTAAATAAATATATATCTTCTCTCACTGTTCCAGATTGTGTTTGAAGCCACCAGAGGTTCATCAGTAAGGAGTGACATAGCCATCGATGACATCATCTTCGAGAGCGGCCCTTGTCCAGGTAAACAAGTAGATGCAGTAGGATTAAACCTCCTACAAAGAAATGAGCCAGAGAAGTGTTTTGCTGCCTGTAGATTCTTTCTCATGTCTTTCTCTCTCCTCTACAGAAACGCCTGTAGATTCTTTCTCATGTCTTTCTCTCTCCTCTACAGAAACACAGATCCAAGGCGCCTGGGGGACCTCCAACGAGATTGAGTAGGAGGCAGGAGGAACGCTGCAGGATGCATGAACCAAAAATACAGTTTTTGCACATTATGGACAACTCAATGTTCTTGACACTGACTGCACAACGTAGCTCTCTGCATGTCACTCTGAACATGGAGGACGTAGCTCTCTGCATGTCACTCTGAACATGGAGGACGTAGCTCTCTGCATGTCACTCTGAACATGGAGGACTTTTGGTGTAAAACGAGATCATTCATATAAGCATTGTAGTACTTTTTCAGGGAGCAACACACATCATGGAGCAGACTTAGCTCTTAGTGCACAAAGTGTTGTAGTCATAGTCTGCATTTCTCTCTGCATTGTAACAACACAGCGGGTTTTTAACTGTTTTTCTTCACATTTATATGCATTAGATTAATGCTCATTGCTCAAATAAAGGGGGATGTTATTCGACATGTTTTCTTTTTACTTTATACCTCAGACATAGGCAATATTTGACTTTACTGACACCTAGTGGGGATATAGGTTAGCACTTGAGCCAGCTAGTCAAATAAAAAAATAAAGATTTGTTATTAAAGGTGTAGCCAGGAGTACAATAGTGATATTCCCCCTAACATGGTGATTAATTATGATCGTCACAATAAGCATGGTTTTTAAATAGTCAGATACACTAGTAAAGCAGATGGTTACACTGAAACCACTGTTCTGTGTGTAAAGACACTCAGGTAACATTGCCCTCAAGTTGGACTCATGGAGACTCAAAGATAGTTAGAGAATATGGCCCCAAACATGGAAGAGCAAGAAGAGGGGAAACCCAAAAACAAGACTATAATGTAGGTCAAAACCTAGTAGTATATGGCTGGACCGTGTGTGTGCCACCACGTGCCACAGCCTGAGCTGAGCAATGTGTAACTTCATCAGTCAGTAAGTCAGTCAGTGACAGGGTATATATATATAATATGTGTGGTGGTCTGGACAGGGTATATATATAATATGTGTGGTGGTCTGGACAGGGTATATATATAATATGTGTGGTGGTCTGGGAGAAGCCTTAGTGGAGGGGAAGAGAACGCACACCACAGAAAGTGTCAGTGAGGTGCTGCCAATGGAGCAAATGGTCAAGAAGAAGGGGAGAAGGGGCAACCATTATAAAGACAGGTGGGCTGATTGAATGGACAACACCTGTACTGTGAAAGCACACCTGAGTGTGATTACAATGACATCATAGGATCAGTCATGCAGTAATAGGCTACATTTAGACAGTAGATTAATCAAAACATTGATGTCACAGGTAGGCTGTATACCATATATCATGAATCTATGTGAATAAATAGATTTATATTAATAGTAATCACAGCCTAATGCATAGAGATAAATCCTGAAACATGAAGAAAAAAGAAGAAAAGAGCATAATAGTATATAGATATTAGGGGTTTGTGGACTACACACAATCTGACCAACTCTAAATACAGAGCTGAAAAAAGTATTTACAAAATATACAAGATAGAAACACAATACAGCTGAAACATCAGACCTGAAAGGGCGTCATAAGCTGGTGTGTCTATCAAATGAATGAAGATCCGAGTGACATCAATGTCCCTATCAATAAGGAGACAGTGTTCAGGTAATGAATGTAGAAATTCTCCCTCCGAGATAGAAGGTTGTCAAGATCTCCACCCCTGGGAGAAGCCTTCACATGTTGCTGCTACACATTGTTGGTAATGAGCCAAAGAATGTTGAAAATGACTTTTGCATTTTGAGATTTTGAGTGATTTGGTTACTTTCATGTCCGTATTAAATCATGATGAATAATTATTTTCACAAAACAAAAGGGAAAGTATTTATTTGTATGGTTTTGGTGGAATGCCACTGGAGAAAATGTTGTTGTGGAATGTTTAAAGCCGTTTCACTCACGTTTTACTTTTAGACACATAAACAAATACAAATTAAAATACTCATAACTTTTGATCTGAGAGAGCTATCACAGTCATTCAAAATGTTTTATATTGGGGAGAGTTTCTAATTTATGGAAATCTCAACAAATGAACATGTCAAATTTTCACCATGTGAAGGGTTTCTGCTAACCTGACGCTGCCAGATGGATGTAAATTCGTTCACATTTGTAGGTGGGATTGTGAATTTGTGGAACAATGCCGCCCCCATCTGGCGGAGTCAGGCTAGGTTTCTGCAGGCCACATGTATAGACCCATTTCACAGCAACCATTTTGAAGTCAAACTACCCAACAAATTAAAAAATATGTGTTTTATTAAAGTAGAATGTACTGTAGTAGCATGTAGTAATATAGAAAATAAGTGTTTACACCACGAGGACGAATCGTTATTCACTTCATCAAATGTAGGCTATAGATCTGTGTCTGTTCCAGCACTTCCAAAGTACACATTCATTAATTCTTTGTTTCATTCATTATTAACGGGTTAAATGTCACTGACCTGTCGTGATGAAATATGGGAGGCAACACCAAACTTTCCAACCCTTGTACCCTGCAGGCGCGGAATCCTCAATTTACTCTTGGTCCATCTGATGGACCTTAACGGGAATTCTGTACTAATTTATAAATATTAATTTAAATTTTTTAATTTTTGACTGTTTATAATTCATTGGTAACTTCTTCCCTAATACCTTATACCAACATTTCATACCTATTCGAATTTTAACCCCTCAAATGCCAGTGTACAGTAAGTACAGTAAAAAAAAAAAAGTACATAAAAAAAAAAAAGTGATTTTTTTTCCCATTTCCATAAAGACAAACTGGCTTTGGGTCTGATATTATGGGCAGGTTGGGGTGTTTTACAAAAGTCACCACTGCAAGATGCCTAGTATCAAAGATTCGCAGGCATGATGTCACAATAGCTATGACATCACTAGCCTATGACATCATCAGTGATGTCATGAGATGATTTTTTGTCAATAATATGTCACTGATGACATTACTGATGATGTCACAGACATTGTGACATCATCAGTGGGTTTTTGTATTTTTTGTGATTTTTTGTAAAAATAGTATTTTTTCATATTTTGAGCCAAAAATCCAAAAAGCGCATGTTTTGGACTACCAGCCATTTTCCCCAAAAAACACAAACGAGCTTTAGTCCAGCATCTATCCTGGTCTAAAGGCTTCAAATCAGTAGTGTGGACTGTCAAATTCAGTTTTATAATATTTTCCCATCTTTGGCATAGGAATCAGTTTTTTTTACATTTCATGTAAACTGTATGGAATTGATTGCTATGCCAAAACTGGGGGAATATGGGGAAATAGGCAAACACATTAGAAACTACAATTTTAACCGCTTGAGTCAAGGTGAGATGTGTAACATCAAGGAAATAATGATTTTTTGAAAAATTTGCTGGAAGTAATTTTTTTTTTTCTTTTTGTGCAAAATTAACATTGAAATCAATGAGACAACTAAGCAATGGACTTTGAGACCATGTAACTCCCCCAAAATTTCTACCAACTCCAAGGTTAGATATTAAGGTCAAAGTTCAAGGTATTGGTCCAGGATGCCCGCTGAAATAAATGAAATAAATTAATTTTGTGAAAATTTGCTGGGAGTACCAATAGAGTGGTTTCAATGGAAGTCAATGGGTCCATCAGATGGACCAAGAGTAAATTGAGGAGTATTTTTGAAAATAGGTCTTAGGATCGTATAAAGATGATAACTATGATTGATTTTTGTCAAATACCCCAAAAAAAATACCTAGCCTTAATTTAAGACCATATACTCAAAAAATGTCGAAACGGCCCATACGCGAATGCAGGAAAAGTCCATCAGATGGACTAGGAGGGTACAAGGGTTTTAAATAAAAAAATATTTTCAAATATATTCCAAAAAGGAAGACAGAAGGAATTAGACTGATGAACAGCTCTGGGCACTGGGCAGAAAACGGTACTATCACTGATATTAACGGTATACAACACAATACAACACAGCAGCAGCCGTCGCCGTGGGAACACTTCAGTCTACTCAGGATTATTAGCTGATGAACCAGAACTAACTGTTTTCATCCAAACAATGTTTTGAGGAATAAACATTTCACTTTTATTCAGTTTTTTTTTAAGGAGATATTCACACATCCAATTCCATCTGGTGCAGGTGCATTGGAAAGTATCAGTTGAGTCTTAAAGGAAAAAGATCCTGCACACTGCTCTTTCTCAGCATCACTTTTTTATTTTTTTATTAAACAGACACAACGTTTGGGTCCACTGGACCTTTGTCTTTTTAAGATCATTGTGGCAGAAATACTGTAAAACACTTTGAAACTTTTATTCCGTTTGAAATATCGGTGGGCAAACGGAGGAAAGACAAGTTTGCATAACATATTTCATACACAGAGGCAATTCAAAGTGCTTAAAAGATGAAAAGAAAAGAGTACAGAGAAATGGAAAGATTAAGAAAAAAGTATTACAAAGCAAAAAATAAACAAAAACAACGTCAAAAAAGTCACGATGCAATTTGGAGACTTCACACCTCACATAAAAATACAGTGAACATAAAAACAATGACAGCATGGGATAAGCTAATTCAGTGCAAGATTCTCTCATTCCTTTCCTGGGGAAATAGTGGCATTAATATTGTGCAGTAGATTCTATCTAGGCTATGGTCAATCACACCATTGATGTTCAATGTCATCAGCTCCAGCCAGGGCTCACATCTCTAGGCAAGCTGTCCCAGAGAACAGTCACAGAAGACAAACCTAATGGGCACACAAGCAGCATAGCTCCCTCTAGTGGAGTATGAATGTGTATCCCTGATACATAAATAAAAAAAAAGGTCCCTGAGATAACTTGGTACTTCACCATAACCGATCCTATACACATAGGCACAGCTGTATCTGCTTCACTCTGTCTGACCTTGATTATGAACCTCAGCCACAGGATGCATGCTGATTTCAGTGGTTGGGGCCAAAGTTGAATCCAAAACTCAGCTGGACAGGTCTTGAGTTTGAGAGAGAGATCTGTAACTCCTGAGAAAGAGGAAGGCCGCTAACAGAGAGCTGAGTATGGATCTGAGTTGCCTGGGATTTATCAATATGGATAAAGCAGCTAGTAGAGGTTGAGTCTACTTCCAAGATGATCCCACAAGAAGCCGATGGACCTCGCCTCAGGAGGATCTTCTGAGAGCCGCTTCCCAGAGAAAGAGACTGATGGTGAACCATAAACTCAATGACTGAAATGAAAGAAACAAAAGCACAGAGCATGTGACGTGCTGCATATATTTTCACCATCTGTATGAGCCAAAAGTGATAAAAATGTATAATTTACTGTTAAGTTAATGTTACTGTGAATTACCCCACCTGCTGCTGGCAGGGGAAAAGGCATAAGGGAACCTGGATTACAACTGTGCTGCTGTTTATAGTGTTTTGCCATCGGGTAATCATCATTTCATCAAACTAAAAGAGACATTTGCTGAGCATAAATATGCAATTCATACAGGAAATGATGTAATACAGTTGTAAACTGTCTGAAAGGGGAGGAGATAAATTAAAAAAACTGCTTCAAACAGAAACTTTTGGGATTTTTAAGTTAAGGGCCACTAAAAGTCCAGGCCTAAATGAAGAACTGGACCTACCCTACCTCTAAAAACCTGCTATGCTGAGTTTTGGTCTAAATCTGTAAATTTGTAAATATCTCATTCAGTGTAACATTGTGACATCATCAGTGACATCATTACAGACCAAAATAATCACAAATCTCACAATGTGGGACCAAAATCGAAGACAGACAGACAGACGCCACTTTGGCAATTGTATGTATGATGATGATGATGATGATGATGATGATGATGATGCTTTGCATAAGGTTTTCTGAAAATAATTGTCTTATTAATGTAGTAAAATCAACTGGGGAAGTTTCATGGTGATATCAGTTAAAATTGTTACCCTATTCACCGGGGGTGTCTCACCTTAAATTAATTTGATTGGTGGCTCTGGCTGTAGGCTAATCAATTATAGTGACCTACTGACCATCTTTGTGTTTTTGGTGTTTGTCCACAAATGGGCGCAGGAGCTCCTGGACCGCTGCGTCCCGTCTGGGAATCCGCTCCAGGATTTGCTGCATTACAGAGATGGATTCTTCTGTTCCCAACTGCTCGATGATTCTTTGGGCCACCTCTTCTCTAGAGATGCTTCTCTTCACACTCTGTGGGATTCTGTCCAGACAGTCACACCACAGCATCTTCTGGTACTGTTCAGCTGATAACTCCTCGATGATGGAGGTCAGCGCTTGCTTCCAGTCTGCTTCTGATATTTTCCCCTCCATCTCTAAAAACACAGAAAGAGAAGAGAGAAGTTTGAAGTGAGAAAACGCTGAAGGGACGATGAAGCTAAACACAACAAGTGTAGGCTCAGAAATGCACGGCTCCACTACCACTCGGGCTATCGGGCTGGCCCTTTAGCTCGAGTGGTTAAGGTGTTGAGCAGTGCATGCAGAAGCGAGCTTGTGACCGGAAGGTCGTCGGTTCAATCCCCAGGACCGGCAGGATAAATCTGGGTGGGGAAAGTGAAAAGGCAGCGCTTGCCCCTCCCTGATTACCACCACTGAGGTGCCCCTGAGCAAGGCCCTTAACCCCAACTGCTCCAGTGGAGCTGATCAGTGGCCAGCAGATCAGACTGTGGTTGTACTGGTCAGCTTCCAGGTGTGAATGTGTGTGTGAATGTGAACAGGGCACTCCTGAAAAAGAGAGCATTGCTCTCAGTGAGACTCCCCCTGTATAAATAAAGGTTAAAAAAAAAAAAAAAAAAAATGGTTCTGTGCCAGAGGTTCCAGGTTCGGCCTGACGCTACACAAGCAACAACAAAACACACAAATGGCAAGTGAAAAATAGGCTGCTCACATTTCTCCCAGGGCATCAGAAACGGTTGTCTGCGACGCGTACAGTGTTCAGCTGAGCAGCTATATATTGGCTGCACGCTGCAGGAAATTCTGTTGAAAGTCTGTTGCCCCACAGTCTCTGATCCCAAACTCAAGCCCACCCCCTTCCCTCTGTCATGCCTCTGTGATATAGCTGAAAGTATGCAGAAGTGAATTCAAAGTGAAAGTGAAAGTTCAAGATTTGTATTGTCACTCCGTAGTACAAGTATCACGTGTGAAATTCTTGTGCTGTAGGCTCCGTTACAACATAGTGCAAAAAATAAAAGATATATAAATAAAAAACAAGAGGCAACAAGCAATAAAGCAGTAAGACACGCCACAGACAGTGGCGTATTCACTGCCCATAGTGCAAATGGCATGAACATACTTTAAACATAATTAAACATAATAACATTCTGTTAGGTGCAAATAGCGTATACCTAATTAAACATACTATTGAACATTAGTCATACATAATGGTAGCATCTACAGTGCGGTACAATACGGCTACTACACTATTTGTATATGTTAAGGAGTCTCGTGGCCTGTGAGAAGAAACTGTCCCTCAAGCGATTTGTGCGTGCTCTTGGGACCCTGTATCTCCTCCCTGAGGGTAGCAGGGAGAACAGACTGTTGTGGGGGTGGTTTGTGTCTTTGATGATCTTCAGGGACCTCCTGAGGCACCGCTGGTTGTACAGATCTTGCAGTTCTGGCAGCTCACATCCTGTTACGTGCTGGGCCGCGCGCCTCACCCTTCTTAGCGCCCTGCGGTCCATGGTGGTACAGTTCCCGTACCAGGTGGTGAAGCAGCCAGTCAGCAGGCTTTCAATGGTGCCTCTGTAGAAGTCCCTGAGGATTTTTGGCCTTAGCCCGAATTTCTTCAGGCGCCTGAGTCCGTGTAGTCGCTGTTGAGCCTTTTTGACAACAGTGGCGGTGTGGTTGGCCCATGTCAGGTCCTGGTGGATATTGACTCCCAGGTACTTGAAGCTGTCCACCCTTTCCACCACTGTAGTCTACAATGACCTCCTTTGTCTTGGAGACATTCAGAGAGGGGTGGTTGTCCTGGCACCATTGTTCCAGGGCCTCCACCTCCTTTCTGTAGGCTGTCTCGTCGCTCCTGGAGATCCGCCCCACGACCGATGTGTCATCTGCAAACTTCACGATGGTGTTCGAAGTTTGAGTCGCCACGCAGTCGTGGGTGTAGAGGTCATACCAGAAGGGGCTGGAGACGCACCCCTGTGGCGCTCCTATGCTGATGGTCAGTGGGGAGGAGGTGAGGTTGCCCACTTTCACCACCTGGCGGCGGTCTGTTAGAAAGTCCAGGATCCAGTCACACATCGCTTTGCTTAGTCCCAGATCCTTGAGTTTGCTTACCAGCCTGGAGGGTACTATGGTGTTGAATGCTGAGCTGTAATCCACGAACAGCATTCTCACATAGGTGTCCTTCCCCTCCAGGTGGGAGAGGGCGGTGTGGAGCACGTGTGCTACTGCATCCGCTGTGCTCCTGTTGGGGCGGTATGCGAATTGTAGCGGGTCGTGGTCCGGGGGGAGTGTGGGGCGGATCTGTGATATAACCAGCTTTTCGAAGCATTTGCTGGCTATGGGCGTGAGGGCTCTTGGGCGCCAGTCGTTGAGGCTGGTCACTTTCTGCTGTTTGGGAATGGGGATGATTGTTGCTGTTTTGAAGCAGGGGGGAACTTGCCCGAGGGAGAGAGACTGGTTAAAAATGTCTGTGAATACGCCTGCCAGCTGGTGTGCGCAGGCCTTGAGGACACGCCCTCTCAAAAACCGAAAAGCATTTATCTGGAGCACCTCGAGCAACCCGGAAGTCGTTGTTCCGGGTTGCTTCAGATCAGAGAAGAAGAAGAAGCGGTGCTCCAGATAAATGCTTTTCGGTTTTTTAGAGACAGAAAAGTGGATTTTATGCAACAATTGGGATGCAACAACTAGGTGTCATTAAAAGAAGAGGATGTTTTACATCGGATTGCATCTTCACTTCACGTGAAGACTCAGGTAGGAGCCGGCATTTAGACCTAGACGTGAAAATGTCACAGTGTAAAATGGGAAAATGTGTGACGTTCGCCGGGCGCTAATGCGCTCGTATGAGCCAGAAGCGCCCGGCTAGCGGTAGGGCTCCGTGTGCTATAGGAGCATGGGCACAATCAGCAGGAGGCTGCAGAAAGAACAAGCATTAAAACACCAATAAAACACATTAAACATGAACTGTCAGTTGTAGCAGTCTACATACCAAGGGTAACGACCAAGTGCAGCCAGGAGAATGGGGGTTCTGTGAGAACTCCTATTTATAGCACCTGGTGCCCATCAAATTGGATGATTGGTGTTACATGATTGGTGTTGCCATATAAGGGCTTTCCTGTTACCATATATGGCACGCAGTGCAGAGAAGTGGAGGCTGCCATATAAGGGCTTTCCTGTTACCATATATGGCACGCAGTGCAGAGAAGTGGAGGCTGCCATATAAGGGCTTTCCTGTTACCATATATGGCACGCAGTGCAGAGAAGTGGAGGCTGCCTCTCCCTGTCACACAAAGATGTTATTCATTTTTAATAATAGCCTACTGATCATGTATACAGAACTAAATATGAACTGAACTAAATGCAGACAGTGATGACTTAGGCAGTTTTGTGGACAGCAGCATGACTAACTACAGGAGGCAGTTGACCTCCCCCGCAGCAACACTGGGATAAATTCCCCCTCTGGTAATACTGGTAATTACTCTTAAAGAGGACAGGAAACATTTTAACCCAGCCACTTTCTAGTGCCGGTCCCAAGCCCGGAAAAATGGGGAGGGTTGCGTCAGGAAGGGCATCCGGCGTAAAACCTAGCTAGCTAGATGCCAAAGAGATTATGCGGATCAGTAATCATGTTTCCATACCGGATCGGTCGAGGCCCGGGTTACCAACGACCGCCACCGGCATTGCTGACCAGCAGGGTGTCGGGGGAAATTGGGCTACTGGTGGTAGAAAGAGAAGAAGAGGGGGGGAGCATGTCCGGAGGAGGAGGGAGAAGAGAGTGGGGAGGAGTGTGGAGGTGAGGGTAGGAACCCTGAATGTTGGCACCATGTCCGGTAAAGGGGGAGAAATAGTGGATATGATGGAGAGAAGAAAGGTAGATATTCTGTGTGTGCAGGAGACCAGGTGGGGGGACTGCCCCCTAGTCCGATACCTCACGAGTCCGATACCTCACGAGTCCGACACCTCATGGTTTTGGGTTAGGGTCTGGGGGAGGTTAGGTTTAGGCGTGGGGGTGGGAGAGGTTAGGTTTTGGGTTAGGGTCTGGGGGAGGTTAGGTTTAGGCGTGGGGGTGGGAGAGGTTAGGTTTTGGGTTAGGGTCTGGGGGAGGTTAGCCTCTTTTTTCGGACTCGTGAGGTGTCGGACTCGTGAGGTATCGGACTCGTGCCATGGCACCCCAGGTGGATGGGGAGTAAGGCCAGGAGCATGGGGAGAGGGTACAAACTGCTCTACTATGGGGTGGATGGGAGAAGAAATGGGGTAGGAGTAATCCTAAAGGAGGAGTATGCTAGCAGCGTGGTAGAAGTGAGGAGAATATCAGACAGAGTGATAGCTGTGAAGCTGGTGAGGGAAGGGCTAATGCTAAATATTATCAGTGCGTATGCCCCCCAGGTGGGGTGTGAGATGGAAGAGAAAGAAAAATTCTGGAGCATGTTAGATGAAGTGGTAGAGAGCGTGCCGGCAGGAGAGAGAGTGGTGATTGGAGCAGACTTCAATGGGCATGTAGGGGAGGGTAACAAGGGAGATGGGGAGGTGATAGGAAAGTATGGCGCAAAAGAGAGGAACGCAGGGCAGATGGTGGTAGATTTTGCAAAGAGGATGGGGATGGCAGTAGTGAACACACTTCATGAAGAGGGAGGAGCACAGGATAACATACAAGAGTGGGGGAAGGTGCACACAGGTAGACTATGTCCTATGTAGAAGGTGTAATCTGAAGGAGGTCAGGGACTGCAAGGTAATCGCAGGAGAGAGTGTAGCTAGGCAGCACTGGATGGTGGTCTGTAGGATGACAGTGAAGGCCAAGGGGAAGTTCAGAAGTTGTAGTTGTCATAGACTGTGTTCCATAGTTGATTGCTCTATTGCTGACAAAAAATGTGTTATTGTAAGTCGCTTTGGATAAAAGCGTCTGCCAAATGACGTAATGTAATGTAATGTAATGGGAAGAAAGCCAAGGGAGGGAAGATAGAGCGAAGGATTAAATGGTGGAAGTTAAAGAGAGAGGAATGCTGTGTGGAGTTCAGGGAGGAGGTAAGACAGGCGCTGGGGGGTAGAGAAGAGCTGCCGGTTGGCTGGGCAGCCACCGCAGAAGGGGTGAGGGAGACAGCAAGAAAGGTACTTGGTATGTCTTCAGGAAAAAGGAAGGAAGAGAAGGAGACCTGGTGGTGGAATGAGGAAGTGCAGGAAAGTGTACAGAGGAAGAGGTTGGCGAAGAAGAAGTGGGATAAATTCGGAGATGAGGAGACAGAAATACAAGGAGACACGGCGGGAGGCGAAGAGAGAGGTGGCAAAGGCAAAGGAAAGAGCATTCAGCGAGTTGTATGAGAGGTTGGATACCAAGGAAGGAGAAAAGGAATTATATCGATTGGCTAGACAGAGGGACCAGGCAGGGAAGGATATACAGCAGGTTAGAGTGATAAAGGATAAGGAGGGCAATGTGCTGACCAGCGAGGACAGTGTGATGAGAAAGTGGAAGGAGTATTTCGAAGAGCTGATGAATGAAGAAAATGAGAGAGAGAGGAGGATGGACAATGTGGAGGCAGTGAACCAGGAAGTACAACAGATAAGCAAGGAGGAAGTGAGGGCAGCTATGAAGAGGATGAAGAGAGGGAAGGCGGTCGGCCCAGATGACATAGCAGCGGAGGCCTGGAGATGCTTAGGAGAGTTGGCAGTGGACTTTCTAACAAGACTGTTTAACAACATCTTGGTTAGTGAGGAAATGCCAGAGGAGTGGAGGCAAAGTGTACTAGTGCCTATTTTCAAGAACAAGGGAGACGCACAGAGTTGCAGCAACTACAGGGGCATAAAGCTGATGAGTCACACTATGAAGCTTTGGGAAAGAGTAGTGGAGGCTAGACTAAGAGGAGAGGTGAAGATTAGTGAGGAGCAGTATGGGTTCATGCCAGGAAGAAGCACAACAGACGCATTGTTCGCCCTGAGAATGCTGATGGGAAAGTATAGAGAAGGCCAGAAGGAGTTACATTGCGTCTTTGTAGACCTAGAGAAGGCATATGACAGGGTACCAAGAGAGGAGGTGTGGTATTGTATGAGGAAGTCAGGAGTGGCTGAAAAGTATGTGAGAGTAGTGCAGGACATGTATGAGGGCAGTGCGACGGTAGTGAGGTGTGCAGTGGGAGTGACTGAGGGGTTCAAGGTTGGGGTGGGATTGCACCAAGGGTCGGCCCTCAGCCCATTCTTGTTCGCAATGGTGATGGACAGGCTCACAGACGAGGTCAGGCAGGAGTCCCCGTGGACTATGATGTTTGCAGGCGACATAGCAATCAGTAGTGAGAGCAGGGAGCAGGTGGAAGAAAATCTAGAGAAGTGGAGACATGCGCTGGAGAGAAGATGGATGAAAGTAAGTAGAAGTAAGACAGAGTGTGTGTGTGAACGGGAGGGAAGATGGAGGGGGGGTGAAGATGCAGCGAGTAGAGGTACCAAAAGTGGAGGAGTTTAGATACTTGGGGTCAACCGTGCAGCGTAGTGGGGACTGTGGCAAGGAGGTAAAGAAGAGAGTGCAGGTGGTGCGGGTGGAGAAGGATGACTGGGGTGATCTGTGACAGAAGGGTACCAGCGAGAGTGAAGGGAAAGGTCTACAGCAGGGTAGTGAGACCAGCCATGCTGTACGGTCTAGAGACGGTGGCACTGACCAACAGACAGGTGGCAGAGCTGGAGGTGGCAGAGATGAAGATGTTACGCTTCTCTCTGGGAGTGACGAGGCTGGACAAGATAAAGAACGATTACATCCGAGGAACCGCCCATGTCGTGCAGTTTGGACAGAAAGTGAGAGAGGCAAGTCTGAGATGGTATGGACATGTGCGGAGGAGGGAGGTGGGGTACATCGGGAGGAGGATGCTGGAGATGGAGCTGCCAGGAAAGAGGAGGAGGGGAAGGCCCAAGAGGAGGTTCATGGACGCAGTGAAAGAGGACATGCAGGCAGCGGGCGTGACGGAGGACGATGCAGAGGACAGAAACCGATGGAAACAGATGATCCGCTGTGGCGACCCCTGACGGGAACAGCCGAAAGAAGAAGAAGAAGGACAGGAAACATTTGATCATATGAATCTAGTTAATTTGCATGTCACCTCAGAGAAGACAGGACACTGCTTTCAAGTCTGAAATGTACCTAGATTTGCTAGAAGGATGAACATTTCACCTTTTTGCCAACTATTGCGCTCCTTGATGACATCACTAGGGTGGCTGTACATAGTAAGGATTTTCAAAGTTTTGATGAATCAAAACAACCACAATCCAAGTCAGAAACACAACATTATGTTGTGAGCCTGTCCAATGTCAAAGAGGCTGTAATGATCCCACACAGGAAACCGAAGGGCAATACAAAAGTCACATTATTATCTAAAACCTATAAGCTAACAAATAAACAAAGACAGGACCCAAACACAGACATAAAACATATATATGGTTGGTTAAAATAGGCTACTCAACTCGCCCGGTTGGCGATGACCCTTCCCGGGGTCTAGTCAGTGACTCAGGAAAGTTTGTGGACAGCATACGGCAGCGTGCCGCACACTCCTACAGCCCCAGCCCTGACTAGAGAGTCACCAGCCGTATCAATGAGAGAAACGCTCCACCAGCAACACCGCAGCCATAGACTGATTGCCTTTTCAGTACTTAATCAGCGTCTCCCCTCTGGTCACTCTTAGGTGAGAGACTCTGGCCCAATTCCAATCCACCCCCTAAACACTCAAGCCCTGAACCCTCAGTCCCTCTAATGGCCGCCATCTGAAAGTGGTTGAGTCATCAAGTGTGGAAGGGATCCACATTGGCTAAATAAGAGGATTGGGACAGCAGAGCCCTTTGCACTTGACAAGATGATGTTGACTCTGGCACGTTTGGGGTTCGCTATATATTGTTTATTGTCAAGACGCTTTGAGGAATAGACTCCCTGATTAGTCTGTTCTCATCCAGGCTCTGGCTCCGAGTGGACAACAGGTCATTTAAAAATAAATGTAGCCTACTGCAAAATCTGCAATCTGCAACATGTGTAATTATAATTAAAATAAGCATAATAATGACATGTCACCCAACATTATACACAATGTCAATACTGTACAATACAGATTCGGTAAAACTATTTATCATTCATCAAAAAAGTTGTGGATTGCAATTGTAGACCTAATAGAAATGATCGATGATTATTCTAGGATTGTGTAAAATAACTACTTGCATTCCTCTGATATAATATTTTTGTCTAATCTGAAAATCTACGGAGCCCTTAAAGTTCTGAAAGGTAATATTTATTTTGAGGATGCTAAAGTGTGCGCACACTTTAGTATAGTGTGCGCACACTATACTAAAGTGTGCGCACGATTTAACTAAAACGTGCGCACGATTTAACTAAAACGTGCGCACGATTTAGTTAAATAGTAAAAAAAAGAAAAAAAAAAAAAAATTATTAAAAAAAAAAAAAAAAAAAAATTATTAAAAAAAAAAAAAAAAAAAAAAAAAAAAAAAAAAAAAAACAACTAAATCGTGCGCACGATTTAAGTAAAACGTGCGCACGATTTAAGTAAAACGTGCGCACGATTTAAGTAAAACGTGCGCACGTTTTAAGTAAAACGTGCGCACGTTTTAGGTACAACGTGCGCGTGCACGCACACACACACAGCAAGGCACGGCACACATCCAGAGACGCAAGACGCATGTCCTGGTCTGAACAACAGGTAATACAAAATGCAATAAACCGTAGCTTAGGCCTAAATATGCAGATAACTTTGAAAACTATAAGAATCATAAAACGTTAGGGTTACATGGTTAATAACTCTGCTTGCTTATGTTTAGCTAGAACGTTCATTCTTCATGCCAAAGAAGCCAGCTATCTCCCGTCCCAGGCAGCTAGCAGCTAGCCTCGAGCTGCCCCTGGTCGTCGGCTACATACAACACACAGCACACGTCCAGAGAGTTTCCTGTCCTGAACTGGTCTGAACAACAGGTAATAATACTCATAAAACGTTGAGGGTTACATGTTAATAACTCTGCTTATGACGGTGTTTAGCTGCTAACTAACGGGTTAGATCAACAACATGCCAAAGACTAGCCAGCTAGTCACGGGCTGCTCCTAGGCTCGCTTGCCAGAATATCTCCCTGCTTCTGCACCGGGAGATATCATGTAGCTAATACTGTGTTGTTTGTGCACTTCTATGTTTGTGCATCTGGCTAGATAGAGGATCGCTGCTATGGAAGATAGTTTGAGAAACTTCTTGATGGATCGGGGTGTCGGTGAAGAGATAATCGAGAAGCTAGCCACTGAAAACGTAAGTAGCAACACTGTTTAATAATTACTACCACCTGGCTGTCGCTAACGTTACAGCTTGAATGTGTAACCCCCTAGCCAATGTCGTAACGTTAAAATGCCCAGGTAATATTGACTCATCGGGCGGTGGTGGCAGCACGGCTTCGACGTTATGTCAACTATTTCAGTCAACTGTAACACCACGCTGAGTGTTGAAAATGGCTTTAGCCTAAAGTTAAGGAAAGCTAGCGATAGCTTGTTAGCCGTTAGCTTGCTAAGATGTTGACAACTGCAGCAATGGTCGCTAACGTAAATATTCAGTTACCAGCGATGAGGACACTCTTAAGTACATGTTCAATGCATTTATTGAAGAGAAGCTCTCACAAAGAAATAGCATTCATTTGATTGTAACGTTAGTTGAAGACAGCCTTGATGGATTGGAGGCGATATTTTTCCCCAATGATGGCGAAGGCATGACTCGCCCCTCTCTGCCTCTGACTGCACTCGGCTGCTCTCTCCTGCTTCCCAGGCGAGGCAGAAATCATCTCAGACGAGCCTAATATTTCATTCAATGTCACGATGCAGCAAAAAAGGGGGGAAAGTAGGCTACTTCCAAGCATGATTATTAGTGGTGTGTTTGCTGGACAGCTAACATTCATAGGCTACTTTATTAAAAATGACTATGCAGTTGCTGAGGCTATAAGGGTCTAAGCATTTTGTTCATAACGTTAGCAGCAGGTGCAAAACAATCATTAAATCAACAAGCATGGCAGCTGGCAGCATATTGAATGTTACAATTGCAACCCGTATAGTAACTGAGTTTTTTAGGCCTACTTAGCCTTTGCACAGACATAAATGTGTATTTTTTCTTCTAAATGTCATCGCCTTGTTTCTTCTGATTTATATTTCAGTTCAAATACATGTCACTGTGTTACAATGAGCTGAATTGAAGTTCACTGTAATGCATTGACCCTGTTTTTATATCACCCTTGATCAATTCTCATGAGTCTTTTATCTTTTCTTTTTTTTAGATTTCTCTATAGGCTACATACGTACACTGACACAGTGGCATCTTTCATGCAGGCTAGCAAGCAAAACTGCTGTCTGTCTGATCCACTGAGTCTGACCACAGACTGTAGAAAGAGATGCAGGATAGCCAAGCGAATGTGATTGGATGAACGTTTGACGCTAGGCCAATCAGAGGGAGAGAGGGGCGGGTCATGCCTTCGCATAGCCTTCGCCATCACGGGGAAAAAATATTGCGAGGCATCATCTATGCATTTGTTCATAAGTGAGCAGCAGGTGCAAAACAATTCATAAATCAACAAGCATGAGATAGCAGCATATAGAATCAAAAGGCTATGTGTGAGATCTTACTTTATTATATTAAACGTTACAATTGTAAACCGTATAACCGAGTTATAGCGTTATATCTCAATCAGACCACTGAGTCTGACCACAGACTGTAGAAAGAGATGCAGGATAGCCAGATTCTTCCCCAGTAACACACACACACACACACACACACACACACACACACACACACACACACACACACACACACACACACACACACACACACACACACACACCTTGCAGAAGATGTGATATTTTATGCAAATAGTTAATCGGTCATTAAGAAAATCAAGGCTAAAGTCAGGTGTTCCCCAGATAAATCTGGTAATTTCCACCACTGGATACAAGACTTAATGCTTAGGTCGCTTTCACATAAAAGCTGTTTGGTCCGCTTTTAACGCACCAGAGTTTGTTTCCTCGGATAGTCTGCTTCGTTTGCGGTGGTGTGAAAGTGCAAACGAACTGTGGTGCGGAACAAACAAGTGATCTCTGGTCCGCTTGAAAATGTAGGTCTCGGTTCGTTTCCAAGTGAACCCTGGCGCGGTTCGTTTGTGGTGTGAAAGCAACCCGGACTAAACACAAGAACAAATAATAGGAAGCGTCAGTGCAACATGAGTAGAAGGCGGTAGAAGAAAGCAAAACAAACACTGCGGCGCGCACATGTGTACAGTACATGTGTGCGCGTCGCGCTGCGTGATGTACATTGTCGTAACAACAACAACAACACATTGTAGTCTCTCAACAGAGGGCTCGCCTTCTCCTTCGGTACTGCCTCGCTCGTCTCATCTGAATAATGAAATTTGCTTTTCTTGATAGTTTCTCTTTTGTTTAATGTAATTTCTTCCACAGAATCCATTGCTTTTGTTGAATTAATATATTATCACGATAAAATGATTTTATCTTGATTCATGGTGGTACTGCGACCGACCAGCACATGATCATCATTACTTAATGCATTCACTAATATATTATCACATTGACCTTTGTCTACAAAAGGTGCTGACCTACTCTTGGGCAAGACCATCCATATCCGATGCCCGTGGCCCACACTTGCGGATGTGTACAGGAGCTCCCAAACAACTACAAAGATTACCTGGATCTATCAGAGGAATTCACCCAGCTCTTCGCTGCAAATATGTGGGTGATGGACTTCATTTAAGAGTAAGTCGCATGTGCATGTAAAACTTTTTGTCTAAAGTGTGTCTATATATCTAAACTAGAAACTTAATACCCTATTCACCTTATGTAGCCACGCCCATTTGACCCGGTTGTGTCACGACATCCGGCTAAAAAAATCAAAATCAAAAGGTCGGCTGCTCCAATATCATCTAACTCTGAATTAAATAATAATTTAGCCAATTGTATGTAACATACCAAAGAAAAGCAAACGGCAATCTCTAAGAATGCAACGCCATGTAACTGGCTCGTTAATTCTCGCATTCAAGGGAATTACGTTAATGTCTGCGGGTCTTATAGACGTAAGTGGCTCGAGCGCTCGGAGGAGAGAAAACCATCTAAAGCTTTCTTTGTTGGAGTCCAGGTATGTTTTACAAGAAAGTGCTCGTCATTGTCGACGATAACGTTATCTGACCTGGCTAACAGTGGATACTCTGCTTGCTTGCTGTGTACCGAGCTCAAAGTACTAGGCTGCTACGTTCTTTGTTTTACCACTGTCCGCTACAAAAACAATTTTATTCTTCTGACGTTCTTTTGTATTTCGCGCCGTGACCGCCAGAAGTGTTAACACAACCCGGAACAATTTGGCCCACCTTATGAACATAAGGTGAATACTGCGAGAGAATTTGGGGAAGGTTTAAAGATATAAAAAATTTGATACTACCCAACCCTAATGTCTTCAACATGCAGTATGTAATTTTCTGTCACTAGGGCTCTCAAACTCAAAACAATAACACAAGACGACGTGTCATGGCATCGTGCAGTATTGTGGAATTATGCGAGCCATTTTATGAGATTAGGTTTCCCTCAGTCTTCATTGTTTGCCGACCCCCCGTGAAGCTTCCCCTGTCAGGTGAAAAGAAGTGGCTGACCGACTGCCCATGTCTCGGAGGAGGCATGGAATCAGTCCGGCTCTCCCTGATCGACAGAGGATGAAGTAGCAACCAGGATAAATATAGAATTAGCACTAATGGGGGATAAAATGGGATAAAAAATCGGGAAAAAAATATATATATAAAAAAAAAAAACAAGGTTTTTACCGGGAGCCGATACCCGCAGCGCAATTCCCAGTAAGAATAGACAACAGTGCCTTGGTTGCATCTTGGGTTACGGTTTACTAGAAACCACAGCGCAGCAGCAATGCTGTCTGTGTGGACACAGGCGGGCGAGCGGCAGCAGGTCAGCAAGGTAGCAATCACGCACAGATCAGAACGGACACATGCAGGCTGTGTGTCCGGGGCATAATAGTAGTTGGATCTGTGTTTTTATATCTGTTTTCTGTCTCTTTCCTAGGTGGTTCGGTGACTGACTGCAACTTCAGGGACCTGCATTGAACCTGGAATGAAAGTGTTGTGTGCTGTTGCACCAGGTTTTTATTACTGTTATTTAGGGCTGGGCAATATGGACCAAATTTTGATTTTTTTTTTGATAATAAACCATCAGTAATGTGGACAATGACTTAGTGGGTAAAGGCAAATAATAGAACAGCTATATAGAACAATCTGGTAAGTTCAGAAAATGACATTTTAACATAATGCAGCCTTTATAACCGGAAAAGGACAACATATATACCATATTATCATACCCAACATCTAAGACCATATCTACTCCCATATCATAATCACAATATCCATATATTGCCCAGCCCTAGTGTTATTTTATTTCTTACACATTGATGTATTTACTCATGTTTTAAAGTAGCCTGGTAAACCAGCCCTAACCCCAACCCCAACCCTCACGTGAACTCACATTACATTAGAATGAAATTAAATGTGAGCAAGGAAAGCAACTGCAGAACAGACATTGTCCTTTGGACATATCCAGCTCCTCTTGAAAAAAGTGGCATGGCACGGTCCTCAGTGTCCCATAACTGTGGGGTAAAGTACATCACATTTGGTATTCCATACGGCACATTTGGGTTGGACACAGGTCGGATTCGGTGTGCGTTCCAGACATCTTTGATGCTATAGAGAGGCAAAGTGAACGGCACTTCCTGCTTCAGCACTGTACCAGAGATTTGCATCTGCTATAAATGTTCCCATAGACATTTAGTAAAATGCTTATATATTTAGAAACAGGAGAGACCACAGAACATTTCACTCGGACCAAAACGTTATAAAAAAAAAAAAAAATTTAAAGAAAATATTTTTTCTATGTTGTTTTGTTCAGAGTGAAATGTTCTGTGGTCTCTCCCGATTCTAAATATATCTGAACCGTTTGGTTTGAACAAGTAAAACTATTTTTATAAGCATTTTACGAAATGTCTATGGGAAAATAAATGAATAAATGGCGGATGAAAATCTCTGGTACAGTGCTGAAGCAGGAAGTGACGTTCACTTTGCCTCTCTATTCAGCTCTTCCTAAAAACAAACAAAATGTATATTATAATGAGCTAAATGAAACAACAGAATGGATTAATCACAGAATAAGTTATGATCATTTTAATTGCTTGATATCGGCTAGTTTTGCAATAAGTGTGACCACATTAACAGCCAATCATACCTGAATCATTCCCATTATGCAGAGCTGAAGTATGGCCTTGTCCAGTAAACTTCCATCAAACCCTCCTTGGTCCCGTAGCTCCCCAAGAAGCTGGATCCAATATTCAATGCCCTCTTTCCGGAGGACGCCCCACCAACTCTCAATGTGTTGATTAGCTGTACTCACTCCAGCGAGGTAGCTTCGCTCTCCCGACAGATCGTCTCCATGGTTTGTGCCCCACACAGATTTAGGCCATGTAATTGACTTCATCCAGGAACAATTACAGGGTCCAGGGAAGATGCATGGTATAGATGGATGTTCACTAAATGCAGAGAAAATGGCCTCAAAGCAAAAAAACAAGACGTCAGAATGATATTAGCCGAACTGGATCCTGAAGGATCAGCACACAGACTTATTTGAGGCTATTTTGTAGAAGACAGCTCCTGATGAACTTCTTGAGGAAACCCAGAATCTCCTGTTGTCTCTTGGTGAGGGATGTATCATGTTGAAGGATGGCTATAACTTTCCTACTTGTAGGAATGCGGCTGGACATCAGTTCATCAAGTCCCCCTGGTGGCAGTTTCAGCCCTTTCAATACACTGCTCCAGCAGTCTGCAATATATGCAGCATCTTGTACAACTTCTTTATGAGCAACCTCCAGCAATGTTCTGCTGATCAGAACTTTAATTTCATGAGCATCGATGAAGTCCAACCATTCGTCTGTTTCAGAAATGGATTTGAAGTCCTTCATTGCCTGATTGGCAATGTTCTTTTCTTCTTTTGGAAGAGTATCCAAAAATGCTGAAAAGACGTCATCTTCCGTGATTGGTAGCCGGAGACAGTAGGAGAGGAAGGGCTTGGCTATTGATATGGGAGAGTAATTGACCTGGTTATACCCAAGAACCATAACTTTAGCGACATTCTCCCATTCATCCTTCATATCATGTCTGGTCATTGGTACTTTCTGGACGGTTCCAGTGGTGCATTTTATCTCAAAGGTTTTCCAGTATTCAGTCAAAGCGTCACGCAACACTCCACCATTATCCTCCCCTTTCTCAGATTTACCATTTGGGAGGACCATCTCTATCTCTAACAGAGTGTCATCGACAGCTACAAGCACTGGTGAAAGTGGGCCGGAACCGTCCGGTGCGCAGTTCCGGTAAGACTTTCGGTGCCTGAACGCCGTTGGGGGAAGACATCCAGCTGCCTGTCAATCAAAATCCGATTGTTGCAGAGTGCAGTCGATCCATAATTTCCAACAAGGAAATGCATGGCTGACGTTATGTCATTACTAATAAACAACAGTCTCTCTCATAAATTGCTTCTAAATTGTTGTTAGAACTGTTTTAGACCTGGCTGTCAGTGGTTTTTAATCCGTGCTGTGTGTGTAGGCTGATTTGCGCTTCCAGCATACAGCTCCTGAATGCCGCTGCTGCTGCCTGCACTGGGCTGTGTCAAGTCTAGTCTCGCTTGCGGCTTGCCTCCGCTCCGCAAACAAAAACAGTTCCACCAGGATTGCGCGAGTGTAGTTCCCACTGGTGAAAGTGGGCCGGAACCGTCCGGCCCACAGAAATTCTGTGCCTGAATGGCGTTCCTGGAAGACACGCAGCTGTTGTCAATCAAAATCCGATTGCGCTGCTGCTCGGCTGTCTGTCCATACTGCGTTATTTCGAAACCCACATAGGTTAAGCCAAAACCACGCCCTGTGCCCGCCTACGCAGCAGTCAAGCGCCGGGATTGGCCAGGAGCAAGTCTTTTGTCCTCTTCTGACAGCTGGAATCTCGCACACCACAACCACTGCACAGCACGCAGCCCAGCGATTTCATGAACCAACTGAATTGCTCTTGAGAGCGGACATTGAAATGAATGATGGTCACATACCTTCCTTAGTGTATTAACGCTATTGAAAACGTAATACAAGCTTTTAACACATTTCCCACACCACAAACACTGCGCCCAGCCCAGCGATTTTACTAGGCCTAACCAAATTGCTCTTGCGCGGACATTGAAAATAAATTACTGTAATATATTAACGCTAATGAAAACGTAGCACAAGCTTTTAACACACAAATGATTTTTAAACATATTTATTTCAAAACATCATTGTAAAATTCAGGGCTTTAGCCAAAGCTTCAATAACAGAGCTCAGCTGACAGTTGAACTTGCAAATGAAAAATATAAAAAAATATAAAATTAAAAATACAATAGGCTACAGCACATAGGCCTAGCTTCTTCTTTTTTTGGCACAGCTATTCATTCCCCCCAGTCCAGCAGTTTGTTCCAGGCCAGTGAAGTCCCAACAATCTACAAAAACATGCAATAATATAAAATCATAGATACAAAGTTGAATCATACACAATCAATAAAGCCAAAAGTAAATGGTTAGCCTTCCCAATGGCATCTGTTATTCTGGCCTCATAATAAGCACTGAGGCGGTGGTCAGAAAGTCAAATAACCGCAACAACACCAACAACTACAGCAAGGCTGCAATGAGGATATTATTATTGAAAGACAAAATCCTACATCGCACCAAAGCATACAATGTAGCCTACCGCGGTTATTCATAATAGTTCACACAGGAGAGAAACAATTTAATTGTTCAATGTGTGGTAAATGTTTTGGTCAAAAAGGAGAGTTGAAATCACACATGATAGTCCACATAGGATAGTCTGTTGTTGTAATGTTTAAACAGGCCTAAATAATTCACTATAGCCTACATATTGTCAAGTGTTTCTAATTTCTACACCATAGGCTACAGGCATTCAAAAAATGGATGTGTGTGTTCAGGGATGCATGAAGCTGGGGGCGGGAGGAGGACAATATGAAACGATGAAGGTTGGGGTAGTATAGTTCCTGTAAGAAATTCAAACCACTTTCACCCCTGGCTACAAGTCCATCCTTAAAGGCAGCATTTAACTCTCTGAAGACATGTCCCCTGTGAAGTCTTAGCTTGGTAGTTATCTGTGGTGGATATCCAGTTTCCATGTACCAATCACGATCGTGTGTGACTAGAGATGGTCCAGGCCCACTAACAGACTGTCCAATCAAAGGCTGCATGACGAGAGATGCTTCAGGCCCACTAACAGACTGTCCAATCAAAGGCTGTGTGACGATAGATAGATCAGGCCCACTAACAGACTGTCCAATCGAAGGCTGTGGTAAGGAAAAGGAAACCACTTCAAATTAATCAAGATCAACCATGTGCAAGGTGGGGAAAGATACTGGGGAAAGTCCATCCAGAGCCGGAGTAGGCTGACCATCCCAGGATAGTGTGGCATCTAATGAGGCACCGTCATCTGTAGTAGGTTGAGTGATAAATTCTAGGTTAACCAACGCAATCTGTTCTTCGGCCATGTTGTGCATCACATCCTCAGCTGAAATATCCGGACCACTTGTTAGATCTACAACTGGGGTTGAGATTCTGAGGTTGTCGGACTGAGTCCCTCCTTCTTCATCGGATGACAGCTCATCAATCCTTAATTTGGTGCAAAGATATAGTCTTAGGATTTTAACCTTGCTTTGACTGTAAAGTTCACCCACAGTGCTTGAATTGTCTAATTGAATCTGAGACGATTGCATTTCTGTCGAATAATCTGAAAGCTTTTTCTTTTTTGAGAGTCCATTGGGGAAAAAAAGATCTTCTGCAACGACTTTCAAATCCTCCACAGTTTTGTTTACATCAATAGTCAAGTGTCTTGTCCCTCCACCCTTTATTGCCTTGATTTGCTTGTAGCGCTGTTCTTTCATGTCAAACATCATCCATCCAACTTCAATACGTCTTTCCGTCTTCTGTGCAAATGTGTTCCCAACCCAAGAAAAGCTTGATTTTTTGGCAGGTCTCTTTTCATCTGTTGTTAATCTCCGTTTCAGTCGTGAGACTATCTGCTCTCTTCTTGAACTACTGGACGCGCTGGATCGCCTGCAGAAGGCCACTGTGGCTATTGAATAGCCACTGTGGCTATTCAAAAAAAAGTGGATAAAACTGAAACAAAGAAAAGTGCACAGTGCAGCTTCAACTACAATTATAAAGTATTTCCCAACATGGGTTAAACACATGACAACGGTCCACCAAAAACATTTGGTGAAAGAAAAACATTCTATGAAATATAAAACTTCTAAAAACCTGTTTGACACACCACACAGCTCTTTCACTTCAGGTTCAATTGAGGCATCAGTTGATGAGCAACTCCATTGATTTTCAGCTTTACCTAAAACGTGCGCATGCATGCACGCACACACACACACACACACACACACACACACACACACACAGCAAGGCACGGCACACATCCAGAGATGCAAGCATTACATGTCCTGGTCTGAACAACAGGTAATACAAATGCAATAAACCGTAGCTTAGGCCTACTTATGCAGATAACTTTCAAAACTATAAGAATCATAAAACGTTAGGGTTACATGGTTAATAACTCTGCTTGCTTATGTTTAGCTATAACGTTAATTCACGTTTTAATTAAATCGTGCGCATGTTTTAGGTAAATCGTGCGCCCTTGGGTCACTGCTGGTTTTGTAGGCATTCAGCCAAATTACTTTTCGAGAGAAGCCGTCGATACATCATTAATGCACACACCAAAAGGTTTTAACTTGTCATATGAATAGATGTGCCAGAGGTAATTGGGTCCCTTTGAGAAGTACTGTCTCCTGTGAAGTCTCCGTTGCTGCCTGTGTGCTGATCCTTCAGGATCCAGTTCAGCTAATATCATTCTAACGTCTTCTTTTTTTGCTTTGAGGCTGTTTTCTCTGCATTTAGTAAACATCCATCTATACCCATGCATCTTCCCTGGACCCTGTAATTGTTCCTGGATGAAGTCAATTACATGACCTAAATCTGCGTAGTCTTTCCGTCGGCTGAGCCTGTTGTCCTTCAATATGCGCAGCAAATGATTCCTGCTTATGACAATCCCATGTCTACGTGCAAGAGCAGCAAGAATTTCATTGTATGACATTCCGAGGTTGAAATAAATCTTGATTAGCCGAGTTCTCTCCATTATATGGTGTGTGGTGGCTCTTCTGCTCCTCTTCCTCCCTCAGTGCAGTGGTCCTGGCCTCCTCTTCCTCTTGTAGAAACGAGTGAAGCTTTAAACTCCGGCCTGGACCTGTGTTCTGCTGTTTCTTTGGAGTCTGAAGTCATATTAAGGCGCAAAACAAAATGAAATGTGAGTTCACGTGACCGACTGGTTTACCAGGCTAGTTTTAATGCGGATCTCCAATGATTTTCAACAGTACTGTATGTTACTATGGAAAGGATTTGACATTTTTCTAGTGCCTAATAACGTCTCAGGGCCATACTGTAGTAATGAGATATTGTAACGCTGAAAATCAATGGAGTTGCTCATCAACTGATGAGCTTGCGCATTTCCTCTTAAAACTCCAACGCTGGGGGAAAAAAGTTGTTTTGTCACAATAAATACACTTGTTTGACGACTTATTTGAGGGAATGGAATCATTTTATCTATCACATCCACTATTTCTGTTGCTCTTTGAACAATTCTGTTCCATTCCAGGCATTCCAGTCAAATCATTTTCAAAGCACATACATGTGGACAAAGTTTTGTTTTTGTTTTATAATTTTATTCACATTTTGTTAAAATAGAAAAATGCTCTACATCAGTCAGCCTTGAATAAAATGTTGGGAATTTATATTATACTGTGTCAAGCAATCATTTAAACGCAATTCTGTTACAGGTGTAGCCTAAGTTTGTGCATTATTTATGCAAAGGTAAAACAAGCTGCAGTGTGTGAAAGCAACTTTTATTTCATATTTGTATGTTGGAGAAACATTATCGTTTTGTGCAGATAAAACATTTTCAAATTGACCCTCTGGACTGTTCTTGATACAGTTATAATACACACATAATTGTTAGTTTTCATATACAGTAATTCACAACATACAGAAATGGGAGGTAACTAAGTACAACTACTGTACAAATACGTTGTTACTGTACTTAAGTAGGATTTTCAGGGATTTTTATTATATTTTTCTGACAACTTCACTTTTACTCCCTACAATTTTGTTTAAAACACTTTAAATTCCATGCATTTCTACTTATTCAAGGCAAAGGTGCAGCAGCTCTACTCTGAGTCCCTCATGAATGACTGAGCTTCTCACCGTATCCCTAAAGGAGATGCCATCTCAATTGTTTTGATGTGATTTTTGATAACCATCAGTAATGTGGACATAATGACTAACCATTTTCTCTACTGCCCTGTCAGTTCTAGTAAAACTCTTTCTAGCCTACATAACATCTACATGGTCTTTAACACTAAAGTTAAACAGACTTTGGTACATTATGAAAGAGCACCATTTCATACCTAGTCTAAATATCAATATATGCATGAGCGATATTAGCTGCAACATAAACATGTTTTATTGACTTGGTGGATGAATGCCTTCAGAAGCATGCCATATCCATGTATTGCATCCAAATATGAAGAAATATACTGATCTTTGAGGGAATCACAGTATTTCTAATCAATCATTGTTCCCATGTCTAGAATGCTGACCAATGAAATTCTCTATAAAGAGAAATTAGGTTTGACCATAGGTTTGACAGGATTATTTATGGGGAGGGTATATATTGAAAACCGCTCTGATTCGCTAAACCAGTGGTTCTCAAACCTTTTCATGTCAAGGACCCTTAACTGACACAAATTAGACCACGGACCCCCACTTGATAGGATTTTGTCCCAGGGACCTCCATCCAACGAGACTTTGGCTTTTAGATGTTTTATTACAGAGAGTGTATGAAACCCATGACCAAAACAGTCGTACATTCTGTCATTGTGTTAGTTATTACTTGAAAATAAAATAAATGATCCCCCTTTTTGCTGGAGACCCCATGCAATCCCCTCAAGGACCCCTGGGGGTCCCCGGACACCACTTTGAGAACCACTGCCCTAAACAATACATTGCAGATTTAAGGGACAAATAATCAGATTATAAATCGTGTTATCTTTCCATGGAGGACACTTTTTACAATACAATTATGTCATTGACTGCAAGCTCTCTTTGCTACCAGGGCTGGAGGGTTACCTAAAAAATTTAATCCGATACAATTAGTTACCTGTAAAAATTTTTAATCAGTAACGTAATCCAAATACCACAATAGACAAGCAATGTAACTGATTACTTTCAGTTACTTTTGAACAAATGTCCTGCATTTCACTACTGGAGTCTTGAGGCATGCTCCTCAGAAGGACATTTCCCCCAAAACAGCTCTGTAATACTCATTTCAGACCTTATATTATGTGTTGGTTACAGCAGGCTATCAGCCAATGTATCTAGTGCCACCTGTTTCTCATTAATAATAATCCAATATACAGTATTTCCATCTTCTGATTACAGTGCAATGATATCACTGGTTTATAGTCATTTGTTTTGTGGGTGCAATGGTCCTTTTTAAGAGCCAAGTGTGTTTTTCATTGTGATTTTATTCAAGGTTTTAGCTTTTTTTGTATTTATTTATTTGGTCCATATATCAAACCTAACGTAGATCATAAGAAGAGTCAATATTTACAGTGCACAGCCACTTGGATAAATAGCCTACACAATATCAGAATCATAATCACTTTTATTGCCACAATATGCAAGATTACATACAAGGAATTTGTCTTAGTATAGAATATAGAATAAATGTATTTTAAATTATAATCCTGCTAGGATCTTGCACGCTTGATTCCTAGGCTCGCCCGCTGTGCGGCCTCGCCCGTCCTGCAGCTCGCCGAACTGGCCCTGCAGCTCGCATTCGCAGCTCAATGAGACCAGCATCACTGATTATGTCAGATTTATGACATCACTGATGATGTCACAGTGGGATTTATCACTGATGATGTCACAGTGGGATTTATGACATCACTGATGATGTCACAGTGGGATTTATGACATCACAGTGGGACAGAGAAACAGACAGAGCCCTAGCTCCCATTTATATACTGATGATGAAGTTACACCCCAAGCCTGTTTGCTACGCTTGGGACAGTTACTTAGTGTTTCTAAAGCTTCTACAAAATAGCCCCCAATAACCCTCGGGTCACTGCTGGTTTTGTAGGCATTCAGCCAAATTACTTTTCGAGAGAAGCCGTCGATACATCCATTAATGCACACACCAAAAGGTTTTAACTTGTCATATGAATCGATGTGCCAGAGGTAATTGGGTCCCTTTGAGAAGTACTGTCTCCTGTGAAGTCTCCGTTGCTGCCTGTGTGCTGATCCTTCAGGATCCAGTTCGGCTAATATCATTCTAACGTCTTCTTTTTTTGCTTTGAGGCCGTTTTCTCTGCATTTAGTAAACATCCATCTATACCCATGCATCTTCCCTGGACCCTGTAATTGTTCCTGGATGAAGTCAATTACATGACCTAAATCTGCGTAGTCTTTCCGTCGGCTGAGCCTGTTGTCCTTCAATATGCGCAGCAAATGATTCCTGCTTATGACAATCCCATGTCTACGTGCAAGAGCAGCAAGAATTTCATTGTATGACATTCCCAGGTTGAAATAAATCTTGATTAGCCGAGTTCTCTCCATTATGGTGTGTGACTCTTCTGCTCCTCTTCCTCCCTCAGTGCAGTGGTCCTGGCCTCCTCTTCCTCTTGTAGAAACGGGTGAAGCTTTAAACTCTAGAAAAGATAAAAGACTCATGAGAATTGATCAAGGGTGATATAAAAACAGGGTCAATGCATTACAGTGAACTTCAATTCAGCTCATTGTAACACAGTGATATTTACTATGAAATAAATATTGCACAAGAATGTGCCCAATATGAGCAGCAGCAAATTTCATTATTCAGATGAGACGAGCGAGGCAGTACCGAAGGAGAAGGCGAGCCCTCTGTTGAGACTACAATGTGTTGTTGTTGTTATGACAATGTACATCACGCAGCGCGACGCGCACATATGTACTGTACACATGTGCGCGCCGCAGTGTTTGTTTTGCTTTCTTCTACCGCCTTCTACTCATGTTGCACTGACGCTTCCTATTATTTGCTCTTGTGTTTAGTCCGGGTTGCTTTCACACCACAAACGAACCGCGCCAGGGTTCACTTGGAAACGAACCGAGACCTACATTTTCAAGCGGACCAGAGATCACTTGTTTGTTCTGCACCACAGTTCGTTTGCGCTTTCACACCACCGCAAACGAAGCAGACTATCCGAGGAAACAAACTCTGGTGCATTTAAAGCGGACCAAACAGCTTTTATGTGAAAGCGACCTAAGCATTAAGTCTTGTATCCAGTGGTGGAAATTACCAGATTTATCTGGGGAACACCTGACTTTAGCCTTGATTTTCTTAATGACCGATTAACTATTTGCATAAAATATCACATCTTCTGCAAGGTGTGTGTGTGTGTGTGTGTGTGTGTGTGTGTGTGTGTTACTGGGGAAGAATCTGGCTATCCTGCATCTCTTTCTACAGTCTGTGGTCAGACTCAGTGGTCTGACTGAGATATAACGCTATAACTCGGTTATACGGTTTACAATTGTAACGTTTAATATAATAAAGTAAGATCTCACACATAGCCTTTTGATTCTATATGCTGCTATCCAGGGGTGAAAGTGGTTTGAATTTCTTACAGGAACTATACTACCCCAACCTTCATCGTTTCATATTGTCCTCCTCCCGCCCCCAGCTTCATGCATCCCTGAACACACACATCCATTTTTTGAATGCCTGTAGCCTATGGTGTAGAAATTAGAAACACTTGACAATATGTAGGCTATAGTGAATTATTTAGGCCTGTTTAAACATTACAACAACAGACTATCCTATGTGGACTATCATGTGTGATTTCAACTCTCCTTTTTGACCAAAACATTTACCACACATTGAACAATTAAATTGTTTCTCTCCTGTGTGAACTATTATGAATAACCGCGGTAGGCTACATTGTAT
The DNA here is from genome assembly GCF_964638095.1 of Poromitra crassiceps. Taxonomy (NCBI): domain Eukaryota; kingdom Metazoa; phylum Chordata; class Actinopteri; order Beryciformes; family Melamphaidae; genus Poromitra; species Poromitra crassiceps. The sequence goes on from NC_139638.1 coordinate 11,526,837, forward strand.
GCTTTGGTGCGATGTAGGATTTTGTCTTTCAATAATAATATCCTCATTGCAGCCTTGCTGTAGTTGTTGGTGTTGTTGCGGTTATTTGACTTTCTGACCACCGCCTCAGTGCTTATTATGAGGCCAGAATAACAGATGCCATTGGGAAGGCTAACCATTTACTTTTGGCTTTATTGATTGTGTATGATTCAACTTTGTATCTATGATTTTATATTATTGCATGTTTTTGTAGATTGTTGGGACTTCACTGGCCTGGAACAAACTGCTGGACTGGGGGGAATGAATAGCTGTGCCAAAAAAAGAAGAAGCTAGGCCTATGTGCTGTAGCCTATTGTATTTTTAATTTTATATTTTTTTATATTTTTCATTTGCAAGTTCAACTGTCAGCTGAGCTCTGTTATTGAAGCTTTGGCTAAAGCCCTGAATTTTACAATGATGTTTTGAAATAAATATGTTTAAAAATCATTTGTGTGTTAAAAGCTTGTGCTACGTTTTCATTAGCGTTAATATATTACAGTAATTTATTTTCAATGTCCGCGCAAGAGCAATTTGGTTAGGCCTAGTAAAATCGCTGGGCTGGGCGCAGTGTTTGTGGTGTGGGAAATGTGTTAAAAGCTTGTATTACGTTTTCAATAGCGTTAATACACTAAGGAAGGTATGTGACCATCATTCATTTCAATGTCCGCTCTCAAGAGCAATTCAGTTGGTTCATGAAATCGCTGGGCTGCGTGCTGTGCAGTGGTTGTGGTGTGCGAGATTCCAGCTGTCAGAAGAGGACAAAAGACTTGCTCCTGGCCAATCCCGGCGCTTGACTGCTGCGTAGGCGGGCACAGGGCGTGGTTTTGGCTTAACCTATGTGGGTTTCGAAATAACGCAGTATGGACAGACAGCCGAGCAGCAGCGCAATCGGATTTTGATTGACAACAGCTGCGTGTCTTCCAGGAACGCCATTCAGGCACAGAATTTCTGTGGGCCGGACGGTTCCGGCCCACTTTCACCAGTGGGAACTACACTCGCGCAATCCTGGTGGAACTGTTTTTGTTTGCGGAGCGGAGGCAAGCCGCAAGCGAGACTAGACTTGACACAGCCCAGTGCAGGCAGCAGCAGCGGCATTCAGGAGCTGTATGCTGGAAGCGCAAATCAGCCTACACACACAGCACGGATTAAAAACCACTGACAGCCAGGTCTAAAACAGTTCTAACAACAATTTAGAAGCAATTTATGAGAGAGACTGTTGTTTATTAGTAATGACATAACGTCAGCCATGCATTTCCTTGTTGGAAATTATGGATCGACTGCACTCTGCAACAATCGGATTTTGATTGACAGGCAGCTGGATGTCTTCCCCCAACGGCGTTCAGGCACCGAAAGTCTTACCGGAACTGCGCACCGGACGGTTCCGGCCCACTTTCACCAGTGCGTGCTATCTCATGCTTGTTGATTTATGAATTGTTTTGCACCTGCTGCTCACTTATGAACAAATGCATAGATGATGCCTCGCAATATTTTTTCCCCATGATGGCGAAGGCTATGCGAAGGCATGACCCGCCCCTCTCTCCCTCTGATTGGCCTAGCGTCAAACGTTCATCCAATCACATTCGCTTGGCTATCCTGCATCTCTTTCTACAGTCTGTGGTCAGACTCAGTGGATCAGACAGACAGCAGTTTTGCTTGCTAGCCTGCATGAAAGATGCCACTGTGTCAGTGTACGTATGTAGCCTATAGAGAAATCTAAAAAAAAGAAAAGATAAAAGACTCATGAGAATTGATCAAGGGTGATATAAAAACAGGGTCAATGCATTACAGTGAACTTCAATTCAGCTCATTGTAACACAGTGACATGTATTTGAACTGAAATATAAATCAGAAGAAACAAGGCGATGACATTTAGAAGAAAAAATACACATTTATGTCTGTGCAAAGGCTAAGTAGGCCTAAAAAACTCAGTTACTATACGGGTTGCAATTGTAACATTCAATATGCTGCCAGCTGCCATGCTTGTTGATTTAATGATTGTTTTGCACCTGCTGCTAACGTTATGAACAAAATGCTTAGACCCTTATAGCCTCAGCAACTGCTTAGTCATTTTTAATAAAGTAGCCTATGAATGTTAGCTGTCCAGCAAACACACCACTAATAATCATGCTTGGAAGTAGCGTACTTTCCCCCCTTTTTTGCTGCATCGTGACATTGAATGAAATATTAGGCTCGTCTGAGATGATTTCTGCCTCGCCTGGGAAGCAGGAGAGAGCAGCCGAGTGCAGTCAGAGGCAGAGAGGGGCGAGTCATGCCTTCGCCATCATTGGGGAAAAATATCGCCTCCAATCCATCAAGGCTGTCTTCAACTAACGTTACAATCAAATGAATGCTATTTCTTTGTGAGAGCTTCTCTTCAATAAATGCATTGAACATGTACTTAAGAGTGTCCTCATCGCTGGTAACTGAATATTTACGTTAGCGACCATTGCTGCAGTTGTCAACATCTTAGCAAGCTAACGGCTAACAAGCTATCGCTAGCTTTCCTTAACTTTAGGCTAAAGCCATTTTCAACACTCAGCGTGGTGTTACAGTTGACTGAAATAGTTGACATAACGTCGAAGCCGTGCTGCCACCACCGCCCGATGAGTCAATATTACCTGGGCATTTTAACGTTACGACATTGGCTAGGGGGTTACACATTCAAGCTGTAACGTTAGCGACAGCCAGGTGGTAGTAATTATTAAACAGTGTTGCTACTTACGTTTTCAGTGGCTAGCTTCTCGATTATCTCTTCACCGACACCCCGATCCATCAAGAAGTTTCTCAAACTATCTTCCATAGCAGCGATCCTCTATCTAGCCAGATGCACAAACATAGAAGTGCACAAACAACACAGTATTAGCTACATGATATCTCCCGGTGCAGAAGCAGGGAGATATTCTGGCAAGCGAGCCTAGGAGCAGCCCGTGACTAGCTGGCTAGTCTTTGGCATGTTGTTGATCTAACCCGTTAGTTAGCAGCTAAACACAGTCATAAGCAGAGTTATTAACATGTAACCCTCAACGTTTTATGAGTATTATTACCTGTTGTTCAGACCAGTTCAGGACAGGAAACTCTCTGGACGTGTGCTGTGTGTTGTATGTAGCCGACGACCAGGGGCAGCTCGAGGCTAGCTGCTAGCTGCCTGGGACGGGAGATAGCTGGCTTCTTTGGCATGAAGAATGAACGTTCTAGCTAAACATAAGCAAGCAGAGTTATTAACCATGTAACCCTAACGTTTTATGATTCTTATAGTTTTCAAAGTTATCTGCATATTTAGGCCTAAGCTACGGTTTATTGCATTTTGTATTACCTGTTGTTCAGACCAGGACATGCGTCTTGCGTCTCTGGATGTGTGCCGTGCCTTGCTGTGTGTGTGTGCGTGCACGCGCACGTTGTACCTAAAACGTGCGCACGTTTTACTTAAAACGTGCGCACGTTTTACTTAAATCGTGCGCACGTTTTACTTAAAACGTGCGCACGTTTTACTTAAATCGTGCGCACGATTTAGTTTTTTTTTTTTTTTTTTTTTTTAATAATTTTTTTTTTTTTTTTTTTTAATAATTTTTTTTTTTTTTTTTTTTTTTTTTTTTTTTTACTATTTAACTAAATCGTGCGCACGTTTTAGTTAAATCGTGAGCACGTTTTAGTTAAATCGTGCGCACACTTTAGTATAGTGTGCGCACACTATACTAAAGTGTGCGCACACTTTAGCATCCTCAAAATAAATATTACCTTTCAGAACTTTAAGGGCTCCGTAGAAATCCCTATTAATGTAATGTTTCATTGTCAATTAAGGCATTCCAGCGCACTCGCAAACACCGCGTTCGTTTCGCGCGTGTTGTTTTATTTTTTTGACAGATATTTGCAGCCTTCCCCGTTTTATACATCACAACGCTATGCATTGTGGGCAATTCCCTTTCCGTAAGTGGCCATAGCTGCTCCCTTACGGTAAGGGGGCAGAAAGGGCTCACTCTGAGCCCTCATTCACTTTGCGATTTCACCGTGGGACATCCCTAAGCCCTCACTCCCTTCACGTGAACGCGCCTCTAAGGGCTTGAGGCAGTAAGGGGGCGGATTGGAATTGGGCCTATGTCTCTTGATTAAATCCCCATCTCTGGCGTGGTCATGTCACCTATCCAAGCCGGAAAACAACATCTCACACTGTTAAGACCCGGTCTAGGGGTTTTAGGTCATAACATGAACTAGACAAAGACAACCATGAAAAGGTACCCAGCTGGCACGGGACGTCAGTTTAACGTCATATCGACGTTGGACTCCAACGTTGAACTGACGTTGGATTTTGGTTGAGAATGAAAATCGGGTTGACGTCAAAACACAACGTTGGCAAGACATCAGCGTCCAACGTTAGATAGACATCAGCCTCTGACGTTGGTTAGACATCAGCATCCAACATTGGATAGATGTGGAATTTTGGTTGGGAATGAAAATCGGGTTGACATCAAATCCCAACGTTGGGCAGACATCAGCCCCCAACGTTGTATAGACGTCAGTCTCCAACGTTGGATAGATGTAGGATTTTGGTTTAGAATGAAAATCTGGTTGACGTCAAAACCCAACGTTGGCAAGACATCAGCCTCCAACGTTGGATAGACATCAGCCTCTGACGTTGGTTAGACATCAGCATCCAACGTTGGATATATGTAGAATTTTGGTTGGAAATGAAAATCGGGTTGACATCAAATCCCAACGTTGGGCAGACATCAGCCCCCAACGTTGTATAGACGTCAGCCTCCAACGTTGGATAGATGTAGAATTTTGGTTGAGAATGAAAATCTGGTTGACGTCAAAACCCAACGTTGGCAAGACATCAGCCTCCAACGTTGGATAGACATCAGCCTCTGACGTTGGTTAGACATCAGCATCCAACGTTGGATATATGTAGAATTTTGGTTGGAAATGAAAATCGGGTTGACATCAAATCCCAACGTTGGGCTGACATCAGCCCCCAACGTTGTATAGACATCAGCCTCCAACGTTGGATAGATGTAGAATTTTGGTTGAGAATGAAAATCTGGTTGACGTCAAAACCTAACGTTTGCAAGACATCAGCCTCCAACGTTGGATAGACATCAGCCTCTGACGTTGGTTAGACATCAGCATCCAACATTGGATAGATGTAGAATTTTGGTTGGAAATTAAAATCGGGTTGACATCAAATCCCAACGTTGGGCAGACATCAGCCCCCAACGTTGTATAAACATCAGCCTCCAACGTTGGATAGATGTAGAAGTTTGGTTGAGAATGAAAATTGGGTTGATGTCAAAACCCAACTTTGGGCTGACATCAGCCTCCAACGTTGGATAGACAGCCTCAAACATTGGATAGACATAGAATTTTGGTTGGGGTTGACGTCAAAACCCCATGTTGAGTAGACATCAACCTCCAACGTTGGCCAGGCATCAGCCTCCAACGTTATATAGACACAGAATTTTGGTTGGGGTTGACATCAAAACCCAACGTTGGCTAGACATCAGCCTCCAACGTTGGCTAGGCATCAGCCTCCAATGTTGGCTAGACATGGGTAGAAATTTAAATCTGGTTGATGTCAAAACTTTCGTATCACAAAAAGAAAAAAATCAACATTGAATACAGAATTTTAGAAAACAGGATTTATTTTCAGAACGTAAGAAATTAGATTATCACATTAAAGGTACATTCAGCAATGTTTTTGTGTTAAAATAAGTGTTAAATGGCTCTATATTCTGACAGCAATCACTGAAATCGAGTGTTTGATCAGTGACTTAAACCCCCAACTTCGCTGTCCTCTATGTCTCTCCTGTAGTCCTGCATGCAGGGCGGACGTATCTCTGCAACTGTAACTCGTAGAGACTCATGGATGGATTTGGGGTGAGAAAATATATTATAGTCCTTTATAGGCATCTCGATCTGACCTTCCGTTTCCGAGAAAATGTCAACTTTTGTCTGATTGGATAGTTTGAGGTCAGTGCCAATTTGTATCGGCCACCACTGCCTGGATCCAGGAGAAGTGCAGAGAACATAAGCAAGACCTGTATATGGCTTTCATTGATCTCTCGAAGGCATTCGACACAGTAAATCAAAAGCTACTCTGGGACCTACTCAGTCGATTTGGAGTCCCACCCAAATTCCTCTCCATTCTAAAGCTATTTCATGACGGCATGCAAGCCCACGTTCAAATAAGTGGACAACAGTCTGACCCTTCTACGTCAAAGTAGGAGTAAAACAAGGATGTGTCTTAGCCATCATCATCTTCAACATCTTCCTCACAGCAGTCACTCTCCTCTCCCATAAGCATTCAATTCCATCTGTCTTAGTTTGCCATAGTCTCTCCCCAGACTCAAATATTACGTTGAATCGCTGCGCTCCGTATACTACATAAGTGAGTCTGTGCCAGTTAACAGCCACTGCTGGTTTTGAAGGCGGGTTGAAATTGAATGAGTGACAGGTCGTAGCACCGATGAGAGAGCAAATGGGCTGCGCCTCCCGTGTTGTCTGATCGCAAAGTCGTTACTGATTGGAGAGGACTGAAGCCATCACTGGCATATGACTGGCCAAGTGAACGGTTCCCTCCCATAACCAGCCCTCTGAGGGAAAGTGTCCCAGACCCAGAGAGAGCTCTGCAGCATGCAGTAACCTAGTGTATCAGCGTAAGAACTCTCATGGGTCTGGCGTCGAGACTAAGTTTGCCATAACTTCTATGTACTGTATCAATTCAACAGAATTCAGATACAACAGAAAGTAGCTGGCCCCCAGGTATTTTCACATTATCAAATCTGGCCCCCATTCAAAAGGGTTTGGACAGCCTTGCCATGTATAGTCTCATATCACAATATTGATATAAAATCGATATATTGCCCACCCTTAATATTGAGTGCCAGAATCAACCTCCCAATGATGCAATTTGTAGAAAAACATTGGATTTCATTTATCAATCACTGCTTTCAATGTCTTTCTGATGTAAATGTTTTATTTTTACAACCAGATCACCCTATTAAATAAACAGCGTCATGACTCAATAATGTTACTTGGCAGAGGGTCGCTCGTACTGAGCACATTTCCTCGTCAAACTGACGGTGAAAAATGTTTGCTCGTCACAAAATAAAAAACTTATTTGAGGGAATGTAATTAGGTTATCGATCACATTCGCTAACCTGTTGCTCTTTTAAGTCGGGATGTTTGTCGGCGTTTGGTCAGCTCCCTTCGCCAGTTCACCTCCGCACTTTTAAACATTGTTTACTGACGGGCTATGTAGTGTCAGTCCCTGTCACTGTCAGCAATGTAACGTAAGCAAAATAATCCCATATTTCGCTCTGTCCATGTCCAAGACAAGACCGTATGGGCTCACAGCAGCCATGTTTGTTGTGTTGAAGCTCTGAATGAGTGAAAGAGAGGAGGGGGGGGGGACGCCCACGACAGGGAGTTAAAGCAGAGCACCACTTGGAGCACTCTTCGCACACCCCCACATGGACACAATGTCACATGCATGTAACATAAAATTATTTCTTTTAAAAGCACGCAAATTATTTTTAACTCAGCGTAAATGAACATCATGATTGAGAACATATATATTCACATCGAGAAAATAACACATTTAAAAGGTCTTGAATGTGAAATGGCAGAACATGACTGTTACAACACAGAACTGAAGCTCAGACAACAATTGACAAGGTTTTAAGACATTTCTACAGTGATGGCAGACCAATATATATTTTTCCTCCAAAAAAAGAACACTCATGAAGGCCTTCCATTTGCCTGTCCCTCACTCTCTCACACTCACCTCACTCATGAAGGCCTTCCATTCGCCCATAGGCTTTTTGTAGGAAGGGGTTGAATGTCCATCACGGATGGCATCATGGTGGATCTCAGCTTGCAGTACTGAGAGCACTGTTGAGTCACACTTGGAGTAAGTGAGGTGTAGGACATAATAATATGCCATCGGGTAGACAAGTCCCTCTTTCAACCGATCTCTTTCGAAGGTCGCCACTGGCATGCTCCCATGGCGATCATGCAGTTTTCCTCACTGATGACCACAACTGGAGATGATAGAGGTTGTTGGCGCAGGAAACCGTTTGGGTCTTCTGAAACCTAGATGACAAAAGTCAATGTAAAAGATTAGAAAACTACCAATTAGAAAAACCATCACAGTTAAAACAATCATTATACATCAAATCGGAGAAAAATATTTTGTATAATTTTTTTGCTGACCAGATACTGAAACCAAGTTTCAATAAAGCGACTCTTAAAACAAAAATCACAGTGTGAACACTTCTCCTTATGTCATTGTGAAAATGACAAAGTACAAAACATAATGTAGGCATGCAGTATCCAATATACTGCACAAGTCCCACCGTAAAGACATGGAACTGGGCCTCGCTGCTTAAAGCTGGAGTGCATAACATAAACGAATGTTTATGTTATGCACATATTCAGCTATTGCAAAACGACTTCACACAATGCTGATTAAGCCTATCTGCACCACATAACTCTCTCTGTGCATTTCTCAGTATACCTGAGTTTTCTACCTGTCGGGCACGACTGTGTCGGATTGAAAACTCTGGTATATTGAGAAATACAGCATTGTGGGAACTTGTTTGGCAATGCCTTGAACGTAATGGACATTTGTTTATATAAACAAATTGTAAATGTACTCACTCCAGCTTTAAAGAGAAAGCCACAGAAACACAACCCCATAAGAGACGACTTTCCTGACATTTCCTGTTTTATCAGGAAAGTAGCTCCGGCTATCTATTTGCTTCGAAAATAAAATGTACAATGTCTCGTAATGTTATTACCTAGGTTATCCTACAAGTAGTCATGGCTAAGAAGTAGGGCTGAACGATTAATCGAATTTAAATCGAAACCGAGATTTGAAACAACGCAATTAGATTAATCGCAAAGGCTTCGATTTAACATGTGACATGACTGCATGTAGGTACACGTTACGTGACGTCGTTACGCAGCAGCAGCACGCCGTAGTAGACGGACGTATGTTTACGCAGCAGCACCAGCATCAAACGTGCCTGGATGGAGGAGGAGAAACCTAGCTGCAGCCCCATGGCTGCAGCAGTCTGCAGAATATAGCTAGCGAGCCGATTAGCGAACTTTACAAAAGTTGACACATTATTCACTCTGACTGGATTTTTAATAGTGCGCCACTGACTGGATTCTCTACAATGGAAGGGCAGCTATCTAACAAGACTCGGAAGTGTAATAGCTTCAGCCGAACAAGAACAAGAAGCGGCCGCCGGATGATTTAGCACCGAAGAAAGGCTGGAACTACTTTGGATTTAGAGCATCGGTTAGTTAGACAGTGTTAAGCAAGCGCGGTGCCGACAACGCTTCAAACGTCATAAAAGCTATGGAAATCAACAGATGGACCAGACTCCAGTGCTTCACCACAGACTACACCTCGCCATCGGTACGTTATTTAGCCTAGCAGCTAGGGCTAGCAACGTAGCAAGTTAACTTTACTAACGCTAGCTCTCTCCCTAAGGAGATAGCTCATTTAGCTAGTAAAGTTAGCTTGCTAGCCCTAACTGGCTAGCTCACGTTACATGTCCTCTTCCCCTCTCACTTAACATTATCAGTCTGACTCTGCCTGAATGCAGTAGGCTACTTGTATTGTAACGTTAGCTTGGTAAGCCCAGGCCCGCTCCAACCCATTACGCAGAGTACGCAGACTGCGTAGGGCATCACGTGACTGAGGGCACCAAAAAAAAAAAAAATTTTTTTTTTTTTTTGGTGCCCTCAGTCAGGCCACTCACTGAACAGCAGGCCAGGCGCCGCCTACTGGTTTACTAGTGGTTTTATTACTTTATTCAGGGTGCATCTCATTGTAAAATTGGACTCGGCCCAAATTGGGCTTCAAACGGCCCAAATTGGGCTTCAAGCGGCCCAAATCTGGCTTCAACCGGCCCAAATCTGGCTTCAACTGGCCCAAATCGGGCTTCAGACGGTCCAAATCTGGCTTCAAACAGCCCAAATCTGGCTTCAAACGGCCCAAATTGGGCTTCAAACAGCCCAAATTTTTCGCCGCCGCCCTTCGGACGCCGGCACGCACGTCGGCCTGTATCGGCCTGGCCTGTTTGGTATCTAATGCCCGGCCTGAATTATGATCCCAGTCCGCCCCTGCTTGCATGTACAGTTTAACAATCACTTGTTTGCTGACATGTACAGTAATTCTAACAATTGTTTGTTTCCCAAATGTAATGAAATGTGAGATACACTAGTATCGTTCATAATTAATGATTTTGCAGTCTTTCGTTTGACAGTTATTGAAAGTTTTACGGGGGGGGGGGGGGGGGGCACCACAGAACAATTACGCTTAGGGCACCCAAATGGCCAGGATCGGCCCTGGGTAAGCCTACAGTAATGTCTAAATGCCCCTCTTCACCTCCCCCAATATATTATATAGCCAATATATTGTCAGTCTGGGAAATGGAATGATTCTGTAGTAGCTAATGTCCTCTCTCCCAGCGTTCTGCTCTCTCCCTCCCCATCTCTCCTCCCTACTTTCTCTCCCTCCTACATCATCTATAATTAGTTCCAATCTTAAAAATGCAATACAGCCATGTAGTACTTATAGAATAATTTGGTTAATTATTTTGTTTTTCAGAAAAGTTGCGAACAAGCTACATAAGTGCAGAGAATGTCCCACAAATCAAGGCCCGGGTGAAGAGAGAGATGGAACAAGTGCAGGTGGCACTAAAGGTAACTTGCATTAATTCTCTCCTCTCCCACTCCTCTCTCCTTATCCTCCCCCTCTCTCCCCTGGCTTTCCTTGCAAAATAGGGCTTCACTGAAACACTGCTTGTGTATATAGCCTGCCCTGTGCCCCGTATTTGATGTGTGAATGAATGTGTGTGCTGTGAATTGCATTAATGTGAAACTTAACAGTTGTGTCTGTGTTTTGCAGGAGAAGAGGGCTGCCATCACCCCCAGATGCTGCTGCTGTGCCTCAAAGTGCAGCACAGGAAGGAGCCAGGCCATCGGCTGCAAAAAAGGCCAAGCGATCCTTGGGCAGTTACTTCAAGAGCTGCAGCGATGCTGGTGCTTTTTGTTTTGTTTGTATTGTTAAAGACTGAGACACAGAGAGAATTGCAGCTGTTGTTTAAAAGCAAATAAATGTTGCTGGAAGGAATTCTTATCCAAGTTCTCATCCTTGCATTATAATATAGAGCAGTTTGTTGATTGTGATGTTTGAATGTGGTAGGCAAATGCTCCATTGTGTTTTACATTTATTACAGTTAATATTGCACTGAAACTTGATTAAAAAAAAAATCGAAATTAAATCGAAATCGCAATATCGGTCAGAAAAATCGCAATTAGATTTTTTACCCAAATCGTTCAGCCCTACTAAGAAGCACTTTTACATTTGCAAGTGTTTTTTTATACTTTCATATTATAGACCAGAAATAGATTTTTTGCTAATAAGCATTTCCATTTTCCATGCTTCCATTTTAGAAATGGAAGCATTTTTTTCTCCTTATGCATAAAATGCGTAGTGAAACCATGACCCAAAAACAAAAGGTATGTGGACTGTGGGCTAATGTATTGTTGCAATATTGCATACAGAGTATTAAAAAATACATACATGTTTCATCACTGCTATCCTGGCGTTGCTCTGCGGTGCTCATTGCAGGTGACTGGCATTGCTGGTTTCAGATCGGCATGGCACTTGGGTGCTGGCTGCAGGTTACATCAGAAGAAAAAAGTATTGGGAAATATTAGGTTTCCAAACACTTACAAATGAATGGAATACTAAGATCCCTGGACAGACACTAAAGCTGTTGCGTGGCCTAACGTTTTCATCCAAAGACTCACAGATGCATACAGTATATTAAATGCAATACCACATACATGTTATCACTGTGATCTTGGTGTTGCACTGGGGTGCTGGTGCTTCCTGCAGGGGGCTGGTGTTGCACTGACGTGCTCCCTGCACTGACCCTTTTGTCTCACATCACAAGGTGCCATACAGCCTCAGGAAGTTTTCAGGACCGGGAAAAAGATTGTTGATTTCATCCCGGGAGAGTGAGTGCAGCAAGTCTTCTCCAACATTAGTAGCTGGAACAGAAGTTACAGTTAGGGGCAAGAAGACACTGAGCTTATCACTGAATTAATTCAGCCTTGTGTACATAACAGTTGAGGATATTCCACTATCTTTTTTTTTTTTTAATTGTGACATTTCCTCTTTCCTGTACAATTGCCAGTGTTCTGAGATTTTGCTCACTCTTGCTACAGCAGACCTGCCAACCTTGGAAAATGATTTTTAGTGCCACACAGCATGTGTTTTGGCCTTGTGCTTAGTTCACATGCTTTCGCACTACAGTGCACATAACATCACTGTCAATGTGACAGTGTTAGCCAGATGGCTAATTTCCAACTGTTGTCCCTTGGCCAGAACTTAAGTTAGCCATTATTCAGTCAAAAGTTTGAGTACACTTGCTTAAACCATTGTCGTTTCATGATATATTTCAATTTGTGTGCTTACACCAGCTCAGTGGCCTTGTGGTTTGAGTGTCCGCCCTGAGACTGGGAGGTTGTGAGTTCGATCCCCGGCCGAGTCATACCAAAGACTATAAAAATGGGACCCATTTGCCTGCCTGCTTGGCACTCAGCATCAAAGCGTTGGAATTGGGGGGTTAGATCACCATATGATTCCCGAGCGCGGTGCTGCTGCCGCTCACCGCTCCCCCAGGGGATGGGTCAAATGCGGAGAACAAATTTCGCACACTCAGGTGTGTGACAATCAGTGGGACTTTACCTTTACTTTACTTTACACAAGCGGATAACCATAAGTGAAATGCAAGTAAACGTATGTTGTGATGTCAATTCTGAATAAAGTAGTTAAGTTAGTAGTAGTTAATAGTTAACACAATTGGAGAACATAGAAAAAATACTATATTGATCATAGTTTCACTGTTATCCATCTAACCATAGCAAAAAAATCTGTTGCTCATTCTGATCTCTTGAGACTAACTAGAGCCTCCTTATTTTTTAATCATTCTGTGCTCATTTATTTCTTGCTCCTAAAGCTGTGTTCACACCGAGATATTTATTTTTCTCTCTGTCGCTTGATTCAACCCTATGGAATCACTCTGTCGCTCTGTTTAAATCGCTCGTCAACAGGCACAATAATTGACGGACATCTGGGGGCTATAACGTTACGCAATGTCATGATATTTGTCCACTACGAGCCACTGTAGTTGTTTACAAGCTAAGCCTATCAGCGTGCTCCTAACGTGAGCTAGTACAGACTTCATTTCGGCTATGTTCACACAGCAAACATTAGTGCTTGAATCTGACTTGTTGCTCACATCTGATTTTTTGTGTGGCTGTTCACACAGACTTTTTAAAAGTGGCCCATATCAGACTCCAGTGTGAACAGGTCGCGGACCTGAAGTGACCCGCATGTGCAGCACACTGCTGTTCTACATAAACCCAGAAGAAGACAGCAGTAAACATGGCGGTAGCTGACGATGTTGTTTCATCTGTTGTTTACGGTTCAATTTACAAGTTATTGTGCAGTGGAAGACAGGGAATATAGTTAAGTTAAGTTAAGTTAACCTTTATTTATCCCCTTGGGGAAATCCATCCTCTGCATTTGACCCATCCTCTACTAGGAACCTTCCTAGAACTAGGAGCAGTGGGCAGCCACAGTGCAGCGCCCGGGGACCAACTCCAGTTCTTTTGCCAGTACCTTGGTCAGGGGCACTGACAGCCAGGAGTATTAACCCTAACATACATGTCTTTCTTTGATGGTGGGAGGAAACCGGAGCACCCGGAGAAAACCCACACGGACACGGGGAGAACATGCAAACTCCACACAGAAAGGACCTGGGACGGACCGGGGTTCGAACCCGGGACCTTCTTGCTGTGAGGCAACAGTGTTAACCACTGAGCCACCGTGCCGTCATATAGGTGCAGATGATAGCGAGGAAGAGGAGAAAGAGAGCCTTTAGATTTTTTTTTAATAATGGCTTTCTGTGGAGCAATAGCTGCTACTTCTTGCTAATACTTATGAGGTCTAAAACCTCACTGTTCCTCCACTGATTACCTCCCTCGCAGCTGTCCTCCATGTTTGTAATCACAATCTGGTCCTCCCTCCTCCCGCCAGTGCAGAATAGTGACGAATGTCGCTCTGGAATGACGTAAAAGTCACATTGAAGCATTAAGTCAGATATGGGCAAGATGTCTGTTCACACCGGAGTCACATTCCAAAACATCAGATTCGAATCTGATGTTTTTCCACATTTGAAAGTAGCCCAGGTCGTCTTTAAAAAAGTAACTTTCAATGTGACTTGTACTGTTCACACAGTCATAAAAAAGACTGACCTGAGTCACTTAGGTGGGAAAAGATTAGATTCAAGCACTAAGGCTGGCTGTGTGAACGTAGCCTTCATGTCAGCTGTCAATGCGGTTTGTTGCCACACAATAACCAGCGGTTTGTTCCAAGCCAGTGTGATATTTGACACACTCTCACACGGCAGCCAATCAGCGTTGAACAGGGAGCGACTGATGCCAGCGTAATTTAGCTCGAGCTGGGATATTTCATCCAGGGCGGAGAGCGTATTTTCGATGCCAGCGAAAAACTTTAATAGGTCGGTGTGAACGCAGCTTTAGGGTCCCTTAGGAGCAATAATCTTTTTAGTTTAGGGGTTAGGATCGATTTTTTTAATGACTTGGCTCTCTCAGACAGCTTCTTTGACATGTTTTTCAAAGTGAAAACCAAGTTGTCAGGTGACGTAAGGATCCCACGCGAGAACGACCCACCCCCCTCTCAAAAGACCCAAATCGAAAATGGAATAATTTCTCTAGTTTTATTTTACAAGTATGAAATAATTTAGCTTACTACAATAATTATGTCTACTTTCTAGTGATGCGCGGGTCAGGTTTTTTTAAGGCCCGCCCCAACCCAACCCGTCATCGGAGCCAGCCCGCCCCGGCCGCCCCGTTAAAATATCTGAAAATTCCGAACCCAGCCCAACCCAGCAGCCCGCAACGGCCAATTTAATGTAATATGTCTCCGGACGCAGGAGGAGCACAGCAGAGCTTCCAAGGTGTGCAAAGCAGCTAATAACTCTGTCTCTCTCCCCCCTCTCTCTCTCTCACACAGACACACACACACACACAGACACTCACATGCTGCCCTGCGCGACAACAGTTGTAGCCTAGGCCTGCTCTGGATGAGTTGCGCTGCTGCTTTCATGTCGGTCTTTCTTCAATTAATCCATGGTCTTCAGATAGCACGACCGACTACGCTTCCCCAAAGTGCGGATGGCGTGACCGCGCAGTGTTTCAAATGGAGGTAGCAGGTAGAGGTAGGCACTAGGCAGGCTACAGAAACAGTTCTTATTCTTCCCCATTTCTTTTAATTACCTCATGCGCTCTCAATTGTTGCAGTAGTAGGCTAAACGTAGTAGTGCAGCAGGTGCGCACACGGCTTGCAGATACGGCCAGACTCGCTGTCTGATTTCTTTTAATTACCTCATGCGCACTCAATTGTTCACAGCCTACTCACGTTGCAGTAAAATTGACAAATAGATCACAGTCGAGTCCACAACAGAAAATCTGCGGTGGCATTATATGGACACTTCAAATAATAATTACAGCGAATAATCCTTCCAAAGTGTTTGTTTTGAGAGCACATAGGCTACCTCATTGAAGCGTTTCTTTACTCCATGTAGGCTATAGAGAGTGCAGCAGGAGTCTGTCTGATTGTGTGTACCTACATGCGAGAGAGAGTTAACGTCTTTAAGGTTAATTACTCTGCGTGTTTCATTGCTCTAAATTATTTAATAATGTTGCTTTGTCACGTTCTGAGCCTGCCCCGCCCGCACCCGCGATATTTTCATAATTTGCCAACCCAGCCCGCCTGCGGGGCGGCCCAGCCCGCGGGACCCGGCGGGTTCTGGGTGACCCGCGCATCACTACCGGGCAGGCATCAAACAGCACAAGGAGGCACAGATCACCGGAAATGTCCATATCTGTGCAGATAAGCATGCAAAAGATTACTTGGATTAATGTTAATGCAAAGGCCTATGTAATTTAATTGGCTTTTCATAACTCTCATTCTAGAATATCGCTATTCACAATGTCCCATCCGCGGTTCATGGCTCATTCCTGGCGGCATGACGGCAGCGCCTTTCTCCCCGGCTGGGAAGCAGCATAGTGAGCCAGCCAGGGACTGTAAGCTGGATTTACATTATATAGAGAGGCAAAGTGAACGTCACTTCCTGCCTTTCTCTCTGTACCAGCATCTGAAAAAATATGAATGGAGTGAACGGCGAGAGACGATACTTTTTTGATCCTGTTTGAATTGTGCCACGGGGTACAAATGTAATTTTGTGTCAATTTAAAAGATAACCATGCAAGTCAAGAAAGTCGCAGTTTGTGGTAAAACTGTGCCACTATAAGTTATAAAATCAGAAAGACTATGCACAACCAGTCGCATAAGTGACATCTCTCCTGCCAGTCCACGTTGTTGATGGTGTGACGTATTGTGAGACACGAGAGATGTAGTTGATTGACAAAACTAAACCTTACGTTTCAGTTTCAGAACAAACTGCGACTTTCTTGACTTGCAAAGTTATCTTTTAAATTGACAAATGTACATGTGTACCCCGTGGCAGAATTCAAACGGGATCAAAAAAGTATGGTCTCTCACCATTCACCCCCATTCATATTTTTCCAGATGCTCGTACCGAGAGAAAGGCAGGAAGTGACGTTCACTTTGGCTCTCTATAATGTGCCCGGCAGTAAGTACATCATGATACAGAAGTTAGATACACGCTTACAATGCCAGACTTCAAGCTGTCTATCACCGTGGAAGTAAAGAGATTGTATAACAACAATGAGCCAATCACATTCCCCTGCATCCACATTTAATCCAACAAGTTAATAATAATCCTGTAATTTGGAGTAGATTTTTTTTTTAAGTTGCTTGTACTGCATATCCAGTGTGAGATGCAGATGTTTTCTTACTTGGGTCCAGCATGGGCTGTTGTCCTCAGACTGGGCAGAAGAGGTGTGAGGAGTTGGAGTGGATGGCAGTGGACGTGTCCATTGGCTGGACAGAGGGGGAGGCAGATGCATCACTTGGTTGGCCCTGGAAGCAGACACAAGAGACAAGATAGCAGACAAGTGTGTTACCATACAATGACGCAGTGTAATGTTATGTGTGGTTGTATGCAGTCATAATGCCTTATTATAAATGGTTTTAACTTGACAACAAAAACATTCTAAATTGAACCCCAGCTCACTTCCTGTTGCATTAAAAAAATCATTAAAGTGGAGGACTGGCCATTCTGTGAAAACCGTCTATAGTAGTGTTGTGAGATAATGCGCCTTTGTCAATAGTGGTCATCAAACTTCTGTTGGTCATCCATGTGAACATGAAATGAAACACACCACACAACAGCTCTACCTGTATCTGCTGGGCTCCATCATGTTGAGACGAGAGGCAGGTTGAAGGTCCCCAGCCTGACTGTTCTCCGTTCCTCTGTGGTCCACTCTCAACTAGCATCACACAGCGTAGCATAAGGAAATTGGGGAAGTAGAGTGTTCAAAACGCTCTCCTACCCGTCTCCGACGTCCAATCGCGGATCCAAAGATATAATAATATTTCATGAAGTTTTACTTCCCAGGTGCACTGGATAGATACTAGATAGATCAGTTTTATTTCTGTCATGCACCATATTTGTGGTGCCTAGCCTGTATGTCCTTACAAGACACAAATCATTCAAGTTCAACACTTGATTTGATGATTTGATCAATGTGCTGCCGTATCCGTGTGACTGCAATGTTGTATGTTTGCTCAGACGCATGCACCATGATAGTGAGATCAAACACCCTGCTGTAAATTCAGCACAGGCTGTGGAAAGACTGCTTTTTAAAGGTTGTTTCATGCAGGAATATCATTAAAACCGCCGCCTAAACTACTGGCTTCCATAGGGATATTATTATATCTTTGGATCTGTGATTGGACGTCGGAGACTGGTAGCTAGGGCTGCACGATATTGGAAAAAACTGACATTGCGATATTCCCTGCCCCTGCGATATATATTGCGATATGAAAAAATACAGATTTTCACCAGATTACCAGAATAGCTCTATTTTAAAGAAAAGAATACTTCTAGAATGATTGGGATGATTTTGTAGAGGAGTCCATCTGATTTTGGAGGGGAAATTAGGTATTTTAATGTTTCTCAACCACTGGGCTGTCGCCTATACTGTAGGCCTCAGAGCGTCATCTATCAGGGTGCATACACATTTTGACCAATGGATTTCCATGACTTAGGCTACATACATGAAAAAGTGAGTAAGTTATGACATTCTACTTTAAAATGTCACTAGCCTACACTTCACTTAGTGTAATGCAGCCTTTAAAACCAGGGAAAGACAACATGTATGCTGTATCACCATATTACCATATCCAACATCTAAGACCATATAGTCTCATATCACAATATTGATATACAATTGATATATTGCCCACCCCTAATATTGAGTGCCAGAATCTACCTCCCAATGATGCTATTTGCAGAAAAACATTAGATTTCATTGATTATAATCACTGCTTTCAACTTCTTTCGTTCTTCTAACGTTTCAATAAATCAACAATGAAACACCCCTGCCACTTTACACACTTGGTCTGACCTCCCGGAAACCCCCTCCAGAAACGACCAAGTGGTACACTCCGCATCTGCGGAGTTCCGGTTTTTGAGCGCAAGGCTGGCAGTACAGAGAGACGAGGATTCACATGCAGCCGACCGGTGACAAACAATTCATTCGTTAAAAGTAATAAATATACATTTAATTGCCCAGATATGCCTCTTCTCTTTTTATTTTCACCGACATGTTTTGTGTAAATGAGTCGCTATGTATGATTAACTCTACCGTAACGTTACTGCTATCATGTGATGCAACATCAGAGACTTGAAGGGGAGAGACAGCCACAGTGATAACACGGACAACTTATCAGTAATCAGCCTTCGTGTCATAAGTTGCGGTCTTGCTTTTTGGTGTTTCAAGAGTAAATATCTCCACTCCACGGACATGTTGAGTTACAGCAGCCAGCCTGCTGTATGCGAGTGCGCTGCAAACTGTGGACAAGTCCGCCTCCGCAACCACATCGTTTACAGACGGGCTACTGTCTGTCAGCAACGCAACATAAGCAAAAGATAATTCAATTGAGCTCTCTGTGCATGTTTGTTGTGTTGAAGCTAAGCACTAAATGAGTGAGTACAGTAGCGGGGCGTCTCTCTCCTTTGAGAGAGCCTGCATTTCACTCAGTAGCCTCCCCTAAAGTGAGAGTTTATCAAGCAACATGACGAGTTAATTTGCTTTTGACATCGCACGTCCTGCGATGTGACTATCGCGCATGCGCACATCGCAATGTCGATGTGTAAACGATATATCGTGCAGCCCTACTGGTAGCAGAGAGTTTTGAACACTTGACTCCCCAATTTCCTTATGCTATGCTGTGTGACGCGAGTTCAGAGTGGATCACAGAGGAACAGAGAACAGCGGAACATATGTGGCTAGACACACTGTAGCTGTTGGCAAAGATATGCAAAGGCATGACTTACATACAGGTTTCTCTGACATTTCTATAAAAGCGTCTCAGTCACTCTCTCATACAGTGAATTATGAATCATTCAAGCAAGTTTGTACTCAGAAGTCTAATAGATTTTACCTGAAGCATAGAGGCAGAGGGAGACAGATGAAATCCAGGTGGGGGAAAGCTGTGGATGGATTTCAGGGAGGACACTGCAGCAGCAGGTGGGAAACATCTTACAGGCTCCCAGTTATTTCCTGGTCTATAGAGTACAAACATCCTTGTCCTCAATCAATTTAATCAACCAAAATCTCATACTGTTTCATCATACTGCTTTCTTAGCTAACTTAACAAGAATACATTTACACATTAATACACAGCAATGTGTGCTGCTGAAGCTACCCACTACATTCTCATTTTGCATACAAACACTTTGATAGACACTGAGCTAATGAGCACATGTTGAGAAGTAAATCAGAAGACACAACTAAGTTGTGCTATCCATTACCCTGCACCAAATAAATTGAGTTTGGCCCAGAATTTCCATTTCTGCAAGCCATGCATTGTGAAGAGAACTCCTAGCTAGCAAGCGAACTAGTAACAACACACTTTAAACTAAAATAAGTCTAAACTCATTCAAATTAGCCGGACATGGTCTGAAAGTTAACTGGCAGGCTGTGGTACATCAGCCCAGTGTGTCCTGTACCTATAATCACGTTAGTAATGTAGGCTAACAGTAACAGCTTGCTGGGGAGTTGCAATCGTAGCCCATAACATTAGCGTTAGCTCAATGCTAACGTTAATGCTAACGCCATTAGCGTCACTTTGCGCGACTTAAAAACACAGATTTGGCTGGTCTAACCTCATTTGTTACTAGTAGTGGACTTACCTTTCCTGCTTACTTTAGTTGAATATACTGCTAATCCCATGAGACCATCCGATGAGAGCCAAAAAGTGAACATCTTCATGCTTTAACCCGCGCAGGAACTTCAAACTCAGGCCAGCTTCTTCTTCTTCTAGTAGTGTTTTATGGCGGTTGGCAAACAACTTATGGTGCATTACCGCCACCTTCTGAAATGGAGTGTGGATCAGAACGGACTTCTAAAACACTATCCTGACTATATTCTTCTATTTCGTCCAGTTTCCTCTAAAAAAAAATATATCCCTATACCCCACATTCCCTGAATTCAACTGCAATATTTATTTTAACTCCAGCTTGATTCGATTGCTCTCCAATCTGTTCTTGAGGATCTGTCTTTCCTGTTGGTAGTACAGACAATCAATCAGATTTTGATTTATGATTAGACCTCTGACTTCTTTTTTGTTATTAATTTTACTTATATTTGTGTTTGATCAAAATGTTGTAATTGCTCAGTCTTGATTTTGATATGACCAGAAATGACTAAATGTCAGACTTTATTATTATTATTATTATTATTATTATTATTATTATTATTATACTAATAATAATAATAATACTACTAATAATAATAATAGTAATCACAATAATAGCAATCATAACAATAATAATAACAATAATAATAACAATAACAATAATTATGTCAGTTGTTTCGGAGACTTCGCATCAACACCAGGGGCCGGCCAGCTCCCAGGGCACATTCTGGGCCTTCTGAGTCCATCACATGACATCCCTGAGTCCATCCATGACATCACAATGCTGCCCTGTGACATCATGACAGATGTGATGCCCCTGCCGACGATGTATGACATCAAGTAGAATGAGCTCTTCTTAACTATGCCACGAACACCACGCCCCATGCAGAGTGATTCAGGAGACGAAGCCAATAGCAGTCCGGAACAGGACGGGATAATTAGAAGTACTCAGAGATTTTTAGACCGTGTCCTGGCAGACACACCCGTGTCAACGCAAGCTTCAAGACCTGAGCCAGGCCCTTGAGAGAGACAGCTGATGGTGGGAACTGGTCCCCCACGGCTGCCTTTAAAACCTCTACAACATCAGTAGTAGTATGTGGTTACTAAAATCCTTGAAGGTATAACATTACCAGAGCCTGCTTTATAAAACAACTGGTATGATAACCCCTTATGCCATGGCCAGGAACACTGTATACACATTGCACATTTTAATTTATCTTTACTATAGCTACTGCATGGTTTCAAAACAAATGAGAGTGGTCCCTTAAAGGATTACAGTATCCCCAATAAAATATAATTAAAATTATAGCTGCTGCGCAGCAATGGGTTGTGGCCGGGCACGACCCATTGCTGACTGGATGCTTGGTGGTGGTTGTTATGTCTGATAACGTTATGTTACGGCCTGGTTGGCCTTGTTAACTTAGGTACATGTTACTGTGCCTTTAAGAGTTACTGCACCCGATGTACGGCATTGTTGTAAAAGCGTGGGTTTACGGCAGGGAAGTAAAGAGCATGAAACAAGCAACATGGTGTGATTATTTAGCCTATTTAGCGAGGATGGCTGACTTGATTTTGCCGCCGCCGCCACCTTTTTTACCCGTCCCCAGTGACCCAGCTGTTCCCTGGGATCGATGGCAGAGGTCGTTTGAGGATTATTTGCTGGCTTTGGGGCACTCGATTTGGAAGAGGATAGGAAGTGCGCGCTCCTCCGCCACTGCCTCGGCCAGGAGGGACAGCGGATCTTCGCCACACTCACGTTAACGGATGGCTCGTATGCTACAGCTACCGCGGCCCTAAAGTCTCACTTCAGCACGGGAAGGAGCCGACGCATGCACCGCTTTGAGTTTCGTCAGAGGGCTCAGAAGCCGGGTGAGATGGTCGCGCACTTTGTGTCTGCCTTGCGCGAGCTGGCTAGGCTTTGTGACTTTGGGGTTTTAGAGAATGGACTTATAGTGGACCAACTGTCAGTTCAGACTGTGACTGTGGCTCAGGAGACGGCAGGGACCGCTGCTGCAGACGTGGTGAGTGACAGTTGGGATGTACAGAGAGTGGACAGAGGCCTTAGAGAGGGCGGGCCCAAGTGCTGTAATAACTGTGGCTCCTCTAGACATGCAACCAGAGATCAGTCATGCCCTGCTGTGGGCAAGCGCTGTCGTAACTGCAACATGATGAATCATTTTGCACGCTGCTGTCGCTCCCCTCCTGCCCACTCAGATACAGCTGTTGTTCCAATCAACACAATACAGAGCCCACAGACCTCACTCAAGCATTGCACATGTCGTGTGGGTGGAGCAAGCGTACCGCTCCTGGTGGACACGGGGGCAAAAGTGTCAATACTGAACAAATGCACGTATGATTGACTCTTCAAACACATGCCTTTGGAAGCAGCAGGTAACGCTCTGTCGGGTTATGGCCACTCCCCCATCTCCACTTTGGGTGTGGCCCGCCTTCCTGTCAGATATGACCAACAATTTGCCCCTGACACCAAGTTCTACATCACACAGAGGGGAGCCAACATCATGGGTCTTGATCTGTTCCTCGCCCTGGGCTTTACTATGACTGATGCGAGGGGCCTGCATGTCCTGCAGGTCGCCATTTCCTGGCCCGACCATTTCCCACATCTGTTTAAAGGGCTGGGCTGCATGTCTGGATTTGTTCACCGGCCTACTGTTGACCTGTCTGTCCGCCCCGTTATCCAGCCACTGCTGTGCATTCCCCTCGCCCTCCGTGATGCAGTGGAGGCGGAGCTACGCTGCCTGGTGGAGGGGGATGTCATTGAACCAATCAACGCATCACCGTGGGTGTCCAACTTGGTGATAGTCAAGAAACGGGGGGGCGGGCTGCGCCTCTGTGTCGACCTGACGGATGTAAACAAAGCCATCATCCCGGATAAGTACCCTCTACCCACGGCCGAGGAGCTTACTAGTCATTTCCACGGCTCCATTGTCTTCAGTAAGATGGATTTACGTCACGGCTACCTGCAGACTCGCCTGGCACCTGCCAGCATGAGCCTCACAGCGTTTGTCACGCACGTGGGGGTTTTCAGATATAAACGCATGGCGTTTGGACTGTCATCGGCCCCAAGTTGCTTTCAGAAGATGTCACTCATCCTGGCCGGAATCCAGGGGGTCTCCATCTACCTGGACGACGTAGTGGTACACGCACCCTCCACCGTGCTGCACGATGCTCGCCTGGAGCAGGTTTTTCAACGTTTTGAACAGCAGGGGGTCACACTTAATGCTGAAAAGTGCGTGTTTGGAGTTGCGGAGGTCGAGTTCCTCGGCTTCAGGCTCTCCAAGGACGGTATTGCCCCGATCATGTCCCACACTGAAGCCATTCTGTCCCTGCCAGACCCGCAGTCGCCATCCCATCTCTCCTCTTTCCTGGGGATGGCCACCTACTATCTGCGGTTCATACCACACTACTCTGACTCAACTGCCCCCCTGCGCCAGCTGCTCAGAAAGGATGCTGTGTGGGAGTGGACCCCTGCCTGCCATGAGGCCGTGCATGCCATCAAGCAGCAGCTTACGTCCCCACCCACATTGACGCATTTCAGTCTGAGCGCGCCCACCTTGGTCACCTGTGATGCTTCTGGGGTGGCGCTTGGTGCGGTGCTCTCCCAGGTCCAGGAGGGGGTGGAACGCCCTGTAGCTTTCGCCTCATGGGCACTCTCTCCGGCGGAGCAGAAGTACTCTGTGGGGGAGAGGGAGGCCCTGGCCTGTCTGTGGGCGTGCGAACACTGGCACGTCTACCTGTACGGCAGGGCTTTCACCATCCGCACGGACCATCAGGCGCTGACGGCACTGCTGGCAACCCGGGGCTCGGGGCACAGGCCCATCAGACTGCTGAGGTGGGCTGATAGGCTGAATCAGTACAACTTCAGCCTTAAGTTTGTGCCGGGGCGTGCTAATACAGCGGCTGACCTCCTATCCAGAGCGGTCTCCGTGACGAAGGAGACGGGTGGGGTGACACCCGATTTGGAGGACGACGAAGACTGGGTCAACATTCTGCATGGGCCCCTCAGCACGGTAGTCACCCTGGCAGAGCTGCAGCAGGCCTCAGCTGAAGACGAGACTCTCAAAACCCTCCGGGCTTATGTCCAAGATGGCTGGCCTGCCACGGTGGACGACAATCTGCTTCCCTACCACCGGGTCCGTGATGAGCTCTCCTGCTGGGGGGCTGTGTGCCTCGCTCACGGCCACCGCACCATTGTACCGGAGACTCTGAGGGCCGGAATACTGCACATGGCGCACGAGGGGCATCTGGGGGTGGTCAAGGTGAAGCAACGTTGCAGAGATACAGTGTGGTGGCCCCATATAGACTCTGACATAGAGGAGCTGGTGCGTAACTGCGCCTGCTGCCTTCTGAGCGGGAAGACAGGCCAGCCGGCTACAGCACCCCTCACTCCAATCCCTTGGCCATCTGCACCATGGGAACATATCCAGGTTGACCTCTGTGGGGAGCTCCATGGGGCGCCCGCACATGCGCGCTACCTGCTGGTGGTGCATGACCTGCATTTGAAGTGGCCGGAGGCTGTCGAACTGAGCTCCATCACCACACACACAGTCATCGACCGCCTCACCAACCTGTTTGGGCGATGGGGCCTACCCAGTGTCATCACAACGGACAATGGGCCCCAATTTGCATCAGCAGAGTTATCAGAGTTCCTGGCACTGCGGTCCATCAGACACATCAGGACAGCAGTGTATCACCCGGAGTGTAATGGGGGGGTGGAAAGACTAAATAAAACCCTCAAAAATGGAATCCGAGCCTGGAGGAAGGGAAAACCTTCAGTGCCGCACTCAACCAAACTCTCCTGACCATCCGGGCATCCAAGCACTCCACCACGGGGGTGTCACCTGCACTGCTCATGATCGGGCGCGAGCTAAAGCAACCACTGGACTGTTTGAGAGCTGAGCCAGCTCCTGCACAAGAGAGGCCAGGGCTCCAGAAAGTCAGAGCCCGGGTCCAAGGTTCACAGGCCCAGATGAAAAGGAGGTTTGATGCCTCTCGCAGAGTACAGACCCCCACACTGTCTGCAGGGGACTGGGTCAGGATTAAACATCCCCACCGCCAGAACAAGCTGAAGTCATTCTGGTCTGAACCCCTCCAGGTGACTCAGCAGCTGGGTCTGGCCACGTACAGACTGGAAAACGGGAGCCGCTGGCACGCAAACCGCCTGCACAGAGTCGCAGCTCCAACAGCACCTGCACCACCCCTGTCTGCAGCGACGGCGCTCGGCTGGCAGCCCAGACCAGGAGCAAATCGGGTGGGGGGTAACCTACCGCCACAGCCAGAGGCTGTTCCCCAGCCTGCGCGCCCTCAGAGAGTGAGGGTCCCGCCCGCCTGGCATGGAGACTATGTGACTGGGTGATAAGGGACAGGGGGTTGTGGACTGAATGTTATGTTCTTTAAAAGGGGGGTGGGGGGAGAAAATGTTGTCTGATAACGTTATGTTACGGCCTGGTTGGCCTTGTTAACTTAGGTACATGTTACTGTGCCTTTAAGAGTTACTGCACCCGATGTACGGCATTGTTGTAAAAGCGTGGGTTTACGGCAGGGAAGTAAAGAGCATGAAACAAGCAACATGGTGTGATTATTTAGCCTCTACCTAAACATAATAGTGGTGTTTTATGGGACTGGATGCTTGCATGTAAAAACACACATTGCTTCCACTTATATAGGGTGAGCCAGGAAGGATTTATGACATCACAATTGCTCGAGTGACATCACTGATGGCATCACAATTGCTCGAGTGACTGATGACATCACAAATACAACCTAATTACCCTAGGTAATTAGGGTAATTAAGATGCTGTTTAGGCAGTGCATTTTGATGCACTGTGGGCTCAATTTTTGACCAATCGAAAAGCTGTTTGATACTTTTGTGTAGGACAGTCTAACGATGCAGATGCTGACGTTTCGTGTCGTTTGAAGAAAAAATGTGGGTTAAAAGGGCGGAGCGCTACTTTGTTCAGAATACCTTTTTTATGATTATTATTATATATTATTAAGTAGCCCAGACAGCACACACCAACACCAAGTAGCCCAAATAGCAGCAACTTATGTTTGAATGTAAATCTGACTATAGTATATATTCATAATATATGTATAGATTGGCGGTGGGGGAAGACCCACGGACATCTGTGAAAGAACGGATGACAGCTCGGAAAGACGGCACGCAACAGTGTTAGGGCTGGCACCCTGAGGCACTGCGCAAGCTAGCTACAAGTACAAGACCAAGTGCAAAGAGCAGCTACAGCAACGCAAAGCACCTGATACTATCCAGAGAGTTATCTCTGGGTTTATTAGTACTGCTTGTTAGTCGGCGGAGGACCGGGGTCAGGAGTTAAACCACAGTGCCCTGGACCTCTTTGCTCAACCTGCTCAGAGCACAAGAAGAAGGGGTGCAAGATGGGTGTGGCTGACTAGAGCTCGCAGTTGGAGCCCTTCTACAGACGAAGATTAATCTTCGCAGCCCCACTCAGGCGAGGCGTACAGGCTGGGGGGGGCGAAACGCTGGTGACCCTGAGATACCTGCTGAGGATGTAGAAGGGTTTCCAACGGTGTGAGTGCTCTGGCCACACTCTCACCAAGGAATACCGCCGTGGGGGCGGCATGTCGTAGCTCCTGCGGTTTCTGCTTGTGGCAAGGCATCTTTGATGTGAAGTGAACGTCGGGGGTGCTTTGCTGCGGGCGGGGTCCGTGGGGGCCGCAGTGTGTTGTCCTGCGGTTTACTTCACCCATAGAAATGAGGTGTTATGTCAAGTTTCAAGTCGTTTCATCCATTTTTGGTTGAATGGCGGCCATTTCATTTTGGCACGACTGTGTATGTTCCAGCGCCCGCAATCTTGAAACGAGAAAAGCGATTGGCACCAAACAACACAAATCTACTCATATGGGACCCATATACAACAAATTAAAAGATTGGAGTGCTACCATGTTCAGAGAACGTTTTGCTAACATTGGACTCAGCGGCATAAGGGCTGTCAGGCCCCCAGGGCAGAGGTTGATCAAAGGAACTTTTTTTCCTGAAGGACTTGGGGAGTTTATTGTTTCATAATCATGTTTAGACACCAAAGACTTGTAATATACACATGAGCGTACCATCCCTCAGTAGAGTGACAGGCATGTGGGGTCAAAGTTCCAAGGTCACCGTGTGCACGTCCCACATTACCCAATGGAAAATATGGTCCCTGCACACCGGGAGGAAACCATGTGATTGATGTGGCTGAAGATTACCCTCAATAGACTTGTAGAAAAGGGTCCATAATGGCCCACCGTTAGGCCTGTTCTTGGGGCAGTCGATGCTCGCGAAACGGCGCGCCAATGACGTAATGACGATGACACTGCCGTGACATCATCAATGATGACGTCAGAGGTCACCTGTGAGGTCATCGGCGACGTCAGGCGGTCTAGGCTGACTGTGATGGCAGACGGGACTTTACGGGGTCACCGATGATGTCATAGCATAGAGTTCACCTGTGAGGTCATCGGCGATGTCAGACATAACATATATATACAAGGTGTTCTGTGACGCTGTATCCGGTATACTTACTTCTTATATACTTCTTTTCTACTTCATAATGTCTACCCTTACCACGACCAAATCCGAACCCGAGCTGAACCCTGGCTGTCTTACAACCAGCCAGGCCCTGGTGACCGACTGCCTACAACCAGCCAGGTCACGAGTGGTATTCCTTCAACCGCATCCGAGGACCGACATCTCTGTGGTTCTGATCGACCACTGCCCGTGAGCCCTCAACTTCGATCCAGCACACTTCACGAGGCAAGCCCACAAGCTTCGCTACAAGACTAGATGCACAAGATGAGAGCCAATCAGGGTCGCTCAGAAGGCTGGGGAACAGCTAATTTGCCATAACATTGCAGCGGATGGAAAGAATGACTAAATTTTTTGCACGTGTGTTCAGCCGGAGGTCCTGAACTAGTGTAGCGAATATCGCCTCATTCCGTTAAGCCATGCCAAGATGAGATCCAATCAGGGTCGCTCAGAAGGCCGGGGAACAGCTAATTTGCCATAGCATTGCAACGGATGGATAGAATGACTAAATTTTTTGCATGTGTGTTCAGGGGGAGGTCCTGAACTAGTGTAGAGAATATCGCCTCATTCCGTTAAGCCATGCCAAGATGAGAGCCAATCAGGGTCGCTCAGAAGGCTGGGGAACAGCTAATTTGCCATAACATTGCAGCGGATGGAGAGTATGACTAAATTTTTTGCACGTGTGTTCAGCTGGAGGTCTTGAACTAGTGTAGCGAATATCGCCTCATTCCGTTAAGCCATGACAAGATGAGAGCCAATCAGGGTCGCTCAGAAGGCCGGGGAACAGCTAATTTGCCATAACATTGCAGCGGATGGATAGAATGACTAAATTTTTTGCACGTGTGTTCAGCCGGAGGTCCTGAACTGGTGTAGCGAATATCGCTTCATTCCGTTAAGCCATGCCAAGATGAGAGCCAATCAGGGTCGCTCAGAAGGCCGGGGAACAGCTAATTTGCCATAACATTGCAGCGGATGGAGAGTATGACAAATTTTTTTGCACGTGTGTTCAGCCGGAGGTCCTGAACTAGTGTAGCGAATATCGCCTCATTCCGTTAAGCCATGCCAAGATGAGAGCCAATCAGGGTCGCTCAGAAGGCCGGGGAACAGCTAATTTGCCATAACATTGCAGCGGATGGATAGAATGACTAAAATTTTTGCACGTGTGTTCAGCCGGAGGTCCTGAACTGGTGTAGCGAATATCGCCTCATTCCGTTAAGCCATGCCAAGATGAGAGCCAATCAGGGTCGCTCAGAAGGCCGGGGAACAGCTAATTTGCAATAACATTGCAGCGGATGGATAGAATGACTAAATTTTTTGCACGTGTGCTCAGCCGGAGGTCCTGAACTAGTGTAGCGAATATCGCCTCATTCCGTTAAGCCATGCCAAGATGAGAGCCAATCAGGGTCGCTCAGAAGGCTGGGGAACAGCTAATTTGCCATAACATTGCAGCGGATGGAAAGAATGACTAAATTTTTTGCACGTGTGTTCAGCCGGAGGTCCTGAACTAGTGTAGCAAATATCGCCTCATTCCGTTAAGCCATGCCAAGATGAGAGCCAATCAGGGTCGCTCAGAAGGCCGGGGAACAGCTAATTTGCCATAGCATTGCAACGGATAGATAGAATGACTAAATTTTTTGCACGTGTGTTCAGCTGGAGGTATTGAACTAGTGTAGCGAATATCGCCTCATTCCGTTAAGCCATGCCAAGATGAGAGCCAATCAGGGTCGCTCAGAAGGCCGGGGAACAGCTAATTTGCCATAACATTGCAGCGGATGGATAGAATGACTAAATTTTTTGCACGTGTGTTCAGCCGGAGGTCCTGAACTGGTGTAGCGAATATCGCTTCATTCCGTTAAGCCATGCCAAGATGAGAGCAAATCAGGGTCGCTCAGAAGGCCGGGGAACAGCTAATTTGCCATAACATTGCAGCGGATGGAGAGTATGACTAAATTTTTTGCACGTGTGTTCAGCCGGAGGTCCTGAACTAGTGTAGCGAATATCGCCTCATTCCGTTAAGCCATGCCAAGATGAGAGCCAATCAGGGTCGCTCAGAAGGCCGGGGAACAGCTAATTTGCCATAACATTGCAGCGGATGGATAGAATGACTAAAATTTTTGCACGTGTGTTCAGCCGGAGGTCCTGAACTGGTGTAGCGAATATCGCTTCATTCCGTTAAGCCATGCCAAGATGAGAGCCAATCAGGGTCGCTCAGAAGACCGGGGAACAGCTAATTTGCCATAGCATTGCAACGGATGGATAGAATGACTAAATTCTTTGCACGTCTGTTCAGCCGGAGGTCCTGAACTACAATAATAACCTTAAATGGAAGTGGGCGAGGCCAAGGGGCGTCACCCCCCACCCTTCTGAGATCAATTTAGATAGTAAGTAGCCCTGGTGGCATGTGGGCGGGCTGTGTGTGGGCTAGAAGGCTGACACTTGGTGGTCGTAGAGTAGCAGGGGGTGCCACAAACATACCAAAAGATCAGCCTTCTAGCCCTCACCTCTCTTGAGAAACAGCCGTGTTCACCCTGCATATGTTGGTGTACACCGCGCATGCTTTATCATGTAATATGTAAAAGCTTATATCTCAAAAACGACTCAGGCTAGCAGGCAGTTCCACCTGTGCCTCCCGCCTCCCAAGACCAGAGGCAGGCGTGCGTCCCGGCCTCAGGGTTAGCACCCCGGAGGGCGCCACCCACTTCACCGGTGCCCGCACCCCGGCTCAACATTTCACCCGTGCCTCGCACCTCCCATGACCGGGGTCAGGTCAGCACGGCAGCTCCAGAGCCAACGACGTAATGATGATGACACCGCCGTGACATCAGCGATGATGATGTCAGAGTTCACCTGTGAGGTCATCAGCGATGGCAGACGGTCTAGGCTGACTGTGATGGCAGACGTGACTTTATGAGGTCACCGATGATGTCATACCTCCCCGGACGTTGTGACATCACCAACGGTGTCATACCCCGAATGTGGGGGGGTATAAAAAGGTGTTGTTCTGTTATGATATGCTTCTTGGTCCTATTCCCCTTTCTGCAATCTGTAAGCTCTATACGTGGCTTCTGCCTTGCTCCTATCTGCCTGATATTTCATTAAAGCCTGAAAAGACATCTCTGTGGTTCTAATCGACCACTGCCCGTGAGCCCTTACCTAAGATCCGGCAACTTCACACTTCACACAAGGCAAGCACATAAACTTCCTTACAAACTGGTCCTTCGAGCCGGCGTGCGTACCGGCCTCAGGGTTAGCACCCCGGAGGGCGCCACCCACTTTACCGGTGCCCGCACCCCGGCTCAACATTTCACCCGTGCCTCGCACCTCCCACGACCAGGGTCAGGTCAGCACGGCAGCCCCAGAGCCAATGACCCAAACTACGCAACCCCCGGTTCCACTGCCCAGACAAGGGCAACGGCCATTGCCAATGCCACCAACACCCGCACCCAGGACACATCCGCCAACAAAGGTCGCCGACCCTGAGCATGCAATAGAGTGCAACGGGCACGGCTCCGCCGAGCCCGCCACTGGGATACACCACACTCAGGTAGGCATGGCGAACGTTGGGACCAACAGCACGGGGCACAGTCAGCCGGCCGGCGTCAACCATTCCCACAAGATAGCCGGACACGACAGCTGGGACCCCCCCAGAGGGCGGGACCAGCCATCACGATTACCTATTCCCGGAATTCACCTCCTGGCCCTGCCCGGGCTCATGGAGACAACTCCAGCCAAGGCCTCTAGGGATGCCAAGAAGTCCGAGCAGAGGAAGCCAAGAACGGGCCCCAAGCCCGTTCCCCCAGAAAGAAGCGGCCACCCGGCTCCCCCTGACGGATCAAGCCACCCTGCTCCCCCAGGGGGAACCGCGGGGGGGGGGGGGGGGGGGGCGACTACACTGGGAAACCTCCATGGGGAAACCGTCATGCCCTCCGTAAGGTCTGCAAAGTGGTGACCCAACATGGGGACCAGAGGCTGGACACATACGCCATAATGGACGACCGCTCAGAGTGGACCGTGCTCCTACACCCAGCAGCACAGCAGCTGGCCCTTACAGGCCAGCCAGAGGACATGCCTTTGCGGACGGTGAGGCAGGAGCCCCAGATGCTTCACAGGGCGGCCGTCTCCCTCATCGTCTCGCCGGCAATTTGCCCAGAGCAGACCTATCGCACGCAGAGAGCCTTTACAACACAACTTAAAATCAACTAAATATCAATGTCTAATGATATTAGAATTTAACATTGTGTGGACGTTAATGTTAAAACGTTTAACAAACGTTGGATTTTGGTTACTTAACAACACAACATAAAATCAACATAATCTCAACATCTCATGATGTTTGGATTTTACGTCATATTGACATTAACATTGGGATGTTTAGAAGACGTTGGATTTTAGTTATTTTATAACACAACTTAAAATCGACTAAATATCAACGTCTGATGATGTTAGAATTTAATGTTGTGTGGACGTTAATATTGCAATGTTTAACAGACGTAGGATTGTGGTTACTTAAAAACATATTTTAAAACCAACAAAATATAAACGTCTAATGATGTTGGGATTTTACGTTATATTGACGTTAATACTGGGACGTTTAGAAGACGTTGGATTTTAGTTTCTTTAAAACACAACTTAAAATCAACTATATATCAACGTCTAATGATGTTAGAATTTAACGTTATGTGGACGTTAATGTTAAAACATTTAACAAACGTTGGATTTTGGTTACTTAACAACACAGCTTAAAATCAACATAATCTCAACGTCTAATGATGTTGGGATTTTACGTTATATTGACATTTATATTGGGATGTTTAGAAGACGTTGGATTTTAGTTACTTTATAACACAACTTAAAATCGACTAAATATCAACGTCTGATGATGTTAGAATTTAACGTTGTGTGGACGGTAATATTACTACGTTCAACAGACGTTGGATTTCAGTTACTTTATAACACAACTTAAAATCGACTAAATATCAACGTCTGATGATGTTAGAATTTAACGTTGTGTGGACGTTAATATTGCAATGTTTAACAAACGTAGGATTTTGGTTACTTAAAAACATATCTTAAAACCAACAAAATATGAACGTCTAATGATGTTGGGATTTTACGTTATATTGACGTTAATACTGGGACGTTTAGAAGACGTTGGATTTTAGTTTCTTTAAAACACAACTTAAAATCAACTAAATATCAATGTCTAATGATGTTAGAATTTAACGTTATGTGGACGTTAATGTTAAAACGTTTAACAAACGTTGGATTTTGGTTACTTAAAAACACAACTTAAAATCAACATAATCTCAACGTCTAATGATGTTTGGATTTTACGTTATATTGACATTAATATTGGGATGTTTAGAAGACGTTGGATTTTAGTTACTTTATAACACAACTTAAAATCGACTAAATATCAACGTCTGATGATGTTCTAATTTAACGTTGTGTGGACGGTAATATTACAAAGTTTAACAGACGTTGGATTTTTGGTTACTTAAAATCACAACTTAAAACCATCAGAATTTCAACGTCTAATGATGTTGGGATTTTATGTTATATTGACGTTAATATTGGGACGTTTAGAAGACGTTGGATTTTAGTTTCTTTAAAACACAACTTAAAATCGACTAAATATCAACGTCTGATGATGTTCGAATTTAACGTTGTGTGGATGTTAATATTACAATGTTTAACAGACGTTGGATTTTGGTTAATTAAAAACACAACTTAAAACCAATAAAATATCAACGTCTAATGATGTTGGGATTTTACGTTATATTGACGTTAATATTGGAACGTTTAGAAGACGTTGGATTTTAGTTTCTTTATAACACAACTTAAAATCGACTAAATGTCAACGTCTGATGATGTTAGAATTTAACGTTGTGTGGACAGTAACATTACAACGTTTACCAGACGTTGGATTTTGGTTACTTAAAAACACAATGTAAAACCAACATAATATAAACGTCTAATGATGTTGGGTTTTTACGTTATATTGATGTTAATATTGGAACGTTTAAAGACGTAGGATTTCAGTTTCTTTAAAACACAACTTAAAATCGACTAAATATCCACGTCTGATGATGTTAGAATTTAACGTTGTGGGGACGTTAATATTACAACGTTTAACAGACGTTAGATTTTTGTTATTTAAAAACACAACTTAAAACCAACATAATATCAACGTCTAATGATGTTGGGATTTTACGTTATATTGACGTTAATATTGGGATGTTTAGAAAACGTTGGATTTTAGTTACTTTATAACACAACTTAAAATCAACATAATCTCAACGTCTAATGATGTTGGAATTTTACGTTATAATGACGTTAATATTGGGATGTTTAGAAGACGTTGGATTTTAGTTACTTTATAACATAACTAAAAATCGACTAAATATCCACGTCTGATGATGTTAGAATTTAACGTTGTGGGGACGTTAATATTACAACGTTTAACAGACGTTAGATTTTTGTTATTTAAAAACACAACTTAAAACCAACATATTATCAACGTCTAATGATGTTGGGATTTTACGTTATAATGACGTTAATATTGGGATGTTTAGAAGACGTTGGATTTTAGTTACTTTATAACATAACTTAAAATCGACTAAATATCAACGTCTGATGATGTTAGAATTTGACGTTGTGTGGATGTTAATATTACAACGTTTAACAGACGTTGGATTTTGGTTATTTAAAAACACAACTTGAAACCAACATAATATCAACGTCTAATGATGTTGGGATTTTACGTTATATTGACGTTAATATTGGGATGTTTAGAAGACGTTGGATTTTAGGTACTTTATAACACAACTTAAAATCAACATAATCTCAACGTCTAATGATGTTGGGATTTTACGTTATAATGACGTTAATATTGGGATGTTTAGAAGACGTTGGATTTTAGTTACTTTATAACACAACTTAAAATCGACTAAATATCAACGTCTGATGATGTTAGAATTTAACGTTGTGTGGATGTTAATATTACAACGTTTACCAGACGTTGGATTTTGGTTATTTAAAAACACAACTTAAAACCAACATAATATCAACGTCAGATGTCGTCAGTATTAACCGTCAACCTGACGTTGACATTAGACGTTGGACTGACATTGGATTATGGTCACGGACGTCACGACCTCCATCCAACCAAAGATCAACGTCTAATGACGTTGTGTGCCAGCTGGGTATGTGTGACTTTATTTTACACACATAAAAACCAAGCAGGACTGGACTCTCTACTCTCCCATGCTAACAGTGACCAGCTAACCTAAAGCCTCAGGAGTAGGCCGAAGCCAAGGCAAGAGCAGGTATTGTGAACAGCTATGCATGAGTTGAGTCCAGCACCAAAACACACCATAACACAGGTTTAACATAACTAATGACAGTTTGTAACCAAACCAAGACAAGAGAGGAGAGGAGTGAGAGGAGCAGCAGCACGGGTCTGCCACTGCCTGCCATCTTGACCACAGGCGTTAAGTAGGGCCTGTCCCTGGTGTAGCCAATCCCCATCAGGCAATCTCCATTGGCCAACCAATCCGCTACTGGAAACACACCTGCAGGAAATCTATCAATCACACCAAAGAAACAAAGATCCTCCTACAGAAGTGAGATCTCACTCAAGTGTTACAGAAATGTACAAGGTATCCACCTTATTTTTGAATGCCCCACTGTAAAAAAGAAGCGTGGGTACAAGGTCCGGTTTAACGTGACTCATTGTTGCCGCTTGCCATTTCCTTTGTTATACTCTGGCTGCAGACCCGAATTATAAACCGGAAGCTGGAGTCCGTTATAAAAGTTATAAATATAGTCACGTTATAAACAACTAACCAACGCTGGAGGTCCGTATGGAAACTCGAAATGTGTGTTACTCGAAATGGTTAAAAGTTAAATCAATTTGGTGGCGTTTTACTGCCATGTAACATAGCTAGCCGCTAACATTAGCCACAGTTAGTAGCCGACTACCCACAATGCATTACGTTATCCCAGCACCCGAATGACACGGTTGTAGAGCAGAATGGCTCTGCTGTAAAAGGGTAAAATCCTCAGACGTTTTTTTTGTCAGGGGCTGGGTTATCTAAATTGGTTACACCGGAAATAGAACCCATACTTAACGTAAGGCAAAATGGCCGCCAAAAATAAGGTGGATAAAAGAATACAATTATGGCCTATGGCCGTAACACACACTAACTCAAATTAATAACTCATTAACTCAAATCAACTCTCAATAACTGTCAAACTACTCATCGTTCATCTAGTTTGACAGTTATTGAGAGTTGATTTGAATTAATGAGTTATTAATTTGAGTTAGTGTGGACCAGTGATGTCACTGGTCCACACTTTAACACTCAATAACTGTCAAAGTAAATGAGACTTCAAAACCGTTTACAGTTTTCTGATATACTACTGATATTAAATGATACAAAGCTGGTTGAAAATGGGCGGAGTCTTCCTTTAAGTAAGAGTAAAATTTGCTACTGCCTGCCTCTCATTTGCCATCTTCAGACTGGAGCATATGAAGGAGACTGTGCCAATCAGCTGCCAATCAGCAACAGCCACAGCAGTTCTCAATCTCCAATCTTCTTGCCAAGCCAACCAATCCAGACAGGCGATGACTCTGTAGGAGGACAGTCAAAGAAACTACAAAGACCAAAGTTCACACACTGAACAAAATGGCGATGATTCATTTAGATTTAGCAAAACTACAACACAATAGCGCCAGCTGTAACACCCCCCACCTTAAGAAAAAACATCTTTCCCCAAAGCATGTTTTGTAATCAGGCTGACAAAATACAGAATTGCAAAATACTATTACAAAATTACTCACAGAACCCAGGCCTAGGCAACACACAGGATACAGTACTCACCACCTTGGGGTTAGGAGGCTACAAAGACAACAACTCCTCCAAAAACAAATCACAAGATTTAACACGGGCAAAATATATTCACAGGCAAAATGTATTTTTTGGTTGGCAGATTCAACACTAAGAGCTTTAACACAGGAACAACTGAAACAAATTTAACTTCCACAACTTAGTTTTAGCACCACAGCAGTTTGAACGCTAACAAAACAAAGCATTTTGTCCACTGACATTAGTATGCAGGGTGGGAAACCATAAACTCACCAGGGTAGACTGCAGACATGACTTGAGCAGACTCCTTTTCGGACATGGAGATACATGAGTTGCGCAACCTCAGCCATCTCACGGTCCCTCGCTTCCAGCTCCACCTCTCACGTGGAGGGCGAGTCCCAGGTGCTCTGTCGTCTCTACCCCGGCCTCCATTTGAGCCATCGGATTAGTCTGGACTTGAGTGGGCAGCAATCGTCACCACTGTCCACTCGTCCGGCAGCAGTCCTTGGTGTGGAACGGGCAGCCTCAACCACCCCTCCCACACTGAAATGCTAGACACTGCCCCGACAACACCAAATGCTGGAGCGCAGGAACTATTCCTTTCCCACCACAGCAACCAACCATCTGCTTTTTACACCCACCTTACCACAAGGTTGGGCCAAAAGCCACACGAAAAACACCGGAAAAACTCGACTCCAGCATGCACAGCTTCCGACGCCCAGTGTCACGACCAAATTGCCACAGCCGAACGGTCGTCAACACCGGCTACCACACGAGCTCACACAGGTGCATCTGGAAAACACTAAATCACACAACAAAAAACTGTCAAAACTGCCAAGCAAAAATACTTACAAGTTGTTTCAGGAAACTGAATGTCCCAAATTTGACACAGGAACTAATGAGGCCACAATTAGATTTGGACGAGCCCCCAATTGTTATGACCCAGTCTAGGGGTTTGGATCACAACATAAACCAAATACAGACAACCATGAAAAAGTACATGTGAGTTTATTTCCACACAGTAAAAAAACATATGATGCTGGTTCGCTACGCTAATCAGCTAACAAAAACAAGCTAACCTGAAGACTAGGCCTTAGCCCATTAGTTTTAAAGGGTGTCAGCCAACGCTGGAAGAAGGCAGCAGCTATACAAAGGAATTGAACCCAGCACCACAACACATAAACATAACACTAGAATTAACAAAACTAATAACCAAACAGAGTTGGTCAACCAAACGGGAGGAGAGAGTGAGAGGAGCAGTAGCACAGCTCAGCTACTGCCTGCCTCTCATTTGCCATCTTCAGACTGGAGCATATGAAGGAGACTGTGCCAATCAGCTGCCAATCAGCAACAGCCACAGCAGTTCTCAATCTCCAATCTTCTTGCCAAGCCAACCAATCCAGACAGGCGATGACTCTGTAGGAGGACAGTCAAAGAAACTACAAAGACCAAAGTTCACACACTGAACAAAATGGCGATGATTCATTTAGATTTAGCAAAACTACAACACAATAGCGCCAGCCGTAACACCTATGGCCGTAACACACACTAACTCAAATTAATAACTCATTAACTCAAATCAACTCTCAATAACTGTCAAACTATTCATCGTTCATCTAGTTTGACAGTTATTGAGAGTTGATTTGAATTAATGAGTTATTAATTTGAGTTAGTGTGGACCAGTGATGTCACTGGTCCACACTTTAACACTCAATAACTGTCAAAGTAAATGACAGACTTCAAAACCGTTTACAGTTTTCTGATATACTACTGATGTTCTAATGATACAAAGCTGGTTGAAAATGGGCGGAGTCTTCCTTTAAGTAAGAGTAAAATTACAGACTTGAAAAAATTACTTTTAAAAGTACAAGTACCCAAAAAAAGTACTTAATTACAGTAACGTGAGTAGGCCTAGTTGTAATTCGTTCCTTCCACTCCTGGATATATGACAGTCACAATAAGCATGGTTTTTAAATAGTCAGATACACTAGTAAAGCAGATGGTTACACTGAAACCACTGTTTTGTGTGTAAAGACACTCAGGTAACATTGCCCTCAAGTTGGACTCATGGAGACTCAAAGATAGTTAGAGGACATGGCCCCAAACATGGAAGAGCAAGAAGAGGGGAAACCCAAAAACAAGACTATAATGTAGATCAAAACCTAGTAGTATATGGCTGGACCCACAGCCTGAGCTGAGCAATGTGTAACTTCATCAGTCAGTAAGTCAGTCAGTGACAGGGTATATATATAATATGTGTGGTGGTCTGGACAGGGTATATGTGTGGTGGTCTGGACAGGGTATATATATAATATGTGTGGTGGTCTGGGAGAAGCCTTAGTGGAGGGGAAGAGAACGCACACCGCAGAAAGTGTCAGTGAGGTGCTGGCAATGGAGCAAATGGTCAAGAAGAAGGGGAGAAGGGGCAACCATTATAAAGACAGGTGGGCTGATTGAATGGACAACACCTGTCCTGTGAAAGCACACCTGAGTGTGATTACAATAACATCATAGGATCAGTCATGCAGTAATAGGCTACATTTAGACAGTAGATTAATCAAAACATTGATGTCAAGGGTAGGCTGTATACCATATATCATGAATCTATGTGAATAAATAGATATATATTAATAGTAATCACAGCCTAATGCATAGAGATAAATCCTGAAACAATAAGAAAAAAGAAGAAAAGAGCATACAGTATATAGATATAAGGGTTTGTGGACTACACACAATCTGACCAACTCTAAATACAGAGCTGAAAAAAGTATTTACAAAATATACAAGATAGAAACACAATACGGCTGAAACATCAGACCTGAAAGGGTATCATAAGCTGGTGTGTCTATCAAATGAATGAAGATCCGAGTGACATCAATGTCCCTATCAATAAGGAGACAGTGTTCAGGTAATGAATGTAGAAATTCTCCCTCCGAGATAGAAGGTTGTCAAGATCTCCACCCCTGGGAGAAGCCTTCACATGTTGCTCAAGATTCAAGATTCAATAGTTTTATTGCCATAACAACCAAAATTGATTGGAATTTGTCTTGGCATGCTCAAACAGACAACACAATCACAGTAACAGACCATGAAAGACAGACAATACAACTACACATCTGCTGCAATGTATAAAAAGTAGAGGAACATGCAATCAAAAACAACTGCAGAATGCAAAACAGTATGCAATACAGTGTACAGTGCAGGGTAGGCACAGGCGGCTAGTGCAACAAAAAAAAGTGCACGATGCATTAAAGTGTCTGGTGCATTAAAAGACCAGGGGGTAAAATTAAATTGGGGTGGTGAACTGAACTGAGGAGGAGTTAAGGGCCCTCACTGCTTCAGGGTACGAGCTGTTACGCAGACGAGTGGTTCACTGCTTCAGGGTACGAGCTGTTACGCAGACGAGTGGTTCACTGCTTCAGGGTACGAGGTGTTACGCAGACGAGTGGTTCACTGCTTCAGGGTACGAGGTGTTACGCAGACGAGTGGTTCACTGCTTCAGGGTACGAGCTGTTACGCAGACGAGTGGTTCACTGCTTCAGGGTACGAGCTGTTACGCAGACGAGTGGTTCACTGCTTCAGGGTACGAGCTGTTACGCAGACGAGTGGTTCACTGCTTCAGGGTACGAGCTGTTACGCAGACGAGTGGTTCACTGCTTCAGGGTACGAGCTGTTACGCAGACGAGTGGTTCACTGCTTCAGGGTACGAGCTGTTACGCAGACGAGTGGTTCACTGCTTCAGGGTACGAGCTGTTACGCAGACGAGTGGTTCGGCATTTGATGCTGCGTACCCTTCTTCCCGAAGGAAGGGGGGCAAAGAGAGCATTGGCTGGATGGGAGGGGTCCCTTATTATCTTCAGCCCAAGCTTCAATATGCGCTCGTTATAAATATTGCATATTCTCGGCAAATCCTTAACTATGATCTTCGATGCCGTTTTCACGACCCTGTTCAGCTCTTCTCTGTCTTCAGCTGAACAGTTACCAAACCAAACTGTGATAGAGAATGTGACTGTGAGCAAACTCTCTATCATAGCTCGGTAGAAGTGACACATTTGAAACTTTGAATTTCCTGAGTTGCCTCAGGAAGAACAAACGTTGGTGGGCTTTCTTTACGATAAGGCTCACATTGACGTTCCATTTAAGAGAAGAGGAAATCATGGTCCCCAGGAATTTGAAACGTTCCACCTTCTCAACAGCCTGATCATTTATGATTAAAGGCTGGAGTTCAGCTTTATTTTTGCGGAAATCCACAATCATCTCCTTGGTTTTGGAGATGTTGAGGGTTAAGTTGTTCTGGACACACCACTCGACAAGTGAGGAGACTTCTGCTCTGTAAGCTGTTTCATCATTACAGGAGATCAGACCTGTCACAGTGGTGTCATCCGCAAATTTAAATATTTTGACTAAGTGGGAAAGCGAGATGCAGTCGTTGGTCTAAAATAAATAAAGTAAAGAGGACAAAACACAACCCTGGGGAGCACCCATGCTAATGGCCAGTGGCTTGGATAGCCTATTATTGACTTTGACCACTTGTGACCTGTTGGTCAGAAAGTCAAATATCCAATCACACATGGACTTGTTAACGCCCATCTGAAGGAGTTTATCGCACAGCCTAGCTGGAATTATATTATTAAAAGCAGAACTAAAATCAATAAACAAAATGCGTAAAGTAGAATTGGCCTCAAGGTGCTGCAGGATGGAATGGATACAGAGGGATACAGCATCCTCTACAGACCTCTTCTTCTTAGACAGATACTTGGCTACTAGCTTTTCAAATACCTTCATAATTACAGAAGTCAAAGCCACAGGTCTG
The DNA here is from genome assembly GCF_964638095.1 of Poromitra crassiceps. Taxonomy (NCBI): domain Eukaryota; kingdom Metazoa; phylum Chordata; class Actinopteri; order Beryciformes; family Melamphaidae; genus Poromitra; species Poromitra crassiceps. The sequence continues at coordinate 11,568,557 of NC_139638.1, forward strand.
TAATCGTTTAAACAGCTGACGTGTTTTCATAGGTACAGGAACAATTATAGCTGATTTAAAACAAGCAGGGACTTTACACACATTGAGGGACAAATTAAAAATATCAGTAAAAACCAGAGACAATTTGTCTGCGCACCACTTGATAGTGGCTGCAGAAACCAGGGGCCGTATGCACAAACATTCTGAGAATCCTCTCAGAGAGCTCCTAACTTAGCCTAAAAACTTCTAGCCAGGAGTCTTAGTTAGGAGTGATTTCAGGAAAGTTCTCAGAGCAACTCTGAGGAAGGAAATGAGGAGGTGTGGTTGACCCCGTTGCTGGGTATGACTCATTATTTTAGAAGCTGTGATTGGTTGATCAACAAAGAAAAAAGAAAAACACACAGTGATAGAATGGACAGTGAAATAAACCATTCATAGAATTTAGTCTGTATTAAGACATCGTGAAATTATGAATATTATTTTATGTAATGAACAACTCAAATAAAGTAATAAATAAAAAATAAAATAAAGTAAGCCAGACTTTAAAAGTAGCTACTAAATGTTTGAACACAGACTTGTGCAGTATTCACATGCTGACAGTTAATATATTTATTGATATGTTTATTTGCCATGCTGGTAATTTCAGGGGAAATTGACTCACCTGTCATCTTTCCTTGATTGCAATGGAAACACGCAGAACAAGAAAACCTAACTGGACGGAGGAGCAATGCTTACTGTTAGCACAATTCAGAGTTTGGAGAATATAATGTATCCTACCTCTCTGTCTTTTCACCATTTTCTCCTCTGCTAAAGAAATTCAGTCTCAAGCCTCTTAAAAGTCCTCCTCCATCCTCTTATCAGTTTTCCACCTTAGGAGCTCTCTTAAGGGCTAAGATGTTTTGTGAGTAACTTTTATCTTTACCAGGATCTAGTCCTAACTTTAAGGGGAAATTCTTAAAAAATGTCATAATTCTAAGAATTTTCTTAGAATTCCGTCACTAAGAGCAACTCTTGGTACTAGGAAGCTTCATGAATATGGCCCCAGGTCGGGACCAGTTGCCTTTCTAGAGTTCTGGGCCCGTATTTATCAAGCGTCTCAGAGTGCCATTTTAGTCATAAGTGCTGAGAATTTGTGAAATTTAGTCCTACTCTCACACTTAAGAATAAAAGCTTTTTATCAACCTTCTTAAGACTAGGAAACACTCCTACTCCCCCAGCTATTTAGGAGTCCTCAGGAGGTGTCCTAAGTGGTTAGGAGTTGCCAGCAGGGCAATGTTGACATCATGTCATTCAGGAGACAGAGACGTGCGCGAATCTTCAGAGAGCGGAAGGATGTACTTGAATTATTTGACAACGAGCAGTTGATCAAACGACATCGATTACACAGAGCGGGCATCATCTATGTGACCGATTTGATTAGGGCCATCATCACACCACTGACCCTTCGCAGCAATGCCATAACAGCAGAACATGTTTGCTCATCATACAGCCTATAGAACCTGGCTATATAGGGTAGTCAATTGACAGCACACCAGTTTCGAGTCAGTTGTGGGATTAGGTGAATTGGGTGGATTAGGAAACATTTAGCCTATTCTTGAGTCATTTTCAATGTAGGCTATCTTGTATTATTTTGTTGATAATTTCTTCTGAAATTATTGGTGAATATATGCTACACTCCCATTGTGCATTTCACTGTTGAATCATCTCTATTTAGGATATTCGTGCATAAGGGATTCCATTCAGCGATTGGCCATTCCTGTGTACTTGGAATTGCGTCATCAACATTTCCCTTTACGGCACACACACCTGTCGTAAATCAGCTCTGAGATTGACACTTAGGATTCAGTGCTACACCTTGCTGAAAGAGGGAGTGAGATGTATAATAACTGACTTTTAAGTGCAGCTTTTGGCTGGGAATTTTTTTGCTCATAAGTGTACTCTTAGCAGTGTTCTTAGGAGTAATTCTAGGAAGCTTGATAAATACGGGCCCTGATGTTTTAGCAGATTCCTAACTTCATGTTCCTCTATCAGGAACGGAGGATCTAGAGGCACAGTAGAGCTGGAGAAGCTAGAGTCAGCCATAGGCTGAGCCTCAAATCTACAGTAGAACTCATTTAACTTGTTAGGGAGTGAGGGGTCGTCGTCTAGGACGGCATGATTAGTTTTATAATTTGTGATCTGTTTTAGGCTATGCCAGACTCCCTTACTGTCGTTGGCATTTAGTTTAGATTCTAGTTTGGCCTTATAGCTGGCTTTAGCCTTCTTAACTGCGCTTTCAAATGTATAGGCTACTTGGCAATTTTATATTGGGCCGTGTCCCTGGACTGAAAAGCCTTTGTTCTCTCTAGGTAAAGTAGTTTAATCTCATTGCTAAACCACGGTTTGTTGTTACTATAGACAAACACAGTCTTAGAGGGAATGCAGATATCTTCCACAAAGTGGATATATGAGGTCACACTCACAGCATCAGAGTATTCATCTAGATCATTATCTTTAAAAACAGACCAGTCAGTACAGTCAAAACAGTCGTTAAGGCAGTAGCAGCTTTCAGTTTTTGACGGTAGGTTACCTGGGAATGAGGAAGACCACAGTGTTGTGGATGTGGTCCGACTGACTCAGCCACGCTACAGTGTGGCAAGCGTCGGGGGTGACCGGGATGACACAGTAGCAGCTACACATTGTTTGTAATGAGCCAAAGAATGTTGAAAATGACTTTTGCATTTTGAGATTTTGAGTGATTTGATGGTTTTGGTGGAATGCCACTGGAGAAAATATTATGTTGTGGAATGTTTAAAGCCGTTTTAGGCACGTTTTACTTTTAGACACATAAACAAATACTAATTAAAATACTCATAACTTTTGATCTGAGAGAGCTATCACAGTCATTCAAAATGTTTTATATTGGGGAGAGTTTCTAATTTATGGAAATGTCAACAAATGAACATGTCAAATTTTTACCATGTGAAGGGTTTCTGCAGGCCACCCCATGTATAGACCCATTTCACAGCAACCATTTTGAGGTCAAACTACCCAACAAATTAAAAAATATGTCTTTTATTAAAGTAGAATGTACTGTAGTAGCATGTAGTAATATAGAAAATAAGTCTGTTTACACCAGGCCCGGCCTGGGCGTGAACCTATTAGCCTACACGCTTTTGCATCAGCAGACGTGTAGGCGTGCGGTGTGATCACTTCTCACTTCTCTTTTTCTGATCCCACTCCACTTCTCACTTCTCTTTCTGATCACACCGCACGCCTACACGCCTGCTGATCGCAAAAGTGTGCAGGCATTAGCCTGCACACTTTTGCGATCAGCAGGCTCACGCCCAGGCCCCCCCGCACTTCCTGCAGCCCATAGGTAGGCACAGCGCGCGGTCGCCTTTGCTGATCGCACCTGGAGCCGAGTCACAAGCGCCTCTCCTCTCTCCCATATAGTTTTCCATTGAGAGGTCATGCTGAGCTGGTCTGCACACGGCAGTGATGAGCAGGCCAGGGGAGAACAGCATGCTTATGACTGTTTGATTTTATTTTATTTTGCACTGTAAAGACAATACATGCCAAGTGTATTTCACCTGGAGGGGAAATTAATAAAATACAATACATATCAGTGCATGGAGAGGTAAGAAACCCTGGAAGGGCTTATCGAGAACCTCACCATGTAAAAAAAAAAATATATATATATATATTTCTAAAAATATATATATATTATAACCAAGGAGATAGTACAAATAATAATACATAGATAGTACAAAACTAGGGAACAGCGTACCTACTGTTTTGTTCAGTACTCTCCTTTGGGCTGCCATTTTGAACAAATAATCAAAAAGCACTGGCACATTCTACAGTCTGACCCCTCTCTCCGTGATTCTTTTACAGCTCCTCCTCGTATTGTATACAGACGACCACCCAATCTGAGGAATCAACTAGTCAGATCACACCTACGTCAGCCCACACCCTCCCATTTTTTGACACAGATCCCAGATGGTAATTATAAATGCGGCAGATGTGCACAATGTAACTTCACGTACAAATGTAACACATTCAACCATCCTGTTACTGGGAAAAAGTTCAAGATAAAAGGCATTATCACTTGCACTACGTCAAATGTTATTTACATGATCATGTGCACCTGTGGGTTAGTCTATGTAGGTAAGACGTCTAGACAAATCAAGACGAGGATCTCTGAACATAGGAGTAACATCAGAACACAAGACTTCAAGAATCCAGTGGCCTTACATTTTGCTCAAGCACAACACCCCATTTCATCACTCAAATATATAGGTATTGAGCAGGTCACGACGCCACCTAGAGGTGGAGATATCAATCTTTTACTTCTCAAGAGAGAGGCTTTTTGGATCTCCACTTTAGATACTGTTGCTAGAGGGCTCAATGAGTCTTTTGACCTCAGACCTTTTCTGTAGGCCAACTACCCCCCCCCCCCCCTCCCTCCAATTACAGGGATACTGTATGGCATTGTTTTTCTTGTTTTTCTTTTCTTTCTACCTAGGTTATCTAAAAAAAATTTTTTTTTGATTGCTAGGTTTAAAAAAAAATTCTACCTATGTTATCTCAATTTCTTGATTGCCAGGCTTTTGAATCCTATTCATTGCATTTTGGTTAATTTTGATATTCCTTAACTTTAGTTCTACTGTATTGTATTAACTATGTTTCAGTGGTAGTAGAGTTCCATTTAATCTCTTCCTCATTGTCTTAAAAACATGTATTGTGTTCGCATTGGTTTTTTGTATTATGCATTTTGCAATATGTTATTTTGTAATGTGTTTTATAATCAGTCGTGTGGAGTATGATGACAGAGCAGGACCTATGGACACACCCTCTAAACAATTAGTGAACACACCTGTGAGCTACTAAGTGAAATGCTGTGATCGGCTGGGCTGTTCCATATATGTGAATGTTTGTCCTGTTTGTCTCCATTCTGATGAAGGTTGTTGAACCGAAACGTTATCAATAAACTCCAAGTCTTAAGTATGCTCCAGAGTGCAGACTTTTTTCTTTTCACCCCATGTATAGACCCATTTCACAGCAACCATTTTGAGGTCAAACTACCCAACAAATTAAAAAATATGTCTTTTATTAAAGTAGAATGTACTGTAGTAGCATGTAGTAATATAGAAAATAAGTCTGTTTACACCAGGCCCGGCCTGGGCGTGAACCTATTAGCCTACACGCTTTTGCATCAGCAGACGTGTAGGCGTGCGGTGTGATCACTTCTCACTTCTCTTTTTCTGATCCCACTCCACTTCTCACTTCTCTTTCTGATCACACCGCACGCCTACACGCCTGCTGATCGCAAAAGTGTGCAGGCATTAGCCTGCACACTTTTGCGATCAGCAGGCTCACGCCCAGGCCCCCCCGCACTTCCTGCAGCCCATAGGTAGGCACAGCGTGCGGTCGCCTTTGCTGATCGCACCTGGAGCCGAGTCACAAGCGCCTCTCCTCTCTCCCATATAGTTTTCCATTGAGAGGTCATGCTGAGCTGGTCTGCACACGGCAGTGATGAGCAGGCCAGGGGAGAACAGCATGCTTATGACTGTTTGATTTTATTTGATTTTGCACTGTAAAGACAATACATGCCAAGTGTATTTCACCTGGAGGGGAAATTAATAAAATACAATACATATCAGTGCATGGAGAGGTAAGAAACCCTGGAAGGGCTTATCGAGAACCTCACCATGTAAAAATATATATATATATATATATATATTTCTAAAAATATATATATATTATAACAAAGGAGATAGTACAAATAATAATACATAGATAGTACAAAATAAACAAACTTAATTGAGCAATACATCAAAAGCGGAAGCTGAAAGCCAACTTCTTTATGACTCAGATCTCAAATGCTAAAGGAAATGGGAAGAAAGTCTGGCAAAATATAAATAAACTAACTGGTAGAATAAATAAAAAGAACTCAAATGACCTTGAATTAATTATAAATGGTCAACTGGTTGACAACCCTGTCACCGTTGCGACAGAGATGAACTCCTTCTTCGTAGAGTCTATTCAGGAGATAGCCCAGCTTTCCCCCCCCTCTAATCAAGACTCCTATTGTCCAATAAATGACACGCATCCTATTTTTTCCTTTAAAGAAATCACTGAAGCTGAAACAGCCAAAATTATTGGCAACTTGAATAACTCTAAAGCTAGAGACGACTATGGTCTCGACTGTAACTTTTTGAAAGTATATGGAGATAACCTGATTTGCCCTATTACGCATTTGATCAATTTGTCTATTAAGCACTCTGTCTTTCCGGCAGCTTGGAAGCTAGCCATAGTAAGCCCCATACACAAATCTGGTCATAAAACGGACCCCAAAAATTATAGACCCATTAGTATACTACCCATATTTTCCAAAGTAATAGAAAAATTTATAACTAATCAATTAATTAATCATTTAAATAATAGTCACAAGCCCCTGCATCCTATGCAATTTGATTTTCGCTCTCATCACTCAACAGAGTCTGCCACCTTACTTTTTTTGGAAAAGACAAAGTGCTTTTTAGACAAATATAAATTTGTGTCTTGTGTATTTCTAGACCTCAGAAGAGCATTCGATACTGTCAACCATGAAGCCCTTCTAGCTAAACTTTCCCACTTTAACTTCTCCACGACAGCCATCTTGTGGATGAAATCCTATCTCTCAGATAGAAAACAGTGTGTAATGGTAAAGGGTGTTAAATCTCCCTATATAGAATGTACTACAGGACTGCCTCAGGGTTCCATTTTTGCACCTATATTATTTTCACTTTATATTAATGATTTACCAGATGTATGCCCTAGTATGAACACCTTAATGTACGCAGATGACGCAGTAATCTTCACTCCATCCAAAACTATGGAAGAAGCCTCTAACACCCTCTCTGTAGCCATGACTCAAATTCAGGTCTGGCTCGAAAAATCTTATCTTGCATTAAACACCAAAAAAACAGTGGCTATGGTTTTCTCGAAAAAACCCATCTTAAACCCACATCTTAACATCCTTGTGGGAGGGGTGGAGATAGAAACTGTGGATGAATTTAAGTATCTTGGGCTCACTTTGGACTCCACACTCTCTTTCAAGAGTCATATTAAAAGGGTATCGAACACTCTAAAATTCAATCTCTGCAATTTTAGGCAGATTAGAGCATCTCTGACTGACAGTGCGGCCCTAACCTTTCTTCACTCAATGATTTTTGCACATATAGACTACTGCCTCACGAGCTGGTCCTTCTCAGGAGCAACCACCTTGAAGTCCATCGAGTCTCTATATAAAAAGGCCCTGAAAATTTTGGATAAGAAACCTATATCTTACCACCATTGCAATATACTTCTAAAGTTTAAGCTCCTCAGCTTCGACAATTATAGAAAATTTTAAATTGCTTGTATGATTTATAAGGTTCTTCATGGGCTAGCACCACCTCCTTTAGAATGCTTTATCAAACGGAGAGCTACCCAGAACATCACGCGAAGCTCGTCGAGAGGCGACTGTGAACTACCTCTGAGACGGTCCTCTATCGGACAAAATGTTTTGTCCTATGGGGGCAGCAAACTATGGAATAGCCTACCACTGTCAGTCAGAGAGAGTAGCAGCTTTCACACCTTTAAGGGGCTGTTAAAGTCATGGCTCAGATCAAATCAAACCTGCGATCACATTTAAACCTTTTTGTTTTATGTGTTGTTTTTGTATGTCCTTGAAAGTCCTGTGTCCACCTTGGTTAATATCCCTAATGTTCCCTGTTTTTGTTTCATTTGTGTAGTGTTGTTTGTGTTTACCCTATGTGTATGTATGTGTCATTTACATTGCTGTATGTGTATGAATGCCCTACGTATGCACTAATTTTCTTATTTCTTCTTTTAAACTTTTCTGTACCTCACCTGTCAAGGGACTGCGGATGGAAATTAGCTAAGGCTATAATCCGGCACATTTACATGAAAATGTTCATTAATGTTGCACTGTCCCTGAAATAAATAAATAAATAAAATAAAATAAAAAGAAATAAAAATTACAATGGCAACAGAAAAGAAATTTGCACAATTCCATTGAGGACAGATGTTCTTTTAGTTTCCTTTTGTAGACGGGTAGGGAGGGTGAGCTGTCCATCAGGTGGATATAGTTGTTCCATAAGATAACACCTTTGTATTTGATGGATAATGATGTTCGCACCTATGTGGTGGTGACTACATTGGCAACCCCCCCTCTCTATAGAGGGTATGCATGTGATGTCACAGAGGCAGAAGTCACTGTGGGGTCACGCCCACTGAGTCACAGCAAGACTGAGCTTGAATGCAGTAATCAACCTAGATAACTGACACCTGCTGCTCAGGGAGGAACTTGACACTCATTTTGACACTCGTTCCCGATTGAGGGGGCGTGTTCCAGTGGGTGTGCATACCCTCTATTCTCACATATTACCTCTTTACACACTTCAGTTAGAGCAGTTACAGTAGACTCCTATCACACATTTTTTTGTTTTTTCTGCCTTTTCTTTCTCTTGTTTCTGTCTGGTTTCTACCCCGTCTGTTTTACTTCCTGGTCTCTGTAAAACACTTGATCAATTATGTATTTATTATTATTGATTGACACAATCAATACATCATTATGTGAGTGTAATAAAGTGCAGTGTATAAACTCTCCTCCATCATCACTTCATTTCTCAGCAGTTGTGGAGAACTATATCACACAAATCATTAATGAAAGTATGCTCTTTATACATCTTAAAGATAATATAACACTTGTCTTTACCAGTCGGCTAAAGGGCCAGCCCGATGCCTTTTCCGAAGCCTACAGTATCATGCACCCAGCACACAGGCCCTGTGAGGTGAGGCCCTTCTGGCCCATCGGGCACAGAAGGGTTTTAGCGCAGATCATGTGTGGGGCCTTAAGAGATGACATAAATGTTCAGATGCACCTACACCACAACAAATGCAGCTCACACCAAGGTCAAATCAATATATTCACATTTATTTGACATGAACCACATACAGTACACATATACATTTCAGTGAAAAAGAGTGAGAGAGGGAGGAAAGTTATACGTTTAATTTGGTCCCACAGACACAAGTTACATGATACACGTTCCATCTTTTAGGTATTTCATGGACTCCATTTGTTGCGTCATGGCCAGAACTTCGTGAAATCCTGTGCTGAGTCCAGACAATAAGCATGGTTTTTAAATAGTCAGATACACTAGTAAAGCAGATGGTTACAGTGAAACCACTGTTCTTTGTGTAAAGACACTCAGGTAACATTGCCCTCAAGTTGGACTCATGGAGACTCAAAGATAGTTAGAGGATATGGCCCCAAACATGGCAGAGCAAACAAGAAGAGGGGAAACCCAAAAACAAGATTATACTGTAGGTCAAAACCTAGTAGTATATGGCTGGACCCACAGCCTGAGCTGAGCAATGTGTAACTTCATCAGTCAGTAAGTCAGTCAGTGACAGGGTATATATATAATATGTGTGGTGGTCTGGACAGGGTATATATATAATATGTGTGGTGGTCTGGACAGGGTATATATATAATATGTGTGGTGGTCTGGACAGGGTATATATATAATATGTGTGGTGGTCTGGACAGGGTATATATATAATATGTGTGGTGGTCTGGACAGGGTATATATATAATATGTGTGGTGGTCTGGACAGGGTATATATATAATATGTGTGGTGGTCTGGACAGGGTATATATATAATATGTGTGGTGGTCTGGACAGGGTATATATATAATATGTGTGGTGGTCTGGACAGGGTATATATATAATATGTGTGGTGGTCTGGGAGAAGCCTTAGTGGAGGGGAAGAGAACGCACACCACAGAACGTGTCAGTGAGGTGCTGCCAATGGAGCAAATGGTCAAGAAGAAGGGGAGAAGGGGCAGCCATTATAAAGACAGGTGGGCTGATTGAATGGACAACACCTGTACTGTGAAAGCACACCTGAGTGTGATTACATTGACATCATAGGATCAGGCTACATTTAGACAGTAGATTAATCAAAACATTGATGTCAAGGGTAGGCTGTAAAGCATATATCATGAATCTATGTGAATAAATAGATTTATATAAATAGGAATCACAGCCTAATGCATAGAGAAAAATCCTGAAACAAGAAGAAAAAAGAAGAAAAGAGCATAATAGTATATAGATATTAGGGGTTTGTGGACTACACACAATCTGACCAACTCTAAATACAGAGCTGAAAAAAGTATTTACAAAATATACAAGATAGAAACACAATACAGCTGAAACATCAGACCTGAAAGGGCGTCATAAGCTGGTGTGTCTATCAAATGAATGAAGATCCGAGTGACATCAATGTCCCTATCAATAAGGAGACAGTGTTCAGGTAATGAATGTAGAAATTCTCCCTCCGAGATAGAAGGTTGTCAGGATCTCCACCCCTGGGAGAAGCCTTCACATGTTGCTGCTACACATTGTTGGTAATGATGAGCCAAAGAATGTTGAAAATGACTTTTGCATTTTGAGATTTTGAGTGATTTGGTTACTTTCATGTCCGTATTAAATCATGAGGAATAATTATTTTCACAAAACAAAAGGGAAAGTATTTATTTGTATGGTTTTGGTGGAATGCCACTGGAGAAAATATTGTTGTGGAATGTTTAAAGCCGTTTCACTCACGTTTTACTTTTAGACACATAAACAAATACAAATTAAAAAACTCATAACTTTTGATCTGAGAGCTATCACAGTCATTCAAAATGTTTTATATTGGGGAGAGTTTCTAATTTATGGAAATGTCAACAAATGAACATGTCAAATGTTCACCATGTGAAGGGTTTCTGCTAACCTGACGCTGCCAGATGGATGTAAATCCGTTCACATTTGTAGGTGGGATTGTGAATTTGTGGAACAATGCCACCCCCATCTGGCGGAGTCAGGCTAGGTTTCTGCAGGCTACCATATGTATAGACCCCTTATACAGCTTGTCAACATGGAGCTGCGCACGCATCGTGTAGGCAAAAAGCCCGGAGCCGCTCATTGACACAGACAGAGCTGTGTGAAAGACGCCGCTGTCAGGACTGCTCTGTGCTCACTTGCGACACACAGTTAGATTTTAGTTTTAAAATGCAGTTCTCGGCTTACTACCACTGCTTATCGCCTAGTGATAAGCAATGTTATGCATCGAAATTAACGTTGGTTAATGGGATACGTCTTACAGACCCATACCATACGCACTGGCGCTGTCAATTCGCCAAGCCTAGAGTGGCCAGCAATACATATATCGTGCATTCCTTTATAACTGGGGATAGCGTAGATAATTATTCTGTAACTTGCAAAGATATATTGTTATGTTGATAATGCACACAACTCAATAATGACATTATGTAACGTTACTTGGTCGTTCTAACCGAGTGATGTGGCTGAGCAGCCTACAGTTTCAGGCAGCTTACCTGATTATGAAGAGCACTACATTTCGGGCATTTTTAATGATGTCCTCGTTCCAATCAGTTCAACTCAATAATGACATTTGATTTAACGTTACTTGGTTGTTAACTAACCGAGCGATGTGGCTGTCACTAGCAGCCTACTACAGCATACCTGATATGAAATGAGCGAGCACTGCAAAGTCGGGCATTTTTAACGATTTCCTCTTTGGGCTTGCAACCAAAGACACCTACGGTTAGCATTAAAAGCAGTATGAGTTGACGGGATTCGGTAAAACTTTAGTCCTTGCTTTGTTGATAGTGTAACAGACTGTTCAGTGTTGTGTTGTGTTCTATTGCGTGTGTGCGAGGCTGTGTATGTTCCCTCCGGTTGCCGTAGAACAGGATATGTGGGGAGAATAAAGGTGAAGCTGGTTATAACGTTACAGCCTGGCTCTATCGTTTATTATTTTATTAACCAAGTGTGAATAGGCAGACCCGAATACTCTGCTACAATAGCTTTCCGATTCTGGCATCCCACTGTACAACACGAAGACATGTCTTGCTCGAATAGTTTTCGGACCACTGGAAAACTACTTGACAGGGCTGCGCGGAGTCTGTCTTTCTGCCTCCGTCTTGCGCATCTGACGCTGTTTGTTGTCATTGTGACGTAGGCGTATAATTGGTCTATAGACCCATTTCACAGCAACCATTTTGAAGTCAAACTACCCAACAAATTAAAAAATATGTATTTTATTAAAGTAGAATGTACTGTAGTAGCATGTAGTAATATAGAAAATAAGTGTTTACACCATGAGGACGAATCGTTATTCACTTCATCAAATGTAGGCTATAGATCTGTGTCTGTTCCAGCACTTCCAAAGTACACATTCATTAATTCTTTGTTTCATTCATTATTAACGGGTTCAATGTCACTGACCTGTCGTGATGAAATATGGGAGGCAACACCAAACTTTCTTAAATAAAAAATATTTTCAAATATATTCCAAAAAGGAAGACAGAAGGAATTAGACTGATGAACAGCTCTGGGCACTGGGCAGAAAACAGTACTATCACTGATATTAACGGTATACAACACAATACAACACAGCAGCAGCCGTCGCCGTGGGAACACTTCAGTCTGATTATTAGCTGATGAACCAGAACTAACTGTATTTTCATCCAAACAATGTTTTGAGGAATAAACATTTCACTTTTATTCAGTTTTTTTTAAGGAGATATTCACACATCCAATAGACTACTTGCACAACTCTACTACTTCCTGAAATGAGTAGGGCATCTTGGTTTCCTGTCCTTACACTATTGGATGAACTGATTAATGTCAGGTGTGCCTGATCACTGTTGTTGTGACTGCAGCAGTCAGGCACACCTGACATTAATCAGTTCATCCAATAGTGTAGGACAGGAAACCGAGATGCCCTACTCATTTCAGGAAGTAGTGGAGTTGTGCAAGTAGTCTATTCCCTCTGGTGCAGGTGCGTTGGAAAGTATCAGTTGAGTCTTGAAGGAAAAAGATCCTGCACACTGCTCTTTCTCAGCATCACTTTTTTTATTTTTTTATTAAACAGACCCAACGTTTCGGTCCACCTTTGTCTTTTTAAGATCATTGTGGCAGAAATACTGTAAAACACTTTGAAACTTGTATTCAGTTTGAAATATCGGTGGACAAACGGAGGAAAGACAAGTGTATTTGCATAACATATTTCATACACAGAGGCAATTCAAAGTGCTTAAAAGATGAAAAGAAAAGAGTACAGAGAAATGGAAAGATTAAGAAAAAAGTAGTACAAAGCAAAAAATAAACAAAAACATCAAAAAAGTCACGATGCAATTTGGACACTTCACACCTCACATAAAAATACAGTGTAAACATAAAAACAACAGCATGGGATAAGCTAATTCAGTGCAAGATTCTCTGATTCGTTTCCTGTAAGTTTGGGGAAATATTGGCATTAATATTGTGCAGTTTGCAGTAGATGTTCTAACTTCTATCTAGGTTATGGTCAATCACACCATTGATGTTCAATGTCATGAGCTTCAGCCAGGGCTTTGGTCATAGCTTGGTGAAGATCTGTGCTTGCTGAAAGTGCAGTACTGCCATCTGGTGTTACCCCAGTGCTGTAAGAGTTTTCCATTGGCAGAGGGAGTAGCACCGTTCTTCTTTAGGAGTCATTTTGCATGTAATGTTGCCCTAAAAGTGCTCCAGAGGCATCACTGATCACACAGAGTCAGTTATATACGTTTTAGGGACGGAGCTGCTGGGAAGTGATGCCAACTTTAAACCTGAGAGCCCAGTGATCAGAACAGAGTCTGTCCTCTAGTCAGGTCTGTCTTTAAACCTGAGAGCCCAGTGATCAGAACAGAGTCTGTCCTCTAGTCAGGTCTGTCTTTAAACCTGAGAGCCCAGTGATCAGAACAGAGTCTGTCCTCTAGTCAGGTCTGTCTTTAAACCTGAGAGCCCATGATCAGAACAGAGTCTGTCCTCTAGTCAGGTCTGTCTTTAAACCTGAGAGCCCAGTGATCAGAACAGAGTCTGTCCTCTAGTCAGGTCTGTCTTTAAACCTGAGAGCCCAGTGATCAGAACAGAGTCTGTCCTCTAGTCAGGTCTGTCTTTAAACCTGAGAGCCCAGTGATCAGAACAGAGTCTGTCCTCTAGTCAGGTCTGTCTTTAAACCTGAGAGCCCAGTGATCAGAACAGAGTCTGTCCTCTTGTCAGGTCTGTCTTTAAACCTGAGAGCCCAGTGATCAGAACAGAGTCTGTCCTCTAGTCAGGTCTGTCTTTAAACCTGAGAGCCCAGTGATCAGAACAAAGTCTGTCCTCTAGTCAGGTCTGTCTTTAAACCTGAGAGCCCAGTGATCAGAACAGAGTCTGTCCTCTAGTCAGGTCTGTCTTTAAACCTGAGAGCCCAGTGATCAGAACAGAGTATGTCCTCTAGTCAGGTCTGTCTTTAAACCTGAGAGCCCAGTGATCAGAACAGAGTCTGTCCTCTAGTCAGGTCTGTCTTTAAACCTGAGAGCCCAGTGATCAGAACAGAGTCTGTCCTCTAGTCAGGTCTGTCTTTAAACCTGAGAGCCCATTGATCAGAACAGAGTCTGTCCTCTAGTCAGGTCTGTCTGACAGCGGAATGTGCCTCCCTGCAGCCACTACATATATGGACAAAAATACAGTTAGGGTAATATTGTAATGTGAGCAGTAGTAACAGGAATAGACTATTATTATTTTTCACATCTCTAGGTCCCTGAGATAACTTGGTACTTCAACATAACCAATCATATACCCAATCATATACCCATAGCCACAGTTGTATCTGCTTCACTCTGTCTGACCAACTCAGCTGGCCAGGTCCTGAGTTTGAGAGAGAGATATGCAACTCCTGAGAAAGAGGAATGCCACTAACAGAGAGCTGAGTATGGATCTGAGTTGACTGGGACTGATCAATATGGATAAAGCAGCTAGTAGAGTTTGACTCTGCAAAGTCTACTTCCAAGATGATCCCACAAGAAGCCGATGGATCTCGCCTCAGGAGGATCTTCTGAGAGCCGCTTCCCAGAGAAAGAGACTGATGGTGAACCGTAAACTCAATGACTGAAATGAAAGACACAAAAGCACAGAGCATGTGACGTGCTGCATATATTTTCACCATCTGTATGAGCCAAAAGTGATGAAAATGTATAATTTACTGTTTCAGCAGAAAAGGCATAAGTGAACCTGGATTACAACTGTGCTGCTGTTTATAGTGTTTTGCCATCGGGTAATCATCATTTCATCAAACTAAAAGAGAGAATTGCTGAGCATAAATATGCAGCTCACTTAAAGCCGTAGGTATAGAGGTAATAGAACTGTCTAAAAGGGGAGGAGATCAATTTAAAAAAAAACTGCTTCAAAGAGAAACTTTTGGGATTTTTAAGGTAAGGGCCACTAAAAGTCCAGGCCTAAATGAAGAACTGGACTACCTACCCTACCTCTAAAAACTTGCAATGTTGAGTTTTGGTCTAAAGCTGTAAATTTGTAAATATCTCATTCAGTGTGTCCCCCTACCCCATTCCCCTCTCTCCCTATTCTCATCCCCTTTTGGTAATCTGTTTTTTTACTCTCAGGTAACCAGGGATGTTTGGGAACCAACATTATATTGTCTTTATGTATTTTTCTATTAAACTGTGTTTCTATATGATTGATTTTCTATTTGACAATTTGTGGTTGTTTGATGCCTATATACTTGATTGTGTACACACCCACCTGGTTAACTCCACCTGTGTCAATTATTCAACCACAACTCTGATTGGCTGTAGTAGCCACCAGCCACAGTATTTTTGTGAATGAGATTCACTACATAAAGGCTTTTTAAAAATTCTGCAAACAGTGTGCCTTGGTAGTTTTTTGGTTCTGACTCTTCACCAAGTTGAATTTACTATTAAGTCAACCATCTTTGTTTTTACTTATTTCCCTTGGATCCAATGAGCACCTGTTTTTAACACCTGCAGTCGTGAAGCAGCACTCCTCTGTTTTTAACACCTGCAGTCGTGAAGCAGCACTCCTCTGTTTTTAACACCTGCAGTCATGAAGCAGCACTCCTCTGTTTTTAACACCTGCAGTCATGAAGCAGCACTCCTCTGTTTTTAACACCTGCAGTCATGAAGCAGCACTCCTCTGTTTTTAACACCTGCAGTCATGAAGCAGCACTCCTGTTTTTAACACCTGCAGTCGTGAAGCAGCACTCCTCTGTTTTTAACACCTGCAGTAATGAAGCAGCACTCCTCTGTTTTTAACACCTGCAGTCATGAAGCAGCACTCCTCTGTTTTTAACACCTGCAGTAATGAAGCAGCACTCCTCTGTTTTTAACACCTGCAGTAATGAAGCAGCACTCGTCTGTTTTTAACACCTGCAGTAATGAAGCAGCACTCCTCTGTTTTTAACACCTGCAGTAATGAAGCAGCACTCCTCTGTTTTTAACACCTGCAGTCGTGAAGCAGCACTCCTCTGTTTTTAACACCTGCAGTCATGAAGCAGCACTCCTCTGTTTTTAACACCTGCAGTCATGAAGCAGCACTCCTCTGTTTTTAACACCTGCAGTCATGAAGCAGCACTCCTCTGTTTTTAACACCTGCAGTCGTGAAGTAGCACTCCTCTGTTTTTAACACCTGCAGTCGTGAAGCAGCACTCCTCTGTTTTTAACACCTGCAGTAATGAAGCAGCACTCCTCTGTTTTTAACACCTGCAGTCATGAAGCAGCACTCCTCTGTTTTTAACACCTGCAGTAATGAAGCAGCACTCCTCTGTTTTTAACACCTGCAGTAATGAAGCAGCACTCCTCTGTTTTTAACACCTGCAGTCGTGAAGCAGCACTCCTCTGTTTTTAACACCTGCAGTAATGAAGCAGCACTCGTCTGTTTTTAACACCTGCAGTAATGAAGCAGCACTCCTCTGTTTTTAACACCTGCAGTAATGAAGCAGCACTCCTCTGTTTTTAACACCTGCAGTCGTGAAGCAGCACTCCTCTGTTTTTAACACCTGCAGTCATGAAGCAGCACTCCTCTGTTTTTAACACCTGCAGTCATGAAGCAGCACTCCTCTGTTTTTAACACCTGCAGTCGTGAAGCAGCACTCCTCTGTTTTTAACACCTGCAGTCGTGAAGTAGCACTCCTCTGTTTTTAACACCTGCAGTCATGAAGCAGCACTCCTCTGTTTTTAACACCTGCAGTCATGAAGCAGCACTCCTCTGTTTTTAACACCTGCAGTCATGAAGCAGCACTCCTCCGTTTTTAACACCTGCAGTCATGAAGCAGCACTCCTCTGTTTTTAACACCTGCAGTCGTGAAGCAGCACTCCTCTGTTTTTAACACCTGCAGTAATGAAGCAGCACTCCTCTGTTTTTAACACCTGCAGTCGTGAAGCAGCACTCCTCTGTTTTTAACACCTGCAGTCGTGAAGCAGCACTCCTCTGTTTTTAACACCTGCAGTCGTGAAGCAGCACTCCTCTGTTTTTAACACCTGCAGTCGTGAAGCAGCACTCCTGTTTTTAACACCTGCAGTCGTGAAGCAGCACTCCTCTGTTTTTAACACCTGCAGTCGTGAAGCAGCACTCCTCTGTTTTTAACACCTGCAGTCATGAAGCAGCACTCCTCTGTTTTTAACACCTGCAGTCGTGAAGCAGCACTCCTCTGTTTTTAACACCTGCAGTCGTGAAGCAGCACTCCTCTGTTTTTAACACCTGCAGTCGTGAAGCAGCACTCCTCTGTTTTTAACACCTGCAGTCATGAAGCAGCACTCCTCTGTTTTTAACACCTGCAGTCGTGAAGCAGCACTCCTCTGTTTTTAACACCTGCAGTCGTGAAGCAGCACTCCTCTGTTTTTAACACCTGCAGTCGTGAAGCAGCACTCCTCTGTTTTTAACACCTGCAGTCGTGAAGCAGCACTCCTCTGTTTTTAACACCTGCAGTCGTGAAGCAGCACTCCTCTGTTTTTAACACCTGCAGTCATGAAGCAGCACTCCTCTGTTTTTAAAACCTGCAGTCGAGAAGCAGCACTCCTCTGTTTTTAACACCTGCAGTCGTGAAGCAGCACTCCTCTGTTTTTAACACCTGCAGTCGAGAAGCAGCACTCCTCTGTTTTTAACACCTGCAGTCATGAAGCAGCACTCCTCTGTTTTTAACACCTGCAGTCATGAAGCAGCACTCCTCTGTTTTTAACACCTGCAGTCGTGAAGCAGCACTCCTCCGTTTTTAACACCTGCAGTCATGAAGCAGCACTCCTCTGTTTTTAACACCTGCAGTCGTGAAGCAGCACTCCTCTGTTTTTAACACCTGCAGTCGTGAAGCAGCACTCCTCTGTTTTTAACACCTGCAGTCGAGAAGCAGCACTCCTCTGTTTTTAACACCTGCAGTCATGAAGCAGCACTCCTCTGTTTTTAACACCTGCAGTCATGAAGCAGCACTCCTTAGCCAATTTATTGGCATTTCTCCTCTCTACTGATTTAAGTTATGTATTGACTATGGAAGAATGGAGCTGTAAAAGGAAAAATAAATGGACAATACTTTTGACAAGAAAACAACCTTTGGACATTTGATCTTTAGTGTGAGTCTGGATTATTGTCAGTCACTGCCCACTGTGGCTAAGGAACTTTTGAATTAAGGACAAGAAGCCACTACACCATCCTTAGCAACTTATTCATTGGAAGACAGGGAAAATGCTGCAGAACTCTGATAGGATAATGAGAAAGTACAAATTAACATTGTGACATCATCAGTGACATCATTACGGACCAAAATCATCACAAATCTCACAATGTGGGACAAGAATCGTGACCAAAATCGAGGACAGACAGACGCCACTTTGGCAATTTTATGTATTATGATGATGATGATGATGATGATGCTTTGCATAAGATTTTCTGAAAAGAATTGTCTTATTAATGTGGTAAAATCAACTGGGGAAGTTTCATGGTGATATCAGTTAAAATTGTTACCCTATTCACCAGGGGTGTCTCACCTTAAATTAATTTGATTGGTGGCTCTGGCTGTAGGCTAATTAATTAGTGACCTACTGACCGTCTTTGTGTTTTTGGTGTTTGTCCACAAATGGGCGCAGGAGCTCCTGGACCGCTGCGTCCCGTCTGGGAATCCGCTCCAGGATTTGCTGCATTACAGAGATGGATTCTTCTGTTCCCAAGTGCTCGATGATTCTTTGGGCCACCTCTTCTCTAGAGATGCTTCTCTTCACACTCTGTGGGATTCTGTCCAGACAGTCACACCACAGCATCTTTTGGTACTGTTCAGCTGATAACTCCTCGATGATGCAGGTCAGCGCTTGCTTCCAGTCTGCTTCTGATATTTCCCCCTCCATCTCTAAAAACACAGAAAGAGAAGAGAGAAGTTTGAAGTGAGAAAACGCTGAAGGGACGATGAAGCTAAACACAACAACAAAACACATGGCAAGTGAAGAATAGGCTGCTCACATTTCTCCCAGGGCATCAGAAACGGTTGTCCGCGACGCGTACAGTGTTCAACACAGTGCTAGCGATACTTGGCTTATATAGGCAGCCAGCCTACTGGGAATTCCCAGGGATCCCTTTAGTACTACGCGTAGCAGGCTTGTGAAGCAACAGTGGGCAACAGAGGGGGCGGGGTGGAATTTGACAAAGTACAAAGCTAGCCAATTGAGCTCGTCCTAGGACCTATCCTACCCTTCCTGTCCTCTTCCACTTCCTCTCTACCACCAATTTTCAAAGAAGCAACGTAAATCTAGTTACTTCCGGATTTCCACGCCCACCAAGCGTCAAGCGTCCATACCATGGATGTATAATGCTCGTTTGAGATGACTGCCACCTCGCCTGGAAAGCAGACGAGAGCAGGCGAGCACAGTCAGGCGAGGCGTCAACAAGTCGAACACCCCCGACGGCACTAACTGCTGCTTTTCTTCTTCTACAGTTTGGTTTAACAGCGGTTTGTAAACAAATTAAAACATGCATTAGCGCCACCCACACTCACTGCTCAAATAACACAGCCCTTCAGATTCCTTATTTTTATTTTAATGTAGGCATTCCAGGTGGTATTTATGTAAAATATGGAGTGACAGCTTGGAATAGATATAAAATTGAAGTTTCTACACTTCACTGTGGGTTTGTGATGCACCTGTGTTGAACCAATGGGCGCTCAGCTTGATGCGTTTCTCGTCATCCTCTGTCATCCACAGTCGGGCGCAGTTGGTGGGGAGCAACTGCGGCGCCTCGCTCCAAATCTGCGCCCGCCTCGCTCTCGCGAGAGTCACGTGACTCACGCAGTCGGGCAGGATGGAGCAAGTCGGACAACTTTCTAACCATCATGCAACGGGGCAAGCAAGGCGCTGGCCGAATCTGCGCAGAATTTGCTCATCTCAAACGAGATAGGGGACCTGCCACGCCCACCCATGCATTCGGACGGAGGTAGCTCATTGGCGCATGAAGCCATCATGGGGGCGTGATTTCTAACCCCACATAGGATAAGCAATAACCACGCCCTGTGGCACCGGGATTGGCCAGGAGCATTGAAGCTTGGGAATAAAGCACCTGGGGTTTTTCATCTTTTAAAATAAAGATGTTTAAAAAACTATTGCTTGTTACATTTTCAGTGCTGTACCTTTTCTCTGGGTAAGAATTGAGCTTGAAATTAACGATACATTATATTATGAGCTATGAACGTGAACACAACACCGTTTATATTATTGCATGTTTTTGTAGATTGTGTAGATTGTGTAGATTACAATTATTATGCTTATTATTATTATTACTATGCTAAGGAAGGTAGGTGACCATAATTCATTTCAATGTCCGCTCTCAATATCGCTGTCTGTTCTCAAGAGCTATTCAGTTGGTTCATGAAATCGCTGGGCTGCGTGCCCTCCAGTGTTGCTCCTGGCCAATCCCGGCGCCACAGGGCGTGGTTATTGCTTATCCTATGTGGGGTTAGAAATCACGCATCATGGGGGCTTTTTCTTCCTGGTTTTACTTCCTGACTATGCAGCCCAAGGCGAAGTGCGCATGTGTGCCATGACGTGTCCATGACGTCTCCCACCCCTCCCCATAGATATATATAAAGGCTAGATAGCTTACCCGCGCTGCCGGCCAATGGAGAGCGACGTCGTCGCATGGCGGCCATCTTGCTACAGGGAGCTACTAGGAGTTATGAGCATCTGTTGTTGGGTTAGTATGGCAACATCATATGATCATAACTCCTAGGGAAATGGATGAAACTGCATGAAACTTTGTGCCTGAATCCCTCTCATGGCATAGATGCTTCGGTTTAATTTTGGTGTAATTTGGAGCTCATCAAAAAAATAGTGTTTTTAGTGTTTTTTTTTTTTTTTTGGTCTATCTCGGGAACGGAATATGCTTGTAATAAACCAAACCGTTTGTAAATCCGTCAAGATTTCAGCGAGTTATGAGTATTTTTGTCTGTGCAGGTCACCAGCTACCATAGAACGTACCAGAAAGGCACTGTAGCAAGATGACGGCCGTTCAACGACGCTGCTGACTCCGCCTTAAGCCATCTAGCCTTTATATATATCTATGCCCCTCCCACCCATGGATTGTATTACAAGAAGAAAATACCCCCGTATACGGCTCTTAGTGGCTTCTGAAGAAAAAAATGCCCCATAAAAAATTAGTTGATAATTAAAAGAGTCGTTTTATACTTTGAGTGACACCCGGAAAAATTTCCCCTGGGTTTAACAGCTGCCGGAGTCCCCATGCAAGTGGATGGGAATTTTCCTTTCTGGGCTGCATGGCATCACGTGACTTGCAATACAGAGCTTCGCCAGCATGTTCAAATGGCTTCAAAGCCCAGCGCTATTGCTGGGGGCTTGGTCCATACAGCCAACGGCCCAGCCACATCTACGCGTCGTTTGACGCGGGGCTGACGCTGCTGCCCATCCACTTTGTATTGGAACATGCTGCACGCGTCGTCTGGTCTCCCACGGCCCGGCCACATCTACGCGTCGTTTGACGCGGGCTGATGCTGCTGCCCATCCACTTTGTATTGGAACATGCTGCTCGCGTCGCTTGGTCTCCCAGCATGCTTTGCGAGGCGTCGAGCAGCATGTTCCAATACAAAGTGGATGGGCAGCAGCGTCACGGCCCGGCCACATCTACGCGTCGTTTGACGCGGGGCTGACGCTGCTGCCCATCCACTTTGTATTGGAACATGCTGCTCGACGCCTCGCAAAGCATGCTGGGAGACCAGACGACGCGTGCAGCATGTTCCAATACAAAGTGGATGGGCAGCAGCGTCAGCCCCGCGTCAAACGACGCGTAGATGTGGCCGGGCCGTCAGCCCGCGTCAAACGACGCGTAGATGTGGCCGGGCCGTGGCAGCATGCTTTGCGAGGCGTCGAGCAGCATGTTCCAATACAAAGTGGATGGGCAGCAGCGTCAGCCCCGCGTCAAACGACGCGTAGATGTGGCCGGCCGCAAGCGTCAGCCCGCGTCAAACGACGCGTAGCCACATCTACGCGTCGTTTGACGCGGGCTGACGCGTCAAACCCCCCCTGGCTTCTGACGGCTCGTGCACATCAGACATCTCCGGGCACCGCTCGTCCATGCGCTCGTCTCGTTCCCATCTCCCATCAGACTCATGATCAGACTGGAGCTGTGCGCATGTGCAATAAGCTTCTTCTTATTGCACATGCGCACAGCTCCAGGAACTAGTCTTGCTCCGAGTCACCGTGAGTCACCGTGCAGACCTCGCGCTAACCCCTTATTATGAGATAAGAGATTAAGCTTCATCTTCATCTTCAGCTTCATCAACAAACTAGGTTCTAGCTAGATTTAATGTTTACTAGCTACTAACTAACTAGCTACTAGCTCTCCATGACCACGTTTTTACCCTGTAGTAGAATTGTGTCTGTTACACGTCTGTATTGTGATGTAGTGTGGTGTGTTGCTGAGTTAGCTTCTTACCTTGTTTTTTGGAGGTTGAATACCCAGCAAAATACACAGTTGGCATCAGCGAAGGGGTTGAACTTTGGACTGAGGTATTTAGTACATGAACAAAAAATCTTATATTTTCATAATGGCAGCACTAATTTGCATAGTAGCATGCCACAGATACATGTGGCCACTTCAGGAATAGTTTTATTATGATCCTTGACCCTCAAAAGATGGGTCTAGACACCTTATTTGTTCAGTTATCTGCAATATTGGCTGAGATATAGTGAAAATATACTTTTTCTGTGAGGTGAGGCCCTGCTCTTCGTACAGCCCTGTGAGGTGAGGCCCTGCTCTTCCTACAGCCCTGTGAGGTGAGGCCCTGCTCTTCCTACAGCCCTGTGAGGTGAGGCCCTGCTCTTCATACAGCCCTGTGAGGTGAGGCCCTGCTCTTCATACAGCCCTGTGAGGTGAGGCCCTGCTCTTCATACAGCCCTGTGAGGTGAGGCCCTGCTCTTCATACAGGCCCTGTGAGGTGATGCCCTGCTCTTCATACAGCCCTGTGAGGTGAGGCCCTGCTCTTCATACAGCCCTGTGAGGTGAGGCCCTGCTCTTCATACAGCCCTGTGAGGTGAGGCCCTGCTCTTCATACAGCCCTGTGAGGTGAGGCCCTGCTCTTCATACAGGCCCTGTGAGGTGAGGCCCTGCTCTTCATACAGCCCTGTGAGGTGAGGCCCTGCTCTTCATACAGCCCTGTGAGGTGAGGCCCTGCTCTTCATACAGGCCCTGTGAGGTGAGGCCCTGCTCTTCATACAGCCCTGTGAGGTGAGGCCCTGCTCTTCATACAGCCCTGTGAGGTGAGGCCCTGCTCTTCATACAGCCCTGTGAGGTGAGGCCCTGCTCTTCATACAGCCCTGTGAGGTGAGGCCCTGCTCTTCATACAGGCCCTGTGAGGTGAGGCCCTTCTGGCACATCGGGCACAGAAGGGTTTTAGCGCAGATCATGTGTGGGGCCTTAAGAGATGACATAAATGTTCAGATGCACCTACACCACAACAAATGCAGCTCACACCAAGGTCAAATCAATATATTCAGATTTATTTGACATGAACCACATACAGTACACATATACATTTCAGTGAAAAAGAGCGAGAGAAGGAGGAAAGTTATACGTTTAATTTGGTCCCACAGACAGAAGTTACATGATACACGTTCCATCTTTTAGGTATTTCATGGACTCCATTTGTTGTGTCATGGCCAGAACTTCGTGAAATCCTGTGCTGAGTCCAGACATGTGCTGGAAATAGGCCTCCTTCTCCACTTGGACCGAGAGATTATTCACCCCCGCATCTTTCAAAATGGCAGTCACCTACAAACAAGGGGAAACCGCACCGTCAGAGACCAATCATATCTGTTTGTACATTCATACAGTACTGGTAGTTTCAGAATTTCTGGTCCAAAAATTAATTATATATGAATCATTCATAAACTAAACTCCAAAGCCCAGTTTGCACCAAAGATTCGCAACGAGATGAAAACGTTGCAGGGAAAGTTGCAGCGGTGTAAACTGGCCCGTCTCATCTCGACTCCAGCCAGCTGATGGCTTTGCCAGCAATATACCCTTCTCACAGGGGCCATTTTGTGTCAAAAAGGCAGGGTAAACACAGGTGCAAGCAAAACACTAATGAGGGTTTCAAACTGCCATGATTGGAATTTGGAAACCCTCATTAGTGTTTTGCTTGCACCTGTGTTTATTCTGCCTTTTTGACACAAAATGGCCCCCATGAAAAGGGTCTATTCAGCTTGTCAAGTTGCAGGGGCTGGTTGCAAGTAGTAGCCAGTCTCACTGTGAATCTTTGGTCTAAACTGGGCTTAACAACCCCAAAAATAATCAGAATCATGGGGGGAAAAAAGTAACCTGCAGTGAAACTCTTGATTCACTTATTTCTACCCACCTGTTGAACGATCCTCTGCTCCACAACATCTGACATAATCTGGAGGTGAATTGTTCCTGCAATCACACTGGCCGAATGCCTCCAGAAGTGGGGGTCTCGGTATGACAGCACTCCTTCAATCTTTTCAATCTGAAAGAACAGTCAGGAAAATCAATATTATGAATACAATGCAAATCAAATATCTTAACGAGTCATTTAATGAAGTCTTAACACATTCACTGCCAGCCGTTTTTTTTTTACTGTAGGTAGCTTCTGCCAGAGGGTTTTTTTGAGGATTCTGGCTCATTTTACAAGAGCCGAGGATTATTTTGCTTGGACTTTGTGAACACAAAGTTCACAAAAGTACTAATAGAATGTGTGCTTTCTCTGTCTAAAAGAGTTAGTTTGTAGAGTTAGTAGTTATGTAGATATTAGCCGTTGAGTACAGCATGGTTTCAGCGTCTGAGACTGAAAGCTGAGATAATCGCAGTTTTGTGAAATTCAATCAAACAGGCAGAACAGTCACTTTAACCATTTATTTTTGGCATCAGTGAGAGATCAGACATCTAAACAATATAGTTCTGAACGCCCTCTCCTTCAAACTCCTCCCTCCGTGGGCGTGTCTGGTGGCTTTCAGCAGCGTTTGTCACAAGCGAGTTTCTACTGCCTGTCTGAGCAGTGAGCAGCCTCCCTCCCTGGCGGGTGTGGATGGGGCTCACTCGTTTCTTGGGTTTGAGAGCTTTGATGAAGCTTTGTGCGATTCTAGGCTTTATGCTGCGTGTTTCAAAGTGTGTTTTCCACCCAGTCTATTTTTGGAACCCCCCACCGTTGTGCGCCCGTGTGCACCAGCGTGAAAGCGTTTTCGCCTACAGTATGAGAATGAGGCTCGTTCGTTTCTGGGTTTTCGGTTGAGCTCTCAGCTGCAATGAAGCTGCCTGCGTGCGATTGTGGGCTTTCTGCCGTGTTTCAAAGTGTGTTTCACCCATAATCTATTATGCAAATTTGCAATCCCCCACCGCCAGCTCCCAGCGCGATAATGCGCCAAAGCAAAAGCGTTTTCGCCAATCCATTTTACAGTATGAGAGAATGGTTTCCTCGCGCGTTCCCCTGCAGTTTTGGCTCTGCTTTTTCTAGTTTGGAGAGCACTGTCGCCACTTAGTGGGTCGGTGGAATGGGTTGTACACGTTCGGTGGCTCCAATATTTTTATAGGAGACGTGGGGGGCGTTGATCCACGTCCCACCGTCAATTTTTTTTTAAGACGAGATATCTCGTCATTGGCAGTCAACCGTTGGATTTTGTAAGCCGAGATATCTCGTCAATGGCAGTGAACGTGTTAAAATCATTCTTTTTCTAGAAACAAGCAAGAAAATCTGCTAATTTGGGTCACATAATTTATACTGCTGCAATTCAAGATTTATCTTGAATCATGTGACATAATCTTCATGCTAGTGGTGTGATCTACCTTACCTCTGTGAAGGAGGTTATGTTTTCTTATGTTATGTTATGTTATGTTTGTTTGTCTGTTAGCAGGATTACAGAAAAGCTACTGGGCCGATTTCGATTAAACTTGGTGAGAGGGTGTAGCAGCGGCCAAGGAAGAACCCATTACATTTTGGCACGGATCTGATCCGGGGCGAGGCTAGGGAAAAGGGACTGTAACTAGGGATAGGAAGGTCATAGAGATTCAGGATTCCAGGGGTGGGTAGGGGGAGTGGCTTAGTGTATACAATACTAAAATACAAGACTAAATCACTTGTTTCCCAAATGACAATTTTGTAGTGTAACTAATCATTATAAATAATAATTGGTGGCATCTCACCTTCTCCAGCGCGATGTTTAGATCCTTTTCGTTTTCTGGAGGAGTTCGTAGAAGAAGAACCTCACATGCGTCCTTTAGCAGAGGGATGACGCTGAGGAAGATGAGCGTGGCAATGAAGAGCGAGCAAATAGGGTCTGCAATCAACCAGCCAAACTGCCGGATGAGGATGGTGGAGATGATGACACCAACGCTGCCCAACGTGTCAGCCAGGACATGGAGGTACACTCCTGGAATTTAGGACAGAGACAGAAACAACGTGTCAGCCAGGACATGGAGGTACACTCCTGGAATTTAGGACAGAGACAGAAACAACGTGTCAGCCAGGACATGGAGGTACACTCCTGGAATTTAGGACAGAGACAGAAACAACGTGTCAGCCAGGACATGGAGGTACACTCCTGGAATTTAGGACAGAGACAGAAACAACGTGTCAGCCAGGACATGGAGGTACACTCCTGGAATTTAGGACAGAGACAGAAACAACGTGTCAGCCAGGACATGGAGGTACACTCCTGGAATTTAGGACAGAGACAGAAACAACGTGTCAGCCAGGACATGGAGGTACACTCCTGGAATTTAGGACAGAGACAGAAACAACGTGTCAGCCAGGACATGGAGGTACACTCCTGGAATTTAGGACAGAGACAGAAACAACGTGTCAGCCAGGACATGGAGGTACACTCCTGGAATATGGGACAGAGACAGAAACAACGTGTCAGCCAGGACATGGAGGTACACTTCTGGAATATGGGACAGAGACAGAACGTGTCAGCCAGGACATGGAGGTACACTCCTGGAATTTAGGACAGAGACAGAAACAACGTGTCAGCCAGGACATGGAGGTACACTCCTGGAATTTAGGACAGAGACAGAACGTGTCAGCCAGGACATGGAGGTACACTCCTGGAATTTAGGACAGAGACAGAAACAACGTGTCAGCCAGGACATGGAGGTACACTCCTGGAATTTAGGACAGAGACAGAAACAACGTGTCAGCCAGGACATGGAGGTACACTCCTGGAATTTAGGACAGAGACAGAAACAACGTGTCAGCCAGGACATGGAGGTACACTCCTGGAATTTAGGACAGAGACAGAAAACAACGTGTCAGCCAGGACATGGAGGTACACTCCTGGAATTTAGGACAGAGACAGAAACAACGTGTCAGCCAGGACATGGAGGTACACTCCTGGAATTTAGGACAGAGACAGAAACAACGTGTCAGCCAGGACATGGAGGTACACTCCTGGAATTTAGGACAGAGACAGAAAACAACGTGTCAGCCAGGACATGGAGGTACACTCCTGGAATTTAGGACAGAGACAGAAAACAAAAGCTTTTCAAATTCAAATGCTTTTGTCTTGTGCTAAATCACTACCTTTTTGTGTTTTATTTATGTACAGAACAGAATAACTGAATAAGACACAAAAAAGGAAATACATAAAATAGACTATAAAATACATTGAATAGCCTATACAAAGAATAACACCAGGATGTAAGTAACCATAGTTATAATCATAGATAAGATACAATATTGTTTATTGTTTATTGAAAGGATCCCCATTAGCTGACGCCATGGCGACAGCTAATCTTCCTGGGGTCCACAAAAAAAACACAACAAGACATACAAAGTACATGCAATACAATACATAACATAGAGCATACATTAAAATGATACTGAGCAATCAAATGCTTAGGTGCACAGTATCAGTGCAAACAATACAATAGAAATTAGAACAGAATAGGAGAAGTATTAACTACATTTGGTTCAGTCACATGGTCAGCTGCATTAGGTGTGTCTTGAGTTGATTTTTAAATGACGATTTATTTTGTGTCTGAGTTATATGAGGAGGTAGTGAGTTCCAGGATGTTATTGAACGGTAGATAACTGCGTTTGAGAAGGTTTGTTCTTGGGGTTGGGGGTATTAAGTGTCCTGAGCTGGCATTCCTGGTGTAATGTTTGTGTCTGCTGCTTATGTTGACTATCTGATGGAAGAAATATTCAGGTGTCTGATTAAATAATACATTTCTAAAAAACATGATGAGGCTAAAGTAAAGTTTAATTTCAACGGGGAACCAAGACAGTCGATCGTGCATATATGCTATATTTGTGCGTGTTGAGCAATGAAGTGCCAATCTGGCAGCTCGATTTTGAACTAATTGTAATTTGTTTATGTCTTTCTTAGCTGCTGCTGACCATATGACTGGACAGTATTGCAGATGACAAAAGACCAAGGACTGTATTACTTGACAGATAATAGAGGTTGTTAAATAAGCAGAGCACTTTCTAATCATTGCTATGCCTCTCCCCATTTTGGTTACAATGCCGTCAATATGATCAGACCATGACAATAGTTCATCCAACATAACACCTAGTAGTTTTGTCTTCTTGACCTGTTCTATCGCCATCCCTAATCTTTTGAGCCAAAAACAATACTTTTAGTTTTAGCAATGTTCAGGACTAGTTTGTTATTTTTCACCCAAATAGCCACGCTCTCTAGGTCCTGATTCAGGATGGTTACAAGTTCATTTTTAGTTGAAGCAGTGCTATACAGTGTCGTGTCATCTGCATACATTACCATGTTGGAATTCTCAATTGCAAGAGGCAGATCATTTGTGAAAATAGAAAAGAGTAAGGGGCCCAAGCAGCTTCCTTGTGGAACACCACAGCTGTTGTATATACACTCTGATAGACTACCATTAAAAAAGACTCTCTGAGATCTCTCAGAAAGATAGCTGACCATCCAAGAGAGTGCTGTTCTACTAAATCCATATTTCTTTAGTTTAGCAATCATTATATCATGGTCTATTACATCAAATGCAGCGCTGAAGTCAAGCAGCACTGTACTACCATTTTCTTGTTATCCATTTGCTTTAGCCAATCATCAGTTAGCTGGGCTAGGGCAGTGGCTGTAGAGTGATTTTCTCTGTATGCGTGCTGGGAATTAGTGATCAATTTATTCCTGGTAAAATAATCTTGAATTTGCTTGAAAACTATTTTCTCCAACAATTTGCTCAGGACAGGAAGTATGCTTATTGGACGACTGTTAGTACCTGTGAAGGCTGATTTATTATCCTTTGGTATTGGAATCACCTTTGCCTCTTTCCAAACCTTTGGGCAAACCCCATACATGAGGCATTGATTAAAGATGTGACAAATTGGAACAGATACATGTGTAGAAGCAATTCGTAACAGTTTGCCATCTAAATGGTCTATACCGGCCGGTTTCTCATTTGGCAGAGACAACAACAGCCTTTCGATCTCAGCGGTGTCAACCTGCACAAAATCAAATTGACAGTTTTTATCCTTCATCATACAGTTCTCAATTAGTGTACATGGGGAGGAGCCATCAGTGGGAGTCAAGTTCTTTCTGAGATTATCAACCTTGTTACTGAAGTATTTATTGAAATAATTGGCAATCTCAACTGGTTTAGTTAAGAAAGTACCATTAGTTTCTATAAATGAGTTTTTCTGATGTGACGACCTTCCCATTATTTCATTCAATGTTTTCCATAGCTTTTTCCCATCATTTTTTGAGTCGTTGATTTTACTCTGGTAATGTTCTTTCTTTTTACTTCTATTTAGTTTGGTTACCTGATTTCTTAATTTACAGTAGTTTTTCCTATCAGATAGAGAGCAAGATGTTTCAGCAACTTTTTTCGCCTCATTTCGTTGTGCCATGAGAGTTTTTAAATCACTACTGATCCATGGGGCGCATTTTGCCCTCACAGTTGTTTTTTTCAGAGGTGCATGTTTGTCAGCAATTTGCATAAATAAACTCATGAATATACTCAGTGCCAAATCCGGGTCCCCTTCATGACACACTGTTGACCAATTAACATTTCTCACATCCTCTATAAAAGATTCTTGCTGGAAGTACTTGTAAGACCTTTTGTGTATGATCCTACCAGCTGCCTTAGGGACCTTAGTTTTCCTTTTGAGTGCAATTAGGTTATGGTCACTAAATCCAAGAGCTATTGATACTGCTTTAGAGCAGTGTTCAGGAATATTTGTGAAAAAGTGATCTATGCACTTGGATGATGATTGTCCCTTCTTATTTGTACTGGTTCTTGTTGGTAGTGTAACAGTTTGTGTTAAATTACATGCACTAGCCACTGCAAGAAGCTTCTTCTTTAGCGGACACACAGCAAACCAATCAATGTTCAAATCACCAACAAAATATAATTCACGGTTTTCATCACTAGATTTATCCAGCATTTCACAAATAGAGTCTAAATATTTCATATCTGCGCTAGGCGGCCTATAGCAGCAACCCACAAGTATTGGTTTAGTTTGTGGCAGGTGAACCTGTACCCACAATGCCTCTATGTCATTCAACATTAAATCCCTCCGTACTTTTACTGGAATGTGATTCTGCACATACAGAGCTACGCCTCCCCCATATTTATTTCGGTCTTTCCTGAACAAAGTGTATCCATCAACCGCTAAATCTGAATTCTCAAAAGAGGGGTCTAGATGTGTTTCAGATATTGCTAATATATGAATGTTGTTTGGCTGCATCACACAACTTAATATA
Organism: Poromitra crassiceps; assembly: GCF_964638095.1. NCBI lineage: Eukaryota > Metazoa > Chordata > Actinopteri > Beryciformes > Melamphaidae > Poromitra > Poromitra crassiceps. The sequence goes on from NC_139638.1 coordinate 11,599,635, forward strand.
AAATGAGTAGAGTATATCAAGTCAGAGTATAGACCATATTGACATCGTAAACGGTACAGTGTTTCTAATTGAGAAAAAACTGAATATCAAATTGTACTTGTTCTAATACTTCTCTAAAATACTAATCCAAAATCAAGTCCATGTTTTTTGAGGAAGATGCTAGGAAAATGGGAGGTTTAAAATACATACTACAGCATGCGCTGGGACGCGTCATCAGTGATGTTAGCTAGGGTTGTAAGGTGTTTCGGGTCTCAACATCATACACCCTCGCCCAGTAGACCCAGCCGAGGCTGATTAAGACCCCAAACCGCATCCCAGAAGCAGCCGCTCAAGGATCAGCCTTACTCTGTCTGCAACGTTGCCCGCGGAAGGGTTGATCACGCCCAATCCGCTGCAATAGAGTTAGTGCTACACCGCAGTATTGTAAGACCCTTCGATGCATGGAGGGTCTAGGCCCTGTGTGGGTGACTCCAGGCCGGGCTCCTCCTACGTCTCACCAGACCCTCCTGGGGTAAAGGCAATCCTACCATGGGCAGAGAGGACGCCTCAAGAAGGCCTGTGCGCTGCATGTCATTCGCCTGCGACGAGCACCTCGCTCTAGCCTGAAGGACCCCAGGCTGCACCGATCTTTGCACAGATTTTCAGGAGGCTAATCCGTAGCGTTTGTGGATTTCTCCCTCACGAGAGAGCCAGGCTGGGGTGCTAATCACATCCCGTACCGGATGTCGTCTCTCTGACCATCAACTGTCTCTCCAGCTTGTCACCAAACTATACTTGGTTGTCACCTAGTCTATTTCTAAGTGTCACTGGCCAGGGGAGCCAGGATTCTATGTTTAAAATATACATACTACAGCATGCGCTGGGACGTGTCATCAGTGATGTTAGCTGGGGTTGTAAGGTGTTTCGGGTCTCTCAACATCATAATTTACCAGATCTTTCATTTACAATGAATCAGAATTAACTTTAGACCAATTCCTTGTCATTTGCTAAAGTATGGATGGTCTTATTACCAAAAACAAATACAGGTCCCTCTTTTTGATCTCATTTGGTGTTTTCCCCTAAAGGAAAGAAAGAAAATGACTCCTCACCTCTCATGTTGGCGTTCATTCCTCCGCCCCCTGAGCCGTGTGACTGCCCGTGTCCGCCGTGGGCGCCATGCCCCCCGTGTGAATGGCCGTGCCCCCCGTGGCTGTGCTCGCCGTGGCTGTGCCCGTGGTGGGTGTGGCCGTGGTCATGTGACGAACAGGCTTTGCCTCCGTGGGTGTGGGCGTGGCTGAAAGCACAGATGCCCACCAGGTTGACCAGCAAGCCTCCGACCGACACCGGCTGCAGGAGACAAAAACAGACGCCGCCGTTAAGACAGTTGATGTCTAGTGAGATACCATGAGACAATTAAACCCCGAAATGAAATATAGTAAGTAGGGGAGGGGCGATTATGCTTATCTCATGATACGATTTGATACAAGAACAATACAATAATAAATAAAAGTTTGATGCCAACAAAATATGACTGTGCAGAATTTTTTTTAATTTTCTGTGACACAAATTTCATGATTTGAATTGGTTTGCTAGAATATAAACTACTATTTAAAAATATCAGTACAAAGTGCAAATATTACAATTTAGATGGAGCAAGCCATCTCATTTGTGATTAATACAGCTGAATAAAATGTTGCTAATATCACAATCCATTTTTATGCCCCACAATACATATTGTCACATTCTTGTATAGCAATATATCCTCCTAGTAATTGTTGTAAAACATTACAAGCAACATTACCAAGATGGGGCAAATGTACTGTCTGTCATGTATTCACAAGCCTTTACATGAAGCTGCAGAAGCAGTTGACTTACAGTCAGCATGTCTGTGTTTATGTTAGGAGGATCCACCAATCGTGTGACGGACTCCATGAAGACAAAGAAAGCTATGACCATCAGGAACAGGCCGTTGATGAATCCAGAAAGAAGTTCAACGCGACCATATCTGCGGGGGGAAAAAGGACGATGAATGAGTGAATGTTGAATTTCTTTCTCGCCCTAAAATATTCCAGCATCTCCCACCAAAGCCCTTTCACATCTTCTCAATGGACTTTACCCGTAGGAGAAGATCCTGGTAGCTTTCCAGCGGGTCATGAGGGCAGCAAAAAGACCCAGGACTAAGGCAGAGCAGTCAAACAGCATGTGAAAGCCATCAGATATCAGGCCCAGGCTGTTGGTCCACACGCCGTAGAACAGCTCCACAAACGTAAAAGCCTGGAACATGAGGAGCAAAACATGTCACTGACAATTACGAGATCCAGACTCAAAGTCACAAGCACGCAAGGTACCACTCACTTCTACAGAGCAAACATGGTAAATGGCCTGCAGTTATAGCGCTTTTATCCAAAGTGCTTCACAATGAGTAGGTACATTCACCTAGCCTGGCTCCAGAACTAACATTCACACACCAATAGTGGCAAACTACCACGCAGGGTGCTGGCACAGCCATCAGGAGCAATTTGGGGTTCAGTATCTTGCCCAAGGACACTTCAACATGCAGACTGGAGGAGCTGAGGATCGAACCACCGACCTCTTTTATCCAAAGCGATTAGTGGACGACCCGCTCTACCTCCTGAGCTACAGCCGCCCCAAACATCACACCACTCAAAAAAATTATTGAATGATTGATTGAATTCAAGTTTCTTATGACAAAGGTTACATTTAATTTACATGCCGAAAAGACATTAAGACTATTAGGAAAGCTTTAAAGAAGGGTAGGCTCACAACAGCTGCTTGTTTATCTACTTTTAAGTTCCATGCTCATCTAATCACATTTGATTACATACAAGTTGGAATAAACTAGGACTTATTAGGATTGTGGAACCCAGCCAACAGTTTATGACACTAACAAACAGACTGTATAAACTCATACCTTCAGTGTTATTGTATTGTGTCTATTATTCTCTATTGTACCTCTAATATTCATTCATCCACTCACAGTAATTTCTGTTCTTTTTTATTATAATATTTACATGGCTCTGATAAATATGATAAAAGCATGGCATTGTTTGTCACTTTGGGCAAGCGTGTGTTGGCCAAATGACAGATGTTACGTGTTAAGTGTTATATGATATATATGATAAGATGTTACGTGTGTTTGTGTCTTGCAAGTGAGGATGTGGACTATCAGCTTATTAGCTTCCTGCAAAACAACCAGGGATGCGTCTGTCTAGAACAGTTGCAGGGGTGGGCAACTAACCCTAACCCATGCACCCCGCGAGCGCCCCCTGTGGCCCACGCTGGAATTGCAAAAAAAAAAAGAAAATACATGCAACATGCAAGATACCCATTGAATAAGTGTCCAAATGTTCATGTCATTCTGGCCAATACTCCACTTCTGTTATAACATTTCAGTCTAGAATATGGAATATCTTTCAATAATCTTTATGACTAAAAGGCTAAAAGTAATCTCATGTGTAAGAAATGACTGTTCTACATTGAAGTAAAATTTTAAATAATTAACTCGTTGGTTTTGGATTTATTTAGCTTCAAGAGTGCATTTTTGTTCTTGTGTGACCCTCAACACAGGCTTTGAGAATCCCGGGCCACTTACTGATACGTATGCTTAAATTAACCCACTCATATTCTGGTTTATTTCAAGAAAAACATTTCGGCTAGTGGAAATTCTAATTGACTGGTAACTTTAAAATCTAGCAGCCATATTGGCAGGTGGTCAAAAAAGTGAATTTCAAGCCCTGCAGGGAGAACAGGTGGTGACATAGGAGTGAGTGAGGAAAAGGATCAAATATTGGTGGTTAAGACTGAATAATGACATCACAACTGTTAATTTAAAATGAGTTATTCCTCTAAACCTGGCTTCAAATGCCCCAAATTTTTGGCGCTGGCGCCGTTCGGCCCTGAGCAAAAACTGGCCCTCTGGTAGCGAGGACATTTTTTTGTGGCCCTCTCTATCATCAAAGTTGCCCATCCCTGAGTTCGGGTAAAAAACAAAATAAAATCCATTGGGCTCTCCTGCATAAGTGGTGCTTACCAGGTTGAGACAGAGAAAATAGAAGATCTGCCTGGAGTCGTACTCCTCCAGGATCTGTTTGAGTGACTCTTTGATGAAACGAGGGAGGGACTGGGAAGTGTGCTGCAGGGCGTCTCCCATGAAGTTGTAGAGAGGCGTCCCTTCAGGTGAGTAGCCCACCAAGGTGCCCTTCTGACCTTTCCTGGATGGAGAGGAGAGGATACTGGAAGCTGCAGACAGAGACGGGGATGAGAAATCAAAGTTTATTGGTCAATATAATATATATAAAATATGAAATGGTGATACAAATGTTCAGAATGAGTCTTAAGGTCCTTACACATCAAGAGCGATGCAAATATACGGCACGAAATTGCGATGCGAGTTTTGACCTACCTGTCAATCACAGCCACAGATGTGTACACGTCGGAAGCGAATTTCTGAAAAATCGAGCGTGGTTCGAAAAAATAAACGCCGCAATAACGCTCAGCGAAACTTCGCCGTTGGTATGCACGGTTGCATTGACTGATATAGGTTCGGAAAATATTATTGATGTGCAAATTAATCGCACGAAAAAGAACGCTCCCAATGTGTAAAGACCTTTATACTGTTACATTGGGTAAGACAAATCCATCTGTCATTCAACAGTTAAAAGGAAGTATCCATGTGAAAACCACTCTAAAAAACAGGCATTGGTAATGCACTTTAAGTTAAATTAAGTTAAGTACCGGTAATGTACTTTGAAGTTCTGGGTACTTTCTTCTTCTTCTTCTTTTTGGTGGTGGTGGTATAACCAATAGACCCGTGCAACTTTCAAACAGGCTCCTCCAGTCAGTGGTTCTCAAACTCTTTTGTCTTCAGTTCCCACTTTCCCTGACTTCTGAATCCAAGTACCCCCGTTACCAGACTACAACATTTTGCTTAGAAAACTGCAAGAGAAAACTAGAGCATATGATCCAATACATGAATGATAACCAACCTTTTGAAGAAATTACAAAATAACAAATGGTAAAATGGTAAATGGACTGCATTTCTATAATAACGCTTCTATCCGAAGCGCTTTACAATGTGCCTACATTCACCCATTCACACACCGAAGGCGGCAAGCTGCTGATTTCTGTCACAGCCATCGGGAGCAATTTGGGGTTCAGTGTCTTGCCCAAGGACACCGACATGCGGACTGGAGGAGCCCTGGATCGAACCACCAAGCTGACGTTCGAGTATATACATCCAGCTGCCGTCTACCAGGCTCCAAGTCGAGGCTGATGCACAAGCATGTTTTCCGCTTTAGCCAGACTAGCAACAGAAATACCGCAATTTACTTTCAGAATAAAAGGCAATCAAATTCTCACCTTTGGACGAAAAAAAGTATTTCAACGAATGAAACAGAAAACTTGAATATAAATACTTGTGATGTTGAGATTACATATGGAGTGAAACTGCGGCTGTAAAGTATTACTAAAAATCAATATAAAGGTTAAGGATTTTATTTTGAAAGCCCTAAAGCAGAAGACCTACTTTTACATTCTAGCTGACTTGACACTCGTTCAGTAAATGCTGGAAACTCATCTCATCCAAGAGACGCTTTTTTCTTTTTTTTTCTGTTGGCATATTCTGCCATTTGGATTCCATTGGACATGTAAAGTCAGATTTCAGCCTGTGGGAAGCATTGATGTCATCAAGAGTCAAAACAATACTGTTTCCAGCTGGTGTGCTAATCAGCTGTCACTAACTGCTTTGTAACGTTTAGACCGAAGAAAAAGCCAATAGTTTGTGGATATTACTGGGTTTTTGGGCCCATCTAAAAGGGGTCAGGGATCAACAGGTTAATCCCTGGTTATGACAATTCAGATCGGACCTGGGTCACAACCCGGGACAGATGCAGAACAATTAGGCCTTGCATATTAGCATAACAAATAGCAACCCGGGTGGTGCCGTTCACACTGAAATCAACCCTTGTCCGACCCTGGTCCAGTTGCCAAGCCGAGTCGGGCAACCCGGGTTAACCCTTTCATACCCAAAACCAACCTGGGAATAACCCTAGTTGGACACTGGGTGTGAAAGTAACCCCGATTTCTTGGTGGGTAGCTTTCTCCAATCACTCTGGGCTCTGGCAACTGTGCGGATTCACAGCGGACTTTTACTCTGTTTGCATTACACAAATGTGTCCCCTGTAAACAATCAAACGATGACAGGTGGGAACTAAAATGACCTCGTCCTCAGGCAAAGTATGAACCAGTCCCATGCTGCCATCTACTGTTAAGAAGAAGACATAGCAAGTGTACTTCCTTGTCATAGAGAAACAGTATTCACCACAACTGATTACTGATTTTAAATTACAACCAGATAGACATTATATGAAAATAGGGCTGCAAGATATTGGAAAAAACTGACATTGCAATATATTTTGTTTCTGTGATATATATTGCAATATGAAAAAACACAGGAATTTAATTCCCCCTGCTGCCCCACCCCCTTCTGGGGAGAGCAGTAGACACACACATGCTTCCTCCGATACATGTGCAGACAGTTGCCAGCTGCTTCTTTTCAGCTGACAGCGGGGAGCTTCACCGGCAGGACGTAGCACGTGGGAGGATCACGCTGTTCACCAGTTCCTTTCCACCACGAATAGGCGCCCCGACCGACCAGAGGAGGCGGTAGTGCAGCGACCAGGACACACAGCCCCAATCCGGCTTCCCACCCGCAGACACAGCCAATCGTGCCTGTATGAACGCCTGGCCAAGCCGGAGGTAACACAGGGGCGCGAACCTGCGACCCTCATGTTGTTAGGTTGGGAATCTACCGCTACACTACCCGGACGCCCCTGGGCGATTGTAGATAAAATGGGAACACCAAAACGGTAATTGCAACGTTCATCACAAAATAATTCCCCCTGAGCATAACAGATTGATGGTATTTAATAGTGTGCGAGGATCTGTAAGATGAAGACTATAGGGTCTTTCACACCGGCCATGAAAGCCGAAAAATGCGCGGAGATTAGGATTCGCGGCTCCGATGTGAAAGGCATGAACGCGCGTTGGTGGGTAATTCTTGTACGCCTTTTGTCCCGGCACCAAAGGTTGTCACATCGCCGTATTGGCAGACAACCCGCCTCCACTTGAAAGGTCGTCGCAGCGAGCCGGAAAAGGTGCGAATGGTCAGCTCATTCATAAAAAAATTACAGGGGAAATCACCTCATGTATCAAGAAAGTGACGAGTGAAAGTAAAAAAAGTAGACTGATAGACAGACCTATCTCCACACACCACACTGTGCGAGGCAGCGCTTCATACGAATCGCTCATAAGATCGTGGTGTTTTTGCAATGTCAGCGTAGGTAATTATTATGTATATTAACTTTATTACAACTTTGGCATGACAATATCTGCTGCTTTACCTTAACACAGTGTGAGTGTTACAGTTACAACAGCCAACTAGTCCGCTGCTCTCGCTTCAGGCAGCCTCGCACTGTCCCCCTGTCTAGTGCAGGCTGCGGCTGAACAGAAAGCACTGAGGTGAGGTGTCAAGATTTCATCTCTGAGCTCTCTGATAGGCTATTGCTTGATGTGTAACCAATCAGATAGCGCTGTGGGCGGGACATTGCTCCAGACACAGAACTACTGTAGGAGGGGATTCTTCCAGGTGCAGCAGCCGCAAATTAGCGCATTTTTTTATTAAGTTATGATATCGGCAAACAGCCAATGAAAATGCCGATACAGATCTCCTCAGCGGACTAGGAGAAGGAGGAAAGTCTGTTGTTGAATTGAATTCGTTCATCATACAGTAGCCTAGGCTACACTAACCTATGAAAATATTAATTTGGGCTAGGAGGAGCTGGAAATCCCTCTGCTCGCCTTTCAATGCGGGAGCGGGGGATTTCACCTGAAAGTACAGAGCAGCACGGTAATGTGGCCGTGCTGCTTGGCTCGTGTGAAAGCAATTTCTGTGGCGAGGCGGCTGGCTTTACGGGACTCCTAAACGGCTATTTTTCCGCGATCTGTGTATGAAAGAGCCTTATGATTTAGATTAAATTCCATCTCAGAAGAGTCACGGCCGTCACTTACACATGATGAAGAAGAGGCCATTTACACCTGGCGTTAACATGTGTTTTCTGTGATCAGATTGCAATCAGATTGTGTTTTATCACTTGAAATGCCAGGTGTAAATACCCCCAAAACGCATTGAAGACGGATTGCAATCTGATCGGCCAAACCACCTCCGGAGGTGGTCAGGGATGCATTGTGTACACATTGAACACAAGTGTAAATGCAATGTGTCCTCTCAATCTGGATACAGCAACTTTATGCGGATTTGAGAGGACAACCATTTCTGCAATCTGATTGCAATCAGATTGCAATCAGATTGCAGAAAACGCATGTTAACGCCAGGTGTAAATGGCCTCGAGGAAGAGTCACGGCTGTCACTTACACATGATGAAGAAGACGGCGCTGACGAGCACTCCTCCGGACAGCACGTGCTCGGTGCTGTCCTGCTGGGGCGGCTTGCTCATGGAGCGCAGCTGGTGGGTCAGCGGGTGGGTCCAGAAGTTGGCCAGCAGCAGGGCGCTCAGGAGGAGGCACATGGTGCCGTAGCGGGCGCACCTGGGCGCCTCCATCTTCGCGCTGCAGATGGACTCAACGTAAAACTCCAGGATCATCACAGAGAAGATAATCATCCCAAAAGGCAGGATGAGGGACGACCATGAGTCCACCTTGCTCTGTGGTAAAGAGGGACAGAGAGAAAACATGGTCAGTAAAGAGATTCAATCAATTATTTGAATGACAAAGCGAAAGGTAAATTACCGATAAGCCATATTTGTGAAAAAGGTCTATCCCCTGCTCACAGATCCCCATCTAAAATATATCATTTATGAGAGCTAGTTATGTTCGATATATCAGCTGTCTCCACTTCCAAAAGACTGAAAACTGTTAAGAAGTGATTATTTCTAATGCATTAGGCATAAAGTGAGCAGTACTAGGCAATCAGTTGTACCTCTCATGTACCCAAATTGGCTGATTGTAGCTATAGACCTTATTCGCTAACCCCGGACAGCGCCACATTGTTGACATACCGTCCTGCAGCTGACAACTATAGTAAATGCCTTATTGTCGTTTCTGTTCCATTACAAAATAGCAATAGTGATGACAGCAATAAAAAACCCAGAGTTGTTGTTTGTATGCTGCCGTTAATGCCTGTAATAATAAACAAAAGAAAAAACGAGGTGAACAGACTTTGCTGTGAGGAGCTGTCAGAACGTTTCACCTGTCTCTCCTAACTATCCACACATCTCCTGTGCTGCTGACGTATCCTCTGTCTCGCTCCCTTCACGTCTGTGGACGGTAGAGATAGAAACAAACCACGGGGACTTTATTGCTGTCATTACTACAGCCATGCCTAACGCAGGTCACCATCGGAACACAATTGGAACGATACAGGTAACGCTAACGGCGGCTAGCTTCCTATAAACGCTGCTCTCACATAGGCTGTCACTTAACACGTTAACTGCCAACGACGTACTGATACGTCAAGCAGAATCCAACCGTTAACTGCCAGCGACGTATGGATACGTCAAAAAAATCGTTTTTTTTTTTTTGACGGTGGATCGTTGATCTGGCCCTTTTGCATCTTCTATTATACTGTTAGAGCCGCCGGGCGTGTGCAATCCATTCCGCCGACCCACTGAGTGGCGACGGTGCTCAGACTATTGAGTGTTGTTTGGCCAGAAACGCACGCATTCCAGCTGAGCTCAACCGAGGACCCAGAAGCGAACGAGCCTCATTCTCATACTGTAGGCGAAAACCTTTCACACGGGCGCACGGCGGTGGGGGCTTCCAAAGGTGGACTGGGTGGAAAGCACACTTTGAAGCGCGCAGCATAAGCCTAGAGTCACACAAGGCTTCGTCAAAGCTCTCAACCGAAAATCCAAGAACGGATTAAGCCACATCCACGCTCGCCGACGAGGGGCCGCCAGAGAGAGAGGCTGCTGCTCACTGCTCAGACAGGCAGGAGAGACTGGCTTGTGACTGACAAACACGGAGACACGCCCACGGAGGGAGGAGTTGTAAGGAGAGGGGGTGCGGGTGCTGCTATGGAGGAAATTACTGTTCAGAACTATATTGTTTATGTCTGATGTCTCACTGATGCCAAAAATAAATGGTTAAAGTGACTGTTTGATATTGAATTTCACAAAACTGCGATTATCTCAGCTTTTTGTCTCAGACGCTGAAACCATGCTGTACTCAACGGCTAATATCTACATAACTACTAACTCTACAAACTAACTCTTTTAGACAGAGAAAGCACACATTCTATTAGTACTTTTGTGAACTTTGTGTTGACAAACTCCAAGCAGAAAATTATCCTTGGCTCTTGTAAAATGAGCCAGAATCCTCAAAAAAACCCTCTGGCAAAAGCTACCTACAGTAAAAAAAAAAAGGCTGGCAGTGAATGTGTTAAGAGCTGCAGCGCTATGTCGAGAACATGGCGGCGGTGGGCGTGAGTACGTGAGTGACGTCAATCGAATAAGGTCTATACTGTAGATCAGTGGTTCTCAACCTGTAGTACGGGTACCACTGGTGGTATGCGTGGCTCCCTCCCTCTCATCATTTCATATGGTGGTAAGTTCTGGGGTGGTACTTGGTGTAAAAAGGTTGAGAACCACTGCTGTAGATAATGCTAGCCAGTTCCACAACAGATTGAACAGAAAAGTGCCCAAATAGGTGATGTGCATCTATATATGTCTCTTCTTGTCACAAATGCTCTGTCCGCTTACTTCTGTGGTCACTGAGAGCACGATGACCCAGGGCAGCAGCACCATCACAGAAACCAGGTTGTCGAGGGCGTAGAGGCGCTTGGCTCCTCCGATTTCCACCGACAACTTCCGAGAAGCGGTGTGGAAACCCACCTTCAGGCACAGGGAGACGACTAGCAACACAACCCCACCCTGATGGGCAAAATAACCCAGTGGAAACAGAAAGAAATGAGGTAAAGGAGGAAAAGGGAGATGTAACTTTTGCATGGTTCAGACCTCGACTCATTGAATAAGAGGTCCCACAAAAATCCAGCTGGAAAGTAAATTAAATATTACTAGGGATGCACCGATTGCCATTTTCTTGGCCGATTCCGATTTCCGATTTTTGAATAGTCTGACTTGCCGATACCGATTTTTGCCGATTCCGATTTTTTTTTCTAAAAACAACAATTGACAGCTTACACAAACGTTTTTGTAACTTTGTTTGAAAATTAAGATTCAAAGAACAATTCTTACATCTAATGGGGATCCAAATAAACAAATAAACAATTCTTATCATTTGCATGAAGTAGGACCATCTCACTCAAACACATCTCAAAATAAAAGTGTTCCAGGTTAGGCTACTGGACAGAGCTTTTTGTGCAAATACAATGAATACAAAATTGGATTTATTAAATTAAATTAAATTAAATCCAATAGCCTATATCCCACAGCTATCATGCATTTACTTTTCCAAAAGAAAACAGGTGCAACAGAACATCAAAATGATCCATGGACAAGGAGTTTATAGACTGGCTCCAGACCAGTCCTCTTGAGTAGAGGGGAAATGAGTTTATGAGTTACAGTAACGATCTTCAGTCTGAATATCAGGCGGAGTTTACACACAGTCCGAAGTTTGGTATGCGTATTTTTATCTGCCATCCGAAAAAATATCGTCACGCACACAAACCTGGCACACTTGTGAGTCCGATGCATTTTTATTATTATGTCCGTCGTTCTCATGTCGTTCTATTTGCAATACGAAACAAATAGTCTCTTCCACGTTACAACATGAGTGACAGGCTGAGGCAGCAGCGCTGATGTGGAATGAAGAATGCAGGTCGGGGAATGGTTATACTGGACACAATGCTCACGTTCACCTCGCCAAGCCGGCTGTGCGCGGTGGCCGGGTGCAGCAGCACTGCTTCCCGGGGAGAGAGAGCAGAGAGAGAGGGGCCAGTGAGGTGAAGCGAGCCGCTCAGACTGGACTCCAGCCAGCGGGACTCGGCCGCACCTCTGTCTCCACGGCTCATTTTCGACTTGCATGTGTGACAAACTGCGAGCTTTGTCTACTTCACTGACGGTGAAAAGAATCCACAACAGGAAGGTATGCTGGCGTGTGTGCCTGTCTCGGTGCTTTGGGGTGCGCGCACGTCTTGTGAAAATCAGCTCACTGAAACGGCTATTTAGAGTGACCGGCGCAGATCACCGATCGAGGCCGATCACGTGAAAATCGGCCATTTCCGGTCACGTGCCGATCGATCGGTGCATCCCTAAATATTACTAAATGTAGATAGTAAAATAAAGAGTTAAATGTGTCAGTTGTACCGTGTGTTGCTTGCTTACCTTATGATCTGCAACCCCTAAAAATGCGATGGCCGTGTAAAGGAAGTGAGTGAGGGCGCTGTCATGATGTCCCTCAGCTAGTTAAATGAACAGTCAAGGCAAACACAACATAGAGGAAGAATATGGTGAAAAATGGCAGACTTGGTCAATAAACAGCATTCATAAGAGGAAAGGATACGGTGCTCTGCCATCTTTGCCATGAGATCATCGTTGTCGAAGAGGAGGAGACAGATCACAGCGATGATGAAGACGGCAGCACCTCTGGTCTGCAAGATGGTAAATGGTAAATGGCCTGCATTTATATAGCGCTTTTATCCAAAGCGCTTTACAGTCAGTAGGTACATTCACCCATTCACACACCGATGGCGGCAGGCTGCCACGCAGGGTGCTGGCACACCAACGGGAGCAATTTGGGGTTCAGTGCCTTGCCCAAGGACACTTCGACATGCAGACTGGAGGAGCCGGGAATTGAACCACCGACCTCTTTTATCCAAAGCGATTAGTGGACAACCCGCTCTACCTCCTGAGCTACAGCCGCCCCTAAAGATCCAAACACCCACACTTCACATGTTATAAAGCTTTCTAACACCCACACTTCACATGTTATAAAGCTTTCTAACACCCACACTTCACATTATAAAGCTTTCTAACACAGTTGCAAAATTCGATTTCATGTTTATTTTAAGTGATAAGAATCAATGAGGGTCACCTACCACACTGGAGAGTAACTTTCTGGGATGATAAGTTTGAATGACTCAGTTATTTACAGTATTTTGGTCTTTGCCTGTTCTCAATCTTTGTCCCTGCTGACCACCGTACACCATCTCTCTGACCATCAACCAATCAAACTGCTTCAAAATTCAGTCTGATCATGAATTCTGTTGAATTTCTGTTTCATGATTAATTACAAACGTGTATAAGTAAATGAGCAAGTTTTAAATTAAAATACAATATTTGATTCTATACATGAAATAGTATTATAATTAAGGTAGTCTCGCTGGCCAGCCAATAGTGGGATTGCGATGGGCGGCGCTTAGCTTCAGTGCCCTTAGAAAATAGTTTCCAACAATCCAATTTGCCGTTTTCACCGTGTAGCAACGAGCTATCGTATAAGTTTCTGCCGTTAGCTTGATAGCTAGTTAGCGTTGTTTTTTTCACTCAGGCGGCAGGGCACTATTTACAGCGACACACAGGGAGGAGGGAGCGGAAGCCGCTCTGATTGACATGGTTGGAGCCAATGACAGAGCTTGTAATAAGCCGGGAGCGAACATCCGGCTGCCACCGAAACAGTCGCTCCAATGGGAGAGCAGAGTAGAGCAGGGGAGGGTTTATCCCAGTTATCGCCAGACTCCTCGGACGGAAGGGAGAGGAGGCTGGCCAGCGAGACTATAATTAAGGTGACAGATTTCTATGAATGTAGTATTCTTGGCAGATACATCTTTTGAGTTCACCAGTCCGTCGCCATGTGAGAGAGAAAAAGTGAATTTCTAAGAAGTGCAAGGCATGTGAATGTGTGTCCTCTCCTACCTTGGAGGGGCGGGCTCCTGAGCTGGTGAACAGTCTCTTACCTTGGAGGGCCCGCCTCCTGAGCTGGTGAACAGCACACTGAGGAGAGCGATGACGACCACGTCACTGTGCTCAAACAGCAACAACGTCCTGAGAAAGACACGAGCTAGTCTTCCATCACATTGTCAAGACAACAGCTTGTGATGCATGAGCACACAGATATAAACACAGAGTAGGCCTGGGCAATATATTAATATGATATCGATATCGTAATATGAGACTAGATATCGTCTTTTGGATATCGTAATATCATATGACATAAGTGTTGTCTTTTCCTGGTTTTAAAGGCTGCATTACAGTAAAGTGATGTCATTTTCCAAACTTACCAGACTGTTCTAGCTGTTCTATTATTTGCCTTTACCCACTTAGTCATTATATCCACATTACTGATGATTATTTATCAGAAAATCTCATTGTGTAAATACTTTGTGAAAGCACCAATAGTTATCCCTAAATATTGGTGCAAAATCGATATTGAGGTATTTGGTCAAAAATATTGTGATATTAGATTTTGTCCATATCGCCCAGCCCTACATCTCATGTGTGGCTTTGACTTACAACTGCACATTTAGCCCACTTTGTAGAAAATACAGATAAGTTATGTATCGCCATTCAGCCTAAAAATACAGAGATATGATTTTTGGTCCATATTGCCTAGCTCGAACACACCGTTAAAAATGAGTGTGCTTACGTGCTCACTTAACTATTGTGGTATTTAATTGCTATGTGATAGACACACATTCATGTGATAGACACACATTCATGTGATAGACACACATTCATGTGACACACATTCATGTGATAGACACACATTCATGTGATAGACACACATTCATGGTGAGGTTGGACTTGGGACATTTTACCTTAAAGGTCCACAGAGAGTGAGACCGAAGAAACCCAGGAGGGATATGATGCAGCTGATCACAGAATGCTTTAGTAACTTTATCCACTAAAGTGGGAAAAAAGGACACAGAACAAACAAAAAAGATTTGTTATGAGGCAGGTTGAGCTGATGACGTAATGGTGCAAGGACACAGCGTATTTCATTAAAACATTTAATAAAAACATATTCATTTTTGGCATTTATCCAACACTTCTATCCAGAACAACTTCTAATGAAGGCAACAGTAGATTCACCTTAAAGATTCTTGAACAATATTGCATTCAGACAACACACAGGCATGCAATGGTCAAAGCCTCTCAGGCAACAGATTTAATCATATTTGTGTGTCCCTACAATGGTCATCATGACATGAATGATAGAAAAGTGCTCGCTAAAGACGCAGCCAAGGATAAAAGTATCATTATTTTTCTCAGTTAACACGTTCACTGCCATTGACGAGATATCTCGGCTTACAGAATCCAACGGTTCACTGCCAATGACGAGTTATCTCGGCTTAAATTTTTTTTTTTTTTTTTTGACGGTGGGACGTGGATCAACGCTCCCCACGTCTCCTATAAAAATATTGAAGCCAGCGAACGTGTACAACCCATTCCACGGACCCACTAAGTGGCGACAGTGCTCTCCCAGACTAGAGGAAGGCAAGCAAAAAGCATGTGTGAGGAAGCCATTCTCATGAAAATGGATGGGGGAAAACGCTTTCGTTTTCGCGCTGATTGCTGGCGGTGCGGGATTGCAAATTTGCATAATAGATTACGGGTGGAACACACTTTGAAACACGCAGCATAAATAAGACCAGAATCGCAAAAGCTTCATCAAAGCTCTCAACACAAACCACAAGAAACGAGCGAGCCGATCCAGACTTGCACAGCGGCCGCCAGGCAGACAGGCACAGCAGCAGCAAAGCAGTGAGCCTGGTGACGCGAGGTTACAGACACGCTCGCTGCAGCCAAGAAGAACACATACGGAGGGAGGAGTTTGAAGTAGAGGGGGGTTTCCTGCTGTTATGGAGGAAATTACTGTTCAAAACTATTGTTTAGATGTCTGACTCTTACTGATGCCAAAAATGAATGGTTAAAGTGGCTGTTCTATCGAATTTCACAAAAAGCCGTTTATCTCAAAATAATTTTTCAGACGCTGAAACCATGCTGTATTCAACTGCTAATGCTTACATAACTACTAACTCTACAAACTAACTCTTTTTGACAGAGAAAGCACACATTCTATTAGTTCTTTTGAGATATTGTGTGTTCACAAAATCTTAGCAGAAAAGAATCCTCGGGTCTTGAAAGATGTCCTCAAAAAAACCCTCTGGCAGAACCTACCTACAGTAAAAAAAAACGGCTGGCAGTGAATGTGTTAAGACAGGAGCACATTCAGACACAAGTGGTAAAAGAGGGGGTGAAATCAACAAACCTGTCTTTTTGAAATGACTTTCCCAGAAGAGAAAGGCTTTTGAAAGAAAAGCAAAATAACAGCACTCCTGCCAAAGAAGGAGAATGATTGTCAGCATGCTGTCATTATAGAGACATGGATTCATATATACATTCATATACTATTTAATACAGTAGCTACATAATACTTTACACCTCCACACACACCAACGGTGCTGAATGTCTTTTTTATGATAACAAGAACAAAAACAATGATGTTGCACTTTAGTTACAAAGAGCTGTATAATAAAAGGACTGAAACAAACAACACATAATAAGCTTATATATACTCACCCTAATTTTAGTATGAAGATGAACTGGACGATGTGAACCACTTTGAGAATATCATACGATTCAAAGATCCCAAGAGCCTTGAGGACTTTGGAGACGAGCAGCAAAACTAAATACTTGGTTAAGCTGGAAAGGAGAAAGACAAAACCATCTCTTAGTATTGGAGCAGACTTATTATTAACGCATGTGCATGACATACTGTGGGCTAAAAGATGTTGGTGCCTGAGTTGCAGCGACTATGACAGGTTGCAGACAAAAATAGTGTAAAAAAGACATACATCGTGCACAAATATGTTGCATCAGCCCATATTCTGACTGAGTGGCGCTGTGGTGTTTGGAGAATTTGTGTGGGTGTGTGTGTGTGTGTTTACTGATATCCAAACTAACTAAATAACTAAGTACAATATTAACTCAGTGACATTAGCTCTCGTCAGAGTCCTTCTCTGCAAAGTCCTATTAGGACCTGCATGAACAAAAATATAAATGAAACATGTAAAGTTGTGGTCTCATGTCAATAGCTCAAATAAAATATCCCATCCAGGAAAGCTTATTTCTCTCAATCTTGTGCACAAATTTGTTTACATTCCTTTTCTTAGTGAGCATTTCTATTTGCCAAGAATTTCTTTCAAAATGAATTTCTGTTCAGTGAAATTGACTTTTATGAAGCTTTTACAGTTTACTGATAATGTATATCATAATCAATCAATGTCACAATGAAGAATGCTGTTTGACCATAAAAGTAGCTAGAATTGATTATACAGTACTACATCGAATCCCAATGACGTTACAACTGACAAGTGTCAAAGTAACGTTAATCCTGTGTGGATTAACGTTACTTTAAATCAACATGATACAGTCGACAGACTTTACCTGGAATTGGGCACCTCCACCATGCCCAGTTTCCCACTGGAAAGTACGTTGCTGCTGTATTTCTCCTCCATTTTCCCAGGACGCAGGACATAGGAAAACAATAACTAACGTTACCTTGAAAAAAAGCCAATGTAACGTTATAAAAGCAAAGCAAACAGTTGGTTAGCAGTAACGCTAGCTAGCCTCTTAGCTAGCTAGCTTAGTTAGTTAGCCACCTGGCATGTCAAAGAAATGTACCCAGTTTATATCCGCACCACGCGCTCTATGAAGGTCGCAGGGCAAACTCATACATGTTGTCACTTAACGTTATTTAAAACATGAAAAAAAATACATGACGGGCTTTTTCTCTGCCTCGTTTAGGTTGAATTCTACAGTCCCGAAATGAAAGAAGAACATCCCAGCTGTGCCACTTCCGGACACGGTAAACATTCCACGTCACGAGCGTGTGTTCGTGAACGTTCCTCCTGCGCAGTTGATGAGCTGCGCAAAACCTCTCTCTTCCTCCTCCTCACACTACAGGGCCAACAGCGGTGCCCAAACTTTTAATTTAATAATAATAATAATAATAATAATAATAATAATAATAATAATAATAATAATAATAATAATAATAATAATAATAATAATAATAATAATACCAACAACAATAACAACAATAATTCGTTATATATATATATATATTGTAGCGTTTCAGGTAATCCAAGTATTACCTGTAATGTGATGTGCAATAGAAGTGTCTAGATTGCACCTAGGAACTAATGTGTGTGGGTGTGTTCCTAGGGGGAAGGGGATATATGTGACCAGCGGCCGGGGCGGAGGCCAGTCAGGCCATGTGGGCGAGCTGACCGGGTGGTTGCAGAGCTAGCAGCGAAGCTAGCTGCTAGGAGCTATATTGTGAAGACAAGAATAAAAAGCCTGTACCAACTTCAAGTCTCCAGTTCCTTGGACAAATACTCACTTTGTTACATTGGTGTCAGCAAGTAAAGCGGTAACGCCTCTGATTCGGCTGAGAGGGGAGAGGGTGAGAAGGAACGGCAAAAGAGACTGGGTGGTGCGGTTTTTGGGCTCTAGATCTAGCGCTAGTAAGTTAGCTACCAGGGGTGCTAACTGCTAACTGCTAGCTGCTAAGACCACGTGCGATGGTGCGCGGAGAATGGCCATCGGTGAACGGGAGGAAAGGGGAGCTGACGGCGGGGATCAGCTCGATGCTGGCGGGCATGGAGGCCCGTGTGTTGAGAGAGGTCGGACGGCTGGTGGAAGAGACTCCTGCCTGGGCAGTAGAGGTGATGCGGGCGCTGCGAGAAGTCATGCAGCGGGTGGACTTGATGAGCGCGGAGGTAATGCAGCGGGGAGAGCGGCCGGAGGAGCCACGGAAGAGACTGTGTTGGACCTGCAGAGAGCCGGGCCACGTGGCGAGGTGGTGGCGAGGTGGTGCCGAGGCGGTCCCGGGAGACGGACCGGGTATGCGGGACAACGACATGGACAGCAGGGAGCCTGCTGGGCATGTAGCGCGATCGGACATCTAGCCAGAGAGTGTCCAGAGGCTGTCGGAGATCGGGGGACAGCGGGAGAAGAGAGACGTGCAGGCGGCGGGCAGGTGAGACTCTGCTGGACTTGCCAGTCGCCGGAGCACTTGGCCAGGGACTGCACTGAGAGTGTGGAGGCCGGAGGTGAGACGCAGGCTGGGAAGAGTGTGAGCAGTCGGGGAGAAGAGAGCGTTGTGACGGATGGGAGAGCGGTGCTGCAGGGGAACAGCCAGAGGGAGGAGAGGGACATCGTCTGCAGCGTTGTTACAGTCGGGAGAGCGACGCTCGTGTCTCCGAGTGAGCGAGAGGGGTTACCGCCGGGGGAACCGGCCCAGCCTAACCGCTATACACCCCCTAACGTTGCACTGCGGAGAGCCGAGGGGAAGATCGACGCCGGTGGTGTTCGCTCTGCTGTCCTCAACCCTGGAGGAGGGGGACGGAAAAACGAGCGGAGAGCCGAGGGGAAGATCGACGCCGGTGGTGTTCGCTCTGCTGTCCTCAACCCTGGAGGAGGGGGACGGAAAAACGAGCGAGTGCGAGGCCGGGAGGACGACGCCAGGGTCATCTGGAGAGTCGACGGGCGCGAGTGGAGACCGGAGGACGAGGATGTCGATCCGGTGCTCGTTCGTGCATTTGGCTACTGGAACAAACAAAAGGGGGGACCGAAAAGAGTGCTTCAGGTGGGACAGAAGCTGGGAAAAGGGGGGGATGGAAATGGGGTTTAAAAGGAAAGTTAAGGAAAATGTGGGGGCTTGTGTTTAATTGAGATGTGGGGGTTATTGTTGAATGGGAAATGTGGGTTGAATTTAAATGTGTGAAAAAGAAAGGAAATAATGAAAAACTAGACATTATGGAGTGCCTAATGGGAAACTAGACATTATGGGGGTACCTAATGGAAAACTAGACATTACGGAGTACCTGATGCAAACTGGACATTATGACGGGGGTGTTGGAAAAAAAGAAGGGACTAATTGTGGGGAGTTGAAATGTTGTGGGGTTTGTGGGAATTAGAATTTGATGTGGTGATGGGAAAAAATGTTGTGTTGGGTGTGTTTTGGTACAGAGGGATATGTGTGGGTTGTGCATGTCGCGTGGAAGCGACATTAAAGTTGGGTGGGGGAAATGTAGCGTTTCAGGTAATCCAAGTATTACCTGTAATGTGATGTGCAATAGAAGTGTCTAGATTGCACCTAGGAACTAATGTGTGTGGGTGTGTTCCTAGGGGGAAGGGGATATATGTGACCAGCGGCCGGGGCGGAGGCCAGTCAGGCCATGTGGGCGAGCTGACCGGGTGGTTGCAGAGCTAGCAGCGAAGCTAGCTGCTAGGAGCTATATTGTGAAGACAAGAATAAAAAGCCTGTACCAACTTCAAGTCTCCAGTTCCTTGGACAAATACTCACTTTGTTACAATATATATAAGCAACATTAAAGAAAAATAAGTACAACAGTCAAATTATTTTCAAGTCATTATAGGTTGCCTGAGGATTTATGGATGATGTGTATTATTTGTTTCTGACAGCCTACAAGGATAGTTTTTGTTTATTTATTCCTTTATTTATTGTAGTTTTTAATATATGATGTAACAGTAGCCAGCGGGTAGTGCTGTGTAGTGAGTAAACCTCACTCCCAGAGAGCCTCCTTGCTAGAGCGCCCACCTCCCATGCCGGAGGTTCCGAGTTCCCAGTGGCGGAGGACTACACAACGCGGGTTATATATAAAAATAAAAATAAAACACGATTTCAGACGGCAGCCCGTCTTTATTGTCACACGAACGCACTACAACACATGCATGCGGCCACAACACACACTCATGCTGACGGTAGCCGGTGAAATATGTCCTCTGACCCATCCAGGCTTGTCCTTTCCTCCAGGGGGCAGGCCAGGAGCAGTGGTCGCTATTTCTTTCCAGCGCCCGGGGACCTTCATTGGACCAACTTCAGATGTTGTCGTCACTGGTCGGATGACGATCTTCTGCATGTTTTTAGTGGGGGGTTATGTACGGAGGAACCCCCTGGGGGGTACGGGGAGAACATGCAAACTCCACACAGAAAGGCCCTTTCGACGAGATAGCCCACCTGGGCAGTAGGCACTGAAGATATGGGGGGGTCACAACTCCAGCGCCCACAGCGTCCCAGGTGGGAATCGAACCCAGGACCTTCGAGCTGTGAGGCGACAGCGCTTACCACTGCACCACTGTACCCCTATAATGGAGTTAAAAGAAATAATAAGCTTTTAAGTCTGTACAAAATCCCCAAGTATTGGCTTTGGGAACCATCCTCATCATCACCCTGGACTTACATGCATGTATGTTGGGGGGGAATAGCCATACAAATTTAAGATCATGATAAGCTACGACATACCAGAAGTCATGCAACAACAATTTACTCCTAACAGAAAAATAATTATTACTAGGACGGGTTATTGAACAAATGAAGCAGCCACTTATGATATAACAGCTTTATTGGAACATCAATTCAATAAGACAGAGCTAGTATATTTTGGTCACGTTATTCTTAATATCCTGAAAACAAACATGGGACTTCTGTGGCCAAAGCCGGCTGTCCTCTGCAGTGAAGTGAGACCAGATCACAGCAGCCCTCAGTGAGGTCCACACAGGGCCAGCAGGACCTTCTCAGTGAGGTCCACACAGGGCCAGCAGGACCTTCTCAGTGAGGTCCACACAGGGCCAGCAGGACCTTCTCATAGTGTCCCTTAGTGTCCAGCTGTGAAACAGAGGCAAAAGGCACAACCAGTTAAAATACTGTGACTGTGATTGCAAGGGTACAAGGAGCTAGCGTAATTACATCTACACCTGTTACTAGCCTTTTATTTGTGCTTTTGTAAGTATTTTTTTAAAGTCAGTATTGTACACTATTTTGTAATTTCCAATTAAAGTCATCTAATTTGAACTCTGTCTTCTCTCCTTTTAGAATGACACAGAAAAGATCAGTTCCTTTTTCCTAAAAAGTAACTCAGTATCTTTTACTCTGGGTAGGCTACATTTTGAATGTACAATTTTACGCTACACTTTTATTTACAGTATACCAGAGTAAAATATCAGCAAAGTAACAATACATCTACTTGAGTAGGACACGACTCTAGTTGGTACATTTTCCACCACAGAACATTAGAAACTGTTTGTATTACAAAACAATTCTGTTGCTAGGGAACCGTTTGGACCCAACCGTATTTCCTGTCAGCTATTGTATTAGCAAACACTGCAACAGGAAATACACTTTACCATTTGGAATGTTTATGTTGTCAAGTTGAACGTGTGTGTGACAGAATGTTTATGTTGTCAAGTTGAACGTGTATGTGACAGAATGTTTATGTTGTCAAGTTGAACGTGTATGTGACAGAATGTTTATGTTGTCAAGTTGAACGTGTATGTGACAGAATGTTTATGTTGTCAAGTTGAACGTGTGTGTGACAGAATGTTTATGTTGTCAAGTTGAACGTGTATGTGACAGAATGTTTATGTTGTCAAGTTGAACGTGTATGTGACAGAATGTTTATGTTGTCAAGTTGAACGTGTGTGTGTGACAGAATGTTTATGTTGTCAAGTTGAACGTGTGTGTGACAGAATGTTTATGTTGTCAAGTTGAACGTGTGTGTGACAGAATGTTTATGTTGTCAAGTTGAACGTGTGTGTGACAGAATGTTTATGTTGTCAAGTTGAACGTGTGTGTGTGACAGAATGTTTATGTTGTCAAGTTGAACGTGTGTGTGACAGAATGTTTATGTTGTCAAGTTGAACGTGTGTGTGACAGAATGTTTATGTTGTCAAGTTGAACGTGTGTGTGACAGAATGTTTATGTTGTCAAGTTGAACGTGTATGTGACAGAATGTTTATGTTGTCAAGTTGAACGTGTATGTGACAGAATGTTTATGTTGTCAAGTTGAACGTGTGTGTGACAGAATGTTTATGTTGTCAAGTTGAACGTGTGTGTGACAGAATGTTTATGTTGTCAAGTTGAACGTGTGTGTGACAGAATGTTTATGTTGTCAAGTTGAACGTGTATGTGACAGAATGTTTATGTTGTCAAGTTGAACGTGTATGTGACAGAATGTTTATGTTGTCAAGTTGAACGTGTGTGTGACAGAATGTTTATGTTGTCAAGTTGAACGTGTGTGTGACAGAATGTTTATGTTGTCAAGTTGAACGTGTGTGTGACAGAATGTTTATGTTGTCAAGTTGAACGTGTGTGTGACAGAATGTTTATGTTGTCAAGTTGAACGTGTGTGTGACAGAATGTTTATGTTGTCAAGTTGAACGTGTATGTGACAGAATGTTTATGTTGTCAAGTTGAACGTGTGTGTGACAGAATGTTTATGTTGTCAAGTTGAACGTGTGTGTGTGACAGAATGTTTATGTTGTCAAGTTGAACGTGTGTGTGACAGAATGTTTATGTTGTCAAGTTGAACGTGTATGTGACAGAATGTTTATGTTGTCAAGTTGAACGTGTATGTGACAGAATGTTTATGTTGTCAAGTTGAACGTGTGTGTGACAGAATGTTTATGTTGTCAAGTTGAACGTGTGTGTGACAGAATGTTTATGTTGTCAAGTTGAACGTGTATGTGACAGAATGTTTATGTTGTCAAGTTGAACGTGTGTGTGACAGAATGTTTATGTTGTCAAGTTGAACGTGTGTGTGACAGAATGTTTATGTTGTCAAGTTGAACGTGTGTGTGACAGAATGTTTATGTTGTCAAGTTGAACGTGTGTGTGACAGAATGTTTATGTTGTCAAGTTGAACGTGTGTGTGACAGAATGTTTATGTTGTCAAGTGAACGTGTGTGTGACAGAATGTTTATGTTGTCAAGTTGAACGTGTGTGTGACAGAATGTTTATGTTGTCAAGTTGAACGTGTGTGTGACAGGGTGTTTATGTTGTCAAGTTGAACGTGTGTGTGACAGGGTGTTTATGTTGTCAAGTTGAACGTGTGTGTGACAGAATGTTTATGTTGTCAAGTTGAACGTGTGTGTGACAGAATGTTTATTTTGTCAAGTTGAACGTGTGTGTGACAGAATGTTTATGTTGTCAAGTTGAACGTGTGTGTGACAGAATGTTTATGTTGTCAAGTTGAACGTGTGTGTGACAGAATGTTTATGTTGTCAAGTTGAACGTGTGTGTGACAGAATGTTTATGTTGTCAAGTTGAACGTGTGTGTGACAGAATGTTTATGTTGTCAAGTTGAACGTGTGTGTGACAGAATGTTTATGTTGTCAAGTTGAACGTGTGTGTGACAGGGTGTTTATGTTGTCAAGTTGAACGTGTGTGTGACAGGGTGTTTATGTTGTCAAGTTGAACGTGTGTGTGACAGAATGTTTATGTTGTCAAGTTGAACGTGTGTGTGACAGGGTGTTTATGTTGTCAAGTTGAACGTGTGTGTGACAGGGTGTTTATGTTGTCAAGTTGAACGTGTGTGTGACAGAATGTTTATGTTGTCAAGTTGAACGTGTGTGTGACAGAATGTTTATGTTGTCAAGTTGAACGTGTGTGTGACAGAATGTTTATGTTGTCAAGTTGAACGTGTGTGTGACAGAATGTTTATGTTGTCAAGTTGAACGTGTGTGTGACAGAATGTTTATGTTGTCAAGTTGAACGTGTGTGTGACAGAATGTTTATGTTGTCAAGTTGAACGTGTGTGTGACAGAATGTTTATGTTGTCAAGTTGAACGTGTGTGTGACCGAATGTTTATGTTGTCAAGTTGAACGTGTGTGTGACAGAATGTTTATGTTGTCAAGTTGAACGTGTGTGTGACCGAATGTTTATGTTGTCAAGTTGAACGTGTGTGTGACAGAATGTTTATGTTGTCAAGTTGAACGTGTGTGTGACAGAATGTTTATGTTGTCAAGTTGAACGTGTGTGTGACAGAATGTTTATGTTGTCAAGTTGACCGTGTGTGTGACCGAATGTTTATGTTGTCAAGTTGAACGTGTGTGTGACAGAATGTTTATGTTGTCAAGTTGAACGTGTGTGTGACAGAATGTTTATGTTGTCAAGTTGAACGTGTGTGTGACAGAATGTTTATGTTGTCAAGTTGAACGTGTGTGTGACAGAATGTTTATGTTGTCAAGTTGAACGTGTGTGTGACAGAATGTTTATGTTGTCAAGTTGAACGTGTGTGTGACAGAATGTTTATGTTGTCAAGTTGAACGTGTGTGTGACAGAATGTTTATGTTGTCAAGTTGAACGTGTGTGTGACAGAATGTTTATGTTGTCAAGTTGAACGTGTGTGTGACAGAATGTTTATGTTGTCAAGTTGAACGTGTATGTGACAGAATGTTTATGTTGTCAAGTTGAACGTGTGTGTGACAGAATGTTTATGTTGTCAAGTTGAACGTGTATGTGACAGAATGTTTATGTTGTCAAGTTGAACGTGTGTGTGACAGGGTGACAGGGTGACAGGGTGAGATGCAGGCAGCCATGCTGGAACATCAGAATGGCCCACACACACACACACACATCAACATCAAAGGTCTTTGGCATAGCTTTACCAGGATGTCATCCTGCAGAGTGGTTTTGTACATGGCCTTGTACTCGTCCATGATCTTCTTCAGGTCCATCTCAGAGCGGCTCACCATCACCCGGGTCAGCATGTCTTCACATGTGCCGTGGCCCTGCGGAGAGCCAGCACACACATCATCATCACACACACACACCATCACCCGGGTCAGCATGTCTTCACATGTGCCGTGGCCCTGCAGAGAGCCAACACACACACCATCACCACACACACACACCATCACCCGGGTCAGCATGTCTTCACATGTGCCGTGGCCCTGCAGAGAGCCAACACACCCATCATCATCACACACCCATCATCATCACACACACACCATCATCACACACACACCATCACCACACACACACCATCACCCGGGTCAACATGTCTTCACATGTTCCGTGGCCCTGCAGAGAGCCATCACACCCACGGGCAGCAAGTATCAATGCATGCTCAATTCTTCACTCGACAGAGATCCTACAATGTCTGAATGATGCATGTTGGATGATCATTACAAACATGTTTCACAGCCAAACTTTCTTCAAACTCACAGAACTTTATTTTAAAATCCAATGTTTGCAAAGATACAAATGATATCAGGCTGAATTACAGGGAAATGTGTATAAAATGACACACAATTATTGAGTTTTTCCATGTCATGTAATGGTGCATAGAAAATGGCAACCTTGGGTTTGAATAAAAATTCAATCATATAATGGGGGGGTCGGCTTGCGGAAAAATTAGGCCAATGCGGAAGTGCCAAAAACTGCAGTTCCTCAAATGGCCACTTGAGGTTGGCTGCAAAAGGGAGTCATTCCCCATTCATCCCCATGTTAAAATGCTTGCCTTTATAGCAAAAATAAACATGTTTACAGCCTGGTTAAAAAAAGATCTCCATAGTTAATTTCACCTTTTGTGACAACTGAAAGGAGATGGGGGGGGGTGTTATACTGTATAATTGACCCATTTAAAGTCAAATAGATGTGGGTGTGAATGATTGACAGGCCGTCTGTCCAGTGATCGTGATGCGCAGCTCGCCAATCACGGACCAATATCAGGCGGCGCTGCTGTGGCTCTATGGGAAACTCTTGGTCTCGCGCGAGCTGTGCGAGAACCAAGATGGCCGCAACCACAATGCCAAACTAGAGGCTTCAAAACGCGAGTCCACAAACCAATGACTCACTACGTCCATCTTTTTTTACAGTCTGGTTAGAACGAGCAGTATGTGACACTGTTGTATACAGAGAGAGAGACAGACATAGAGAGAGAGAGAGAGAGAGAGAGAGAGACAGAGACAGACATAGAGAGAGAGAGGGACAGACAGAGAGAGAGAGAGAGAGACAGAGAGAGAGAGAGAGAGATAGAGAGACAGACAGTACAGTGGTTGACTTTACCTTCATAGACAGGTGGAGTTTCTCGGCGAAGAAGGCAGGTTTGCTCCAAGCACACTTCACTACACACCAAATAAACAAGAACCCAAATCATCATGAAGCAAGCGCTCAGTTACTTTGTGTGTTGTAGATGTAGATCAATCTGTAGAGCCTGCAGATGTCCAAATTATTGATTTTTTACTTTTCCCTTCGTACAGTACATGAGGTCCTGTTGCCTTTGTGCCACCTGTTATAGCCAGGAGCCTACATAATACTACACAGAGAATGATTTGTGTTCACTCTGGAAGTGTTAAAAAGCAACACTATGTGCTTCTATT
The DNA here is from genome assembly GCF_964638095.1 of Poromitra crassiceps. NCBI lineage: Eukaryota > Metazoa > Chordata > Actinopteri > Beryciformes > Melamphaidae > Poromitra > Poromitra crassiceps. The sequence continues at coordinate 11,626,800 of NC_139638.1, forward strand.
TGGCAGATTTAAGTGAGTGTGCAATATGGAGTTGTTTTTATCCCTATGGTAGTCTACATATACTGTATCTTTCAGATTGTTATTTTATTTCATTTTATGGTATTTTATTTGCTTCTATGTCTTAGCCTGTTTCCTATGTGTTGACGTGTTTTACATGTTATGGTTTATTTGAGCCATTCTTTGTCCCCATCTGTCTGTCTAGCTTGTCAAATCAAATCCCCATCAACCATGTTGAGATGGCAATGAAGTATTGAACTCCAAGTCCAACAGCCATCAGAGTTAATTTCACATTTTTAGATGGCTTTGAACAGCTGGCCCAAAGCCATATCACTATATGAATGAACAAACACTCCAATCAATACTTTTCAACTCCAAATAATTGTCAGTGAAAAATCAACATGTGAACATCTGCTCCAGTGTCACAAGAGAGGATTACTTTACATTTATCGTTTGTTGTGATTCAAATGATGCTGAATCTGATAATATTAGCAAAAGTGATGTGATATCACCCTCACCAATGTCAATGAGGCAGTCTTCAATGTCTCCCTTCAGCTCCATGTCCAGGGCTTTAGGTAGGTTCACATCACTGATGCTGGAGTATTTCTGGAATGCTATGAGGTAAACACAACAGGTATTTAAAGCACATATGTCATTACCGTTACAGACCGAAACAATGAAGCGTTGTGTGTGTGTGTGCGCGTGTGTGTGTGTGTGTCGGGGGGAGGTGAAGATTCCTTGGGCATGAAACTCAGCCAATAAAATAAATGTCTTTGTAAACTATGTAAACAATTTAGTTTATCTAATAAAAGATTTGCAGTTTCAAGGAGTTCACACAACAGCAGCATTTACAGAGGTTTCTTACATGTAGATTTAGTATGTATGACGAAGTCCAACCAAATCTCTGATTCCTGAAAAAGTTATTTTGAATAATCCAATTTCATGTCATACAAGGATTAAGGACACAGCTTAAAGCAGGAGTCCCCGATCTTTTTTTAGGATGAGAGCTACTTAGACAAAAAAAATAAAAGTACTAGTACTAGTACTAATAAAATTAGTCGCGGGCTACGTATTTGGCACATTTTAACATTATTTAGTTATAATGTTAAATAGCTCTATCTGATTTATATCCGAGTTATAATAGTAATGTAGATAGTTAACTATACACGAGTGGGATTTAGTTCATGAATGAATAAATAAATACATTTGTCCGACTTTATTATCCCAGTATTGTTGCTGGGTGTGTTGCTACCTGTTGCCTGTCCAAGTGCGGTTACACCTGTTTGTCCGGGTGTGTCCGTTCACTTTAAATGGAGGTTTTGTGTGTTAAAATGTTCATATGGTTTAATGTGGATTAACGTGGTGTTAGTACCGGTGATTCTGACTTAACAGGTCTGCTTAGTGCAGCTGATACATTCAAACATGTTTTAAATAAGCTAACCTTTAGAGAGCTGTCAGCTGATACATTCAAACATGTTTTAAATAAGCTAACCTTTAGAGAGCTGTCAGCTGATACATTCAAACATGTTTTAAATAAGCTAACCTTTAGAGAGCTGTCAGCTGATACATTCAAACATGTTTTAAATAGGCTCACTTTTAGAGCTGATACATTCAAACATGTTTTAAATAGGCTCACTTTTAGAGAGCTGTCGGCTGTTCCTGGTTGTGAGGATGTCGATGAAGACGGCGATGTCGGTTCCTTTTGTGTTCTCGCCCGCCTCAAACAGAGCCTGCAGGGTGATGTAACATTACAAGTTAATACATGTGCTCTTTGTTACTGTGTTTTGATGAAAGTACAATCATATGTTGAGAGTAACGAGGGGGAAAGTGTTACCTTTGCATCCCGTCTGGCCAGATCCAGGTCCACTTCGTTGCCCTCGTCCTTGTTGGCTTTCAGCATGGCCAGAAGCGCCAAAGTGAAGTCGCCACTGGTATCGGCCTTGAGGACTTCCTCCAGCTCCGCCTGGTACTCTGAGGGAGGAAGAAAGATGATTTTAAGATTGTATTTTTATATAAAATGGCCTGCATTTATATAGCGCTTTTATCCAAAGTGCTTTACAGTCAGTAGGTACATTCACCCAGAGCCGTATAATAGAAGAGTTCCGACATCTCCATTCACTCCAATGGACCAGTTTTTTTCCAGGAAGTAGAAAGTGGAACTCGAGTAAAAAAAAGCAGCAGTGTCAAGTTGCAGCAAAATAGACAGTTGGTGTTGTACTTTGAAAGGGTGTTTCATCCCTTGAATCAAACTGTACATTATCAGCTTTATTTTAGCATGCAAAAGTAGCGCAAGACCCATTCCTGGCTAATGAGTCTCGCATTTTGGTCCTCCGCTGACGCCACTCTCTTACTAGAGGACACTACATTCACCCATTCGCACACCGATGGCGGCAGGCTGCCACGCAGGGTGCTGGCACACCAACGGGAGCAATTTGGGGTTCAGTGTCTTGTACAAGGACACTTCGACATGCAGACTGGAGGAGCCGGGAATCGAACCACCGACCTCTTTTATCCAAAGCGATTGGTGGACGACCCGCTCTACCTCCTGAGCTAGAGCCGCCCCAATTATATAGATTATATTATATAGATTTTTTTATATTCATCGTTTTGACTTGAATCTGGAAATCTGTATTATTCTGTTGTTGCACTCATCATAGCTAAATGCCTAATGTAAAATGGGATGACGTGCTTTTGGAAGGCCCAGTCCAATATGTACGCAGGGAAATCTCACACAACACACACACACACACACACACACACACACACACACACACACACACACACACACACACACACACACACACACACACACACACACACACACACACAACACACACACACACACACACACACAGTACCTTCTTGAAAGACTCTCTGGATTTCACGAATCTGTTGGTTTGATCTTGATGCAAGAATCTCCACCAGGATGTCCTCATGCGTGCCGAGACCCTGTTGGACAGACCAGTAATATAATCTATAATAATAATAATAATAATAATAATAATAATAATAATAATAATAATGGGCAAAGTATTTGCAGAGCTGTCTTTAAAACAGAAATGCAAATTGCTATAGATATTTAAAATATTATTAATTTGTCAATAAAGACAATGACAGACACAGAATTAGGTCAAACTTTATAATACATATACTGTACATAAATAAACAAATAAACAAACAAACAAACAAACAAATACTTTTTCAAAATGAACTCCACCAGAGCATAACGCATGAACAACATTGATGTTTACCTTTGTGGCTTTTCTGAGTTGGTGAGCATCAAACTGAGCAGGAGTCATGAGGAGAGCCAGAGCCACATCCTCCAGGTCCGAGCGCAGTGCCGACTTCAGAGCGTCAACCAGCGCCTGAAACACAGACAACACTCAGCACACTCTGCAGCCATCAGACCTGGAACACAGACAACACTCAGCACACTCTACAGCCATCAGGACACCACCAGGTACTGCTGCCATCAGGACACCACCAGGTACTGCTGCTCAGATCTAGTCATGATGCACTTCCTCTCCAAACAGAGTCATGCTTTGCAGACAATATAAAGCGATGTCAAATCCAATTAGGAAAATACTACCAATTAAAAACAGGGTTGCAGAAGACTAATATGCAAGTAAAAGAGGTAAACAAATTGTATAATAACCAACCAAGTGTCATTTGTGTTGCACATTTGTGAAATTGCTCAAAACATTTGTACATACAGTAGTGAGATCAGAGAGGAGACACTTTACACTTCAATATCCCACTATTCTCACACTTTAATTTATGAACTGATTTGTTTATGTTCAATATGATGCCTGCTGATTGCAGCAGTGTTGGAACAGTCAGTTAGGCGATATCCCTCTGAATACAACAAATATCACAATATGTGAAATGTTGCTTTTACAACGACATAAAATGTGTTTTTCTCCAACTGCACCACCTAATGACTCACCTCCCCAGTCCAACTGCACCACCTAATAACTCACCTCCCCAGTCGACACCTCATAAACGGTTTTGATCTGCTGCCTTTGATCATTGCTTCTCGTGGCCAGAACTGAAATGATCACGTCCTCATCTACTCCTGTGAGGGGAGAACATGTTGTGTATCGATGGATTAGATGTTGTATTAGACACGACTAGTCACTAGATCACAATATGTTGTAGGCTATTTATAAAGCCTCCCCAACGTGTGGCGTTTCCTGATGTGAAAATTGTGTAAATTTTTTTTTTTTAATCAAATCAACCACTGACAAGCTCACAAGAGTGGAAGAATTAAAAATGTTTTCACAGTCTGTCAGACAATAAACCCTAAATAAATCCCTTCCTTGTGTGCACAGTTCTTCATACCTCTGGTTTCAATGGCTTTCTGAAGAACTGAAGCATCACTGCTGGCACTGAAGTGTGGATACGGAGCGACGGTCCCATAAAACTTTGTTTTTGGTTTACCCTTCACCTGCAGGAACAGGCAGAAATAACAGTCCTTTAAATACTAGGCTACAGTGATTTTGCAAATCCAGATGAATTCAATGCCACATGTAGTTTTCCGTTTTAAGTATTATTTTGAAGGCACTCGGGAGTGCTTTCAAAATAATAGGCGGCCTGTCTTTCATCAGGAGGTTTACAGGGCAGAGTGACAGGGAAGATAGGATGATGATGTGACAAACTGACTCAAGTCAAAACAACACAGAAACAATCACACACAATTTCAATGAATGCAAGAAAGATCTAAGCTTGGGGCACCAGGTGAGCTGATACTCACTGTGACAGTGTCCTCATCCTCTGGGTCCCTCTTATGGATGACATTTTTGAAGAATTTCTTGAAGAATGACATCTTTGCTTTGCTAGAAATGTAAAAGAAACAGCTGAAGAAAAGACACAAGCTGCGGTTGAAAGAGATTACCATCTATCAGCATGACAGTGGAGTTGGAGGTATTTCAAAAAGTCACATTCAGAAAAGTAGCAAACAAACATTTTCCTTCATATCCAAACATCAGAAAGTCTTACCTGCTTCTCTAGAGACAATCTTCAGCCACAGTCTGTCAATGTTCAGTAGTGTGTAGTAGCAGACTTTCGGGGCGGTTTATTTTCACATTGTTGACCGGGTGTCGTTCAGAAAGTTGGCCAATCCTGTCCCATCCTTTCATGACCAACATTCCTTCAAGATGACAATCCGTGTGCCTCCGACTGGTTGGGTGACTATTGTACATTTAAACTTGTGTTTCAAAGTTTCTACTCAAAACACAAATCATGTGGTGTACGTATTAGTTGGTATAGAACCGTTCATATGGCAAGATGATTTTCAATCGTATTGTCACCTGTTCTCTGAATCTGCGGTGAACTAGTTGCCTCAGTCTGACACCTAAACACTTTAGACTAAAGACGGTTGCTTTTGCACAACCTGATGTTCTGCATTTTTCTCTTAAGCAAACAGCAGACAGACACACTAATGTACAAGAAAGAAATGCACCAAGGAGCAGAAATGCGAGGAATCATTGGTGACAAATTCCATTGTAGTGTATGTATATTTTTTCTTTCTTTCCATTGAGGGAAGGTATTTTTTAAAGCACTAAACTAAACTAAAGTAAATGCGGAAGACAATGAAGCACAATTCATTTAGGATAGAGATCAGATTCAGAGCATTATCACTACAAAGATGTTAGTAAAACATTTAAAACTGTATTTGCAAAGTCAGAATCATACCATAAATTACAATGTCAATGTAAGGGGTGAGTGGAATAGATGCGTGTCGAAAGTGAATAAAAGAGGCATGAGACATGATCACAGATCAATTATACCTGCAACACACGAGTAAGCTCAAAGTGTAGTTGGATCATTCTTCGACGTGGATAATGAGGCCATTAAAAATCATTCAGATTAAATTAAAATAATTGTTATAACATGAAAATATGTTTACATTACATCATTATATAATATGACAGCGCCATTTAAATGAGAGATATCTCATTTGCACTCTTCCACTTATCTTGTTCGTAGCATTTACAATGTGTTTGTACATGAGAGGAGGAGCTGTGAGTGAGGTCATCACGTCACTCAGTGAGTGAGGTCATCACGTCACTCAGTGAGGTCATCACGTCACTCAGTGAGTGAGGTCATCACGTCACTCAGTGAGGTCATCACGTCACTCAGTGAGTGAGGTCATCACATCCCTCAGTGAGGTCATCACGTCACTCAGTGAGGTCATCACGTCACTCAGTGAGTGAGGTCATCACATCCCTCAGTGAGGTCATCACGTCACTCAGTGAGGTCATCACGTCACTCAGTGAGTGAGGTCATCACGTCACTCAGTGAGTGAGGTCATCACGTCACTCAGTGAGGTCATCACGTCACTGAGGTCATCACGTCACTCAGTGAGAAAAATACATCTCCATCAGAAATCATCTGTATCTAATATCTGAGTCAAACATGCGGGTACTTCTACTCCTACGTCATGCACTGTATTTACCAATGATGGAAGTAGCTAATTACATTTATTCATGTTGCTGTAATGAATAGCTTTCTTGTACTTTAACTTTTTGGAGTATTGTTTAATCAGTAATTCTATTTTACTTAAGTACATTTTTGCTTAAGTAGGCTATTGTAATTTACATTTTGTGGGACTGTATGAGCATCAAAACCTGGAATGTCATAAATTGGCCAGTAGCAGCTACTCACAGTGACAACAGTAATCTGGATTGATTTTGTGCATTTTATTTTTCAAATTTTCCAATTAAAATGATCTAGTTTGAACTCGGTCCTCTCGTCCTTTTAGAATCACATGGGTAAGATCACAGCTAACAATGCTCTCTTTTCTAGAGAGTAACTCAGTAACCTCTACTCTGTGGAGTATGTTCAGCAACCTCTACTCTGTGGAGTATGTTCAGCAACCTCTACTCTGTGGAGTATGTTCAGTAACCTCTACTCTATGGAGTATGTTTTTAATGAGCTACTTGTACTTCAGTAGATGTGCTTTACTTCTACTTAAAGGAGTTCGGTATTTTCCAACCAAGTTCAGATATTGTTGTTCTGATTAGTCACTTAGACACAAAAAGTTATGGAAATAGGGTCCAGATTGACTTTAAGTAAAATATCAGTAAAGTAACAATACTTGAGTCGAACATTTAACTTGGTAAATTTAGTTTTTCCAAGACTGTGTTGCAAAACAAAATTGTAAGTCATGGGTTCTTTATCTTTAAAAAAAAAATGACTTCAGTGGTGCAAAGTCTGAATATCTCATGGATGTCTGATAAGTCCTAGTGACTGAAACGCCACATTTTTAATACCTCACTAAAATAAACCTTTTTTTTGTACGTTTTTTTGTATGTGCCTGTTGATATGTACAGTATGTCTCTAAAATGAATGGACATTTTCTCAGGAATGAGCACAAGCTGCAGGATACTAGCTGTCACTTTCTCACAGTGTTATCTTGGAGGGGGCCCTCCTCTGCCACGCCCTCCACCCGGCGGAGGGGGCCCTCCTCTGCCACGCCCTGCGCCTGGCGGAGGGGGCCCTCCTCGGCCACGCCCTGCGCCTGGCGGAGGGGGCCCTCCTCTGCCACGCCCTGCGCCTGGCGGAGGTTGCCCGTGGCCAGGCAGCGGTCCCTGTCCCCGCGGCCCTGGCGGCCGGCTCACTGGTTCTCGGGCGTTGGGATTGGGCGATGCCAGAGCAACGTCCTTCTGCAGGTTCACACCCTTACCGGGCTTCACCTTGGTTGGCTTCACCGGCACCGGCTCTGGCTCAGGTTCTGTTTAGAGGAAAAACATCATGATGATGATAATGATAATAATGATATTCACTGAACAACATCAACAAGAGTCGCATCCTCCATGCTCACAATTGTTTTCAATCCACAAGTTGCAGTGTTTAACGCGAACCCAAGACTAGTATCACGTGGTCAGACGGGTCAGATAGGTCAGACGGGTCAGACCCACGTCAGCGCGCTTCCAGCAACGGACGGTCTGACTCACAAGTCAGCATTTCCAGGTGTTGGCAGAGGAACTCCCCTGGCTCCAATACTATCATGGCAGAAGTCCGGCTCTCTGTGTCCATTGGTGCATCATTCAAAATGTACCGCCCACGAGTTGCATCACCTAAATAAGGAGGTCCGTGGTTCGTCAATTCATATGCCTGTCACACATTTTGTTTTGGTCTTAGGGGGCGGTCCTTGCACCAGACGTAGATATCTATCTATGGCTGGCTACTGCCAGACTAACCCAAGACTAACATAACATTAGCGATCAATCTACAGGGCCTCAAGAAATGTATGATCTTTGACAGATGGTTTTTTGTTGTCAGTTATCTAGATGCTTTTCAATGTGGTCCCATACAAGTGTTCATTTGATATCTTTGGTTGAAGCTTTGGTTAAGGTTCAGACAACTAAAACGATTCGATTAAGGTTTGAGTTTTTGTAGGTTTTGGTCATATGAGATAAGATTCAATTGGTCTTTGTTTGCAGTATAACTCCACTTTAAACACTTGACAGTAGGCTACAGTATGAGCTTATTATGGAGGCTCCAGTCAGAACCATGTCAATACTAAGTCATGTTCTACTCATTGAGCTGCAGAGGCCGAGCCGCTCTGCAGGATGTTTGTACTGACCGGGCTCCGGGGGCGGGGCGAGGGAGCGGTTCGGGAGCAGGTCCTCCAGGTCCATCATGACCTGATTGGTGCTGTTGGTGTTGTTCCTCCGGTTCTTCTCTTCGTCCCGAGCCTAGACGGGGAGAGAGACAGAGAGAGAGAGACAGAGAGAGAGAGAGAGGACGGGGAGAGAGAGAGAGACAGAGAGAGAGAGAGAGAGAGAGAGAGAGAGAGAGAGGACGGGGAGAGAGAGACAGAGAGAGAGAGAGAGAGAGAGAGAGAGAGAGAGAGAGGACGGGGAGAGAGAGACAGAGAGAGAGAGAGAGAGAGACAGAGAGAGAGAGAGAGAGGACGGGGAGAGAGAGACAGAGAGAGAGAGAGAGAGAGAGAGAGAGAGAGAGAGAGAGAGAGAGAGAGAGAGGACGGGGAGAGAGAGAGAGACGGGGAGACAGAGAGAGACAGAGAGAGAGAGAGAGAGGGGGGGGGGAGTATTTGACCCAAAATGTGTGTGTTCACCCATCATCCCACAGGCGTAATCCAAGAGAAAATGTTCAACACATCTGTAGCTACATGTTTTATATGTTTTCCTTTTTAATCTCATGTGTCGGTGGTGCTATATAGGGTACTCTAAATCAGAGGTTCTCAAATGTTTTTCAGCCAAGGACCCCTTACAAGATTTGTGATTTTGGGCTAAGCTTAATTGCTTCCACGGTAATGTGCTTGACTTTTACATTGATAAGTTTGTTAGTTTAAAATGTAATCTATGAACCATTTTAGATTTAAAGCATACAATATTTCCGTAGACCTTAGAAGCTTTTGCAAAAAAAAAAAAAAAAAAAAAAATCTTCCTGAAAACTTTTCGCGGACCACCTGGCAGAGTGCCACAGACTCCTGGGGGTCCCCGGACCCCCATTTGAGAACCACTGCTCTAAATATTTGGGTCCCACATCTGTCCCTGTTCTGATGCCAGCTAGCCTATAGTTTTAATGCAAACCATGGTACCAAAAAGCTTTTATTATAAAGAAAAGATGTATTAAAATAAAATATCCCATTGTTTTAGCAACGGTGGTAGCAGCGGTGGTCATGTTGGTGCTGTGGTGGCACTCCTCACAGAGGAAACGGCACACTGCAGAATACTATAATGGAAGTGAGGGAAGAATTTCACACAATCTGGTACTCACCTCCTGCATCTTCTTCTTCAGCTCCAGGTTGGCGTTCTGGTAGGCCTTAGACGTGGTGTTCAGATAGTAGATGGCCAGTCTGTTAGAAGAGATATCAGCATCAGAAGCACAGAATACACAGGAGTCTGCTTTGCCACATCTATAACCTAGAGAGTTTTGCAGACGTTCCCGCCACACATGGATCATCTGACACATAGTGCAAAGGGACAAGAGACACACTATGGCAGGGATACTCAACTTGCTTTGCCCGGGGGCCACTTTCGTGAAATGATAGGAGGCCAGGGGCCAGTTAATAAATAAACAATATACATTTTTCTGTAGCGCATTGTAGGTTTTTGGGGTGTCAGCCGGTGTTTAGTCTGCCAATGTTGTGCACACCGGATAGTTAGTTAGGTTAAGTACATACATAAGTGCTTGTTTAGCGAGCAGACGGCGGTATTTGACAATTTAGCTGGAGGTCAGTCAAACTTTATTTCACGTTAGTTTTGATTGTGAATTAGATTCTAATTCACAATGAAAACTAAAGTGAAATTATTCGAAAATGGTCAGGGGGGCCACTCTGCAGCGTGTCGCGGGCCGCATCTGGCCCCCGGGCCCGCAAGTTGAGTATCGCTGCACTATGGGCCTTTTCCATTGGCAAAGCCAAGTCCGGATGTTATACCGTCCCGCCTGACTCCAGAGACGCACCGGAAAGACAGCCCCACGAGGGGAGCCAAGTGTGTCAACAGCAGCGCTCATCAGCCAATGCACTACAGACAATAGGGTCAGTGGGAAACAGTCAAACAGCTGAACAACAGAGCGATCAGATCTCAATGTGGACACTGGACACACACCAGGTGTAAATGTAATCAGGTCAATGTGGTCAAGCACTATCCAATCACCCAAACAGGTGAACCCTAACCCGTTTGAAAGCAGGGCGTGGCATGTGCACTCACACCATGAGCAGCACCGCTGGCATGATGAGGCCGGGGTTGGCTGCGTAGCTGAAGAGCGTCGAGATGAAGGCTGGCAGGTCCAGATTAATCGTCTCCATGACAACATCAAACATCTTCTCCTTCCCACTGCAGACATCAAATACAATCAAATGTGTGTGTGTGTGTGTGTGTGTGTGTGTGTGTGTGTGTGTGTGTGTGTGTGTGTGTGTGTGTGTGTGTGTGTGCGCGCGTCGTGATTGTACGTCCATGATGCGTATTTGCGAGTGTGCTCATAGTTCCTAATCAATGTAATTGTTTTCACTTGTTAATATACATTTTTACAGAGAGACTTTTATATTTGACATGGGTTTGTACAGCTGTTTACAAAAGTAAAATACAAGCTCTTTCAAGGTACCTAAACCAGAAATCTCCAGACTCACAAAGCCTTTCTGATCATATCTAAATTGTTACTATAAATGCAATTGTGAAAAATAAAGTTGACAGTATTCCTTTACACCCACAGCAACCAATGGTGTCACTTTGTTTATTTGACCAGCTGTTCATATGAACTTTGATTGCATGTTTCCAGAGGGATCCACAATGTGCATGCACGCACAAGGTCAAAGGTCAGTGAACATGCAGATGCTCGCCCTCATGACGCGGAGCGAAGCATAGCTGATATGCTATTAGCATATCAGCTATAGCTCCGGTCCCGTGTCGTCTGTCCCGCGCCTTGTGGGAGATGCCAGGAGACAACAAACTAATATGACGACCACGAGATTGTTTCTTTTCAAATATTAAAAGGTTTTTTGGTTTACATGAGTGATTGTTTAAATGACACTTCAGATTATGCTGAAAATTAAGCATTTTTCAATTAGTATATTTGAATTCAAGCACTTCCTAACATTGAAAACATAACAGTTACAATTAAGCATCCCCCCCCCCCAAAACATTCAAGAATGAACCCTGATTTTATCTTCTTAAATCCTGCTTACTTCTGCTGCTAATTCCTGTCTTTGCTGCCTTATTTGTATTACCTTATTGGATTTTATTTGCTGTACTTTCTTAAGTTTTTTGGCGATATGGTGTATTGTTTATTTTTATTTTGTTAATGTTCTTCTTCCTTTTATTCCTATAAATACCTGAAGGGTCCACAGTCAAATGAAGGGGGCATGGTCATGATGGTGAAGATTACAGGTAGCAGGCTGAGGAAGAGGATGAGGAGGAGTAGACCCATGTAAAAGTTGTTGGACTTGGAGGCCTTGAAGACTCTTTCATGGGGAACGTTAGTGCACATCACAGCCCAGCACTGATAATACATGGAGGACAGCAGGCGAAGCACATTGATGAGAACCAGCCCCGGGGCATAGAACGAGCCCATCCTGAAACACAAACACAACGTGACACGACGTGACATCACTATGACATGATGCCATAGGCACTATGATGTCATAGGCACTATGATGTCATAGGCTATGACATGATGCAGGCGAAGCACATTGATGAGAACCAGCCCCGGGGGGCGTAGAACGAGTCCATCCTGAAACACAAACACAACGTGACATAATGCAACGCTGACGTAGCCTAGATCAGAATGGCGTGTATGTTACAAGTGATCTACCCCACTCTAATTCTATCGGCAAAACAAAAATCATTATTTTATGTTTTCGCTTTTTCTGTGTTCTGATCATTTATTGATTGGGATGATTATGTGAAATGTAAAAAAAAAAAAAGAAGTGTCATTACCTTATCACAGTTATTATCATTAACAGGTGTTTCTTTCTGGATGTCACAAAATGCTAACAGGCTAGCAAACTTCAATGCAAACTTCTGTTCAAGAGAGGAGTCATGCTAGCATTTCCCCTCAATTTCCCCTCGGGGATCAATATAGTTATTCTGATTCTGATTCTGATTCATTTTGAGACTTCAAGAAAATATTTTTGTGTGTGATCAGGCTGTTGTTTGACAGCCATAGAAAGGTAACAATGAACAAAATATTATACAAAACACAGTTAGAATTATTAGAACACAGAAAAAGCAACAATGGTGATTAGGATGTGATCAGAACTTCCTGACCACATCTGGAGGTAGTCTGGCTCACATTGTGTTCAGATCTCTTTCACCCCATATACACCTGGTTTTGAAATGCGACCTGTATCCAGATAACTTATCCGGATACAGGTCACATCAAAAGAAAACTGGTGTAAATGGGGTGTCTGTCTCTCTATGCAAGTTTCCTCAGAAGAAAAGCAGCAAGGAGTTCCCTACCAGATCATTCCTTGATTGAAGACCAACCCAAGGACATTGCCACTGATATCAAACTCTCCATATGAAGGCTATAAGGTGCATACAGACAATGGTTTCAAGTTCAGTCAGGTCACAACAATACAGTATCTGACATTCTCACACAAAACATTAGTAATAATAAATGTTGGCTCTAGCAATATAAACCTATTTTTGATGGCTTCACTTAATGACTTACAAATCCAGCCTCGAGGTCCCAGCACCAGCAGTAGTTGAGGAAGCGGACGATGACGGCTCTGGCAAAGTCACCAATCAAGATGGTCAGATAGGAGACCTGGATGTCGGACACTGTCAGCTTCACAAACTCCTGGAACATGAACAGCACAGGGAGAGGGAATGTGCTGATACACATCTGAGATTTCTGCCATCAGACAATGATCGTTAGTTTCAGCTATGAAACTAACAGAGAGAGTTGATTCCAAATCCGACGAGTATATTTGCAGGTCCAATAAATCAATCTAAAAGGAAAGGAATTATGTTTTTGGTGGTAACAGCAACAGAGTATATTGTTCAGCATTGCCGAATACCTACCTAGTTTAATAATTAGAAAATTAGATTGTTCTTGAGCCTGAGATGAGTGAAACTGGAATGCCTCTGTGGTTATTGCTCCAGAAATATCCAAATGTATCATAACAGTGTTGATGTTAACTTATATGTGATTTGGCACAAAATTATGTCATCATTCTCATTTAAGTGACTCTGAGGCCATTTACACCTGGCGTTAACATGCATTTTCTGCAATCTGATTGCAATCAGAAATGGGTGTCCTCTCAATCCGCATAAAGTTGCTGTATCCAGATTGAGAGGACACATTGCATTTACACTTGTGTTCAATGTGTACACAATGCATCCCTGACCACCTCCGGAGGTGGTTTGGCCGATCAGATTGCAATCCTTCTTCAATGCGTTTTGGGGGTGTTTACACCTGGCATTTCAAGTGATAAAACACAATCTGATTGCAATCTGATCACAGAAAACACATGTTAACGCCAGGTGTAAATGGCCTCTATGTTACCCGTTTTTGGCAAAATAACTAGAGATCCAAACCATGCATTCCAATTTCAGCTGGTAAACCAACAGACACGAGATGTAGAAGTGTAAATCAATATGTTTCCGTTACTATGCCGACGGCCGTCTCCCAGCAGGGTCCTCTGATGACATCAGCGGGGGGCATGGGGGGCGGGGTGGCCTCGGTGTTGTTGGGGTCGATGGTGAAGTTAGCGTAGTACTCCTTCATGGCCCACGCAGAGGCGTTCATAATGGACTGCTCTTCTACCAACTGAGGGTTAGAAGATACCAGAGTTCATTGTTAGTGTGCGTTCCAGTAACTACGCACAAACAAGATCTCATTGGAATCAAGGGTCTATTTTAAAGTCTTTTAAAGTTACACACACACACACACACACACACACACACACACACACACACAGACACACACACCATACCTTGTCATTGACATCATCGAACAGGGCGAAGAGGAAAGTGTAGAGGTTTCCCAGGAAGAGGGCAAAGATTCGGCCTAGCTGCCATTTGAGGGCGATTCGAGGATGGTAGTCCTCCAGCTCAGCGATGGTCTCAAACAGAGGAGGACACACCAGGCCCAGCAGAGACATGACGATCTCCAGCTAGAGGGGAAGACACCACATCCAGCAGAGACATAATGATCTCCAGCTATGCAAAACAGGAGCAACACGAGGGAAAAATATAACCTCTTTACATCACAACAAATAAAACCCTTAACAACTGACAACACATTATTTTATTTTGTCTATCTGTCTGTCTGTCTGTCTGTCTGTCTGTCCGTCTGTCTCTCTCGTGCGCGGAGTACGCGTGCGATCTGCAGAGGTCTGCCTCGCTGTGTCTCGCTCGACCATGTCTCAGCCTTAAGGTTGACAGCCTCATTGTCTTCTTCTAAGTTTTAAGCTCAGATTTGAGAGGATTTGAGCTCTTTTTTTGCATGTTATAGTACAATGTAACGTTTGTTTAGAGCTGTTTGTTTACTAGTTATTGTTAGTAGTAGTATAACTGAATGAATGTTGAGTCCTCGTGATATCAAGTTGGTTAAACTCACTCCCCCAGTATAAAGGCACGTTAATCAGCTCTGCCCTCTCTTGGTGCAGTGATTAGCGTGTCCGCCTCGTAAGACGAAGGTCGGCAGTTCGAATCCACCCCTGGGCAAGCCCTTAACATGGGTTGCTGCAAGTACCATCATTCATAGTGTCCTTAATTTGAACTCACAGAAAGGATTTACCAACGTGCAAAATAAACATGATGTTATTACATTTCCTCATGAGCAGCATTACCTCGTTCTTCTCGTACCAGCTGAGGTCGTCCCTGCCGGAGAAGTCCTGAGATCTCTTCACCACGAAGTAGATGAGGAATCCACTCCCTCCCAGGCTGCACAGGATCATGGCGTTGGCCAGGACTCGCAGGAACCTCCTCAGGTGGATGTTCTCATCCTTCTGGTTCTCCTGCTCATCCACAATCGACTCCTGTTCTTGTCAAGACAGGCACAGAATTAACAAGGGCAAATCCGGCCCAAGACCACGCGCGTCGTGTGGCAACACCGCAGGGGCCGGCATACCTGGGTTGTGGCTAGATGGGGTACAGCCACGGATGGAGTGACGCAAAATCGTGGCAATTGTTATTACATTCTATTTGTGTTAGTCCTCGGATAGTATAATACAAGTATAATACGTGTGTGTGTGTGTGTGTGTGTGTGTGTGTGTGTGTGTGTGTGTGTGTGTGTGTGTGTGTGTGTGTGTGTGTGTGTGTGTGTGTGTGTGCACCATAAAAATAAATAAAAAAATAAATAAATCCGCCATGTTTTTAGGAATAAAATGTTCTATAAATCAGGCTATGATGATAATATATGAACAAATCCCTTGGTTAAAAACCTTCAGAGTATAGTTAGCAATAAAAAAGAAAGTGGAAATGTGGGTGTATGTAAATGCTACTGAAGTGGAGATTATTGGCTCAGAGTATGAGAAAGAGAAAACAGACTTTTGACCCTTTTCACCTGCCATGTCTCTCCTTAACTCATTAATACCTGATGCAGCATTTGTGTGTGTATCCCTTTAAGACCGCGAACCGCGTTCTTAAAGGGATACACACACAAATGAGGGATATACACACAAATGCTGCATCAGGTATCAATGGGTTAATAATCTTAGAATAAGTTCAAGATTATTTTATATACCAGCAGTTAAAATGGATCGGTCACAAAGTTAGAATCAGCCTGAAAAGCGCAGGAATAATACTTGATCTATTCTAAGGACAGCAATAATAGTCTCTTGTGAAACTGCAGAACACATTAAGTAACAAACTAACTAACTAACTGGTCAGTGAGACAGTCAGTCTTTATGGTTTCCATGGTTACCTTGAAGCTGGTGGTGATGGAGGCATACTTGTTGTCGGCGGTCTCTGGGTTACCGATGAGGTAATCCCAGCTGGTGAACATCTTCCAGGCGAAGGTGAACTGCCCATCATCTCCGTCTCCCCCACCAACATCAGCGCCGTTAGCCATGCTAAACAGAAACACAGCGCTGTTAGCCATGCTAAACAGAAACACAGCGCCGTTAGCCATGCTAAACAACATCAGCGCTGTTAGCCATGCTAAACAACATCAGCGCTGTTAGCCATGCTAAACAGAAACACAGCGCTGTTAGCCATGCTAAACAGAAACACAGCACTGTTAGCCATGCTAAACAACATCAGCGCTGTTAGCCATGCTAAACAGAAACACAGCGCTGTTAGCCATGCTAAACAGAAACACAGCACTGTTAGCCATGCTAAACAACATCAGCGCTGTTAGCCATGCTAAACAGAAACACAGCGCTGTTAGCCATGCTAAACAGAAACACAGCACTGTTAGCCATGCTAAACAACATCAGCGCTGTTAGCCATGCTAAACAGAAACACAGACTAGTAGACATCAGCGCTGTTAGCCATGCTAAACAGAAACACAGCGCCGTTAGCCATGCTAAACAGAAACACAGACTAGTAGACATCAGCGCTGTTAGCCATGCTAAACAGAAACACAGCGCTGTTAGCCATGCTAAACAGAAACACAGCGCTGTTAGCCATGCTAAACAACATCAGCGCTGTTAGCCATGCTAAACAGAAACACCGCGCTGTTAGCCATGCTAAACAGAAACACAGACTAGTAGACATCAGCGCTGTGTTTCTGTTTAGCATGGCTGAAATAAATGAAAATAAATTAAAACAAAAATCACACCCAGCTGTTGCCATAAGTGGTACAGGTTTAGCGCAGGTCGGCCCCTTCTCCCCCGCCGCCCTCTCCATATGCACAGGTTACCCCTGATTGGTCTCTCATGCTACAAATGGACACTGTGCTACAAACGGAAGGACACAAATGTCACGCATAGAAGCATAGAAGCATAGAAGCATAGAAGCATAGAAGCATAGAAGCATAGAAGCAGCTGCAAAAAAAAGGGGGGGGGGAGTGGGGTCTCATGATTTTCACCAGACAACATCAACATAGGCCTTAGCAGCTAGGTTTTGACATGCCTCATGGAACCTTGGTGACAGTAAATGTCCGGCAGGGTAAATCTCCCTGAGAGTCACAGAGCAGAGCACCCTGAGAGTCACAGAGCAGAGCACCCTGAGAGAGCAGGGCACCCTGAGAGTCACAGAGCAGAGCACCCTGAGAGTCACAGAGAGTCACAGAGCAGAGCACCCTGAGAGTCACAGAGAGTCACAGAGCAGAGCACCCTGAGAGTCACAGAGCAGAGCACCCTGACAGAGCAGAGCACCCTGAGAGAGCAGAGCAGAGCACCCTGAGAGTCACAGAGCAGAGCACCCTGAGAGTCACAGAGCAGAGCACCCTGACAGAGCAGAGCACCCTGAGAGTCACAGAACAGAGCACCCTGACAGAGCAGAGCACCCTGAGAGTCACAGAGCAGAGCACCCTGAGAGAGCAGAGCACCCTGAGAGAGCAGAGCACCCTGAGAGTCACAGAGCAGAGCACCCTGAGAGTCACAGAGCAGAGCACCCTGAGAGTCACAGAGCAGAGCACCCTGAGAGAGCGGAGCAGAGCACCCTGACAGAGCAGAGCACCCTGAGAGAGCGGAGCAGAGCACCCTGAGAGAGCAGAGCACCCTGAGAGAGCAGAGCACCCTGAGAGTCACAGAGCAGAGCACCCTGAGAGAGCAGAGCAGAGCACCCTGAGAGAGCAGAGCACCCTGAGAGTCACAGAGCAGAGCACCCTGAGAGTCACAGAGCAGAGCACCCTGAGAGTCACAGAGCAGAGCACCCTGACAGAGCAGAGCACCCTGAGAGTCACAGAGCAGAGCACCCTGAGAGAGCAGAGCACCCTGAGAGTCACAGAGCAGAGCACCCTGACAGAGCAGAGCACCCTGAGAGAGCAGAGCACCCTGAGAGTCACAGAGCAGAGCACCCTGAGAGAGCAGAGCACCCTGAGAGTCACAGAGCAGAGCACCCTGAGAGAGCAGAGCACCCTGAGAGTCACAGAGCAGAGCACCCTGAGAGAGCAGAGCACCCTGAGAGTCACAGAGCAGAGCACCCTGACAGAGCAGAGCACCCTGAGAGTCACAGAGCAGAGCACCCTGAGAGTCACAGAGCAGAGCACCCTGAGAGTCACAGAGCAGAGCACCCTGACAGAGCAGAGCACCCTGAGAGTCACAGAGCAGAGCGATGCTGCTGCAGACTCACGTGCGAATCACAACCATCAGGCTGTAGCCGAAGGTACCGATCCCCACCATGAGGTAAGACAGAGGCAGCCTGAACTGCAGCAGCCCAATAGTCCTCTGGCTGTTGTAATATCCATAGAAAAGGACTGAATATTTGCAGTATCCCTGAAACAAGAAGAGACAACATTATTGCATTTTGATATTCAAATCAGACACATTTGATAAGGATACTATGTAAGCCCATTCCTGCCACCTGTTTAAAAATCACGCACTTTCTCATAATTATGAGATACAAATTCAGAATTGTAATACATTTCTCATCAATATATCTTAGTAAGCCAGTTTACTAAGTTAGTTACTATAAGTTAGCCTACCTAGCTACTACTCTAAGTACTACTAAGAACATTTCTCAAAATTATGACTCAATTATGATTTTGAGAAGCTTCCTCATTAATATGACTTAGCATCTATAGTTTCTCAAAATGATGAGATACTACAGTAAAGGTCTTTGCACACACAGTCAGCTTGTTTTTTAATCCGTCATCTGAAAACACAGACGGGTCCCAGCTCGCAAAAATCTATTGACTGATGCGAAAAACGCAGAAAATCGAACCTTGTCCGAAAACTTAAGTGGCGGACGTAATTGGCGGACTCGGTGTGTCAATGATGATTGACACAAATGAGGTCGTATTCTTTTTTTTTCTGTGCGTCAATTTCGGACGAAAATATGGACTTGGTGTCCAAAAGCCGTCACAATGTTGATTAAACAATGAAAAAATGTTCTGTGCCAGATGATTTTTTTAACAGGCGATGGAAATGGGCTTCCATCCATAGGGTATGTCATTTATATTTGACCCACGTCAAAGTCCATGAGGGTGGAGTAGTCCTGTGCCGTGTCCTGCTCCTCTCTGGGTACAGTCTTCCTGGGAATGGACCCATAGGGAAGGCCCATCAGAACCTGGACAAAAATAATACAACTGAATCAAATATAAACAAACTATTTTTGTTGGGCCATTGCCAACTATTGATATTTGATTGCTTGTTTTTGTGAACCAATTAATATTGGTTTAAATAATTAACATTTAGGTTTAAATCATTAATCTTAGATTTGTTAAACTGGGGTTAAATTGAAATTGTGCAACACAGCTCTGATCAGGTTAAAATCTGGATTAAGTCAATCTAAACCCAGTTTTACCACTAAGTTTAGTCCACCTATAATGTGCCATCAAAAGAGAAGGAGATCACTTCACCTCTGGGATGACCACGAGTCCAAAGGTGAAACCAAACAGGACAAGGTTCATGCCGTACATCCAGCGCAGAAAGATGAAGTAAGATGCCACAGATGACCCAAAGTGACCTGAGGATGTGTGGACGTTCAACAGGATGTGAGATGCAACACATCTCCACTAGGAGGCACTGCTCAGCTGTTGTTATAACTACAGAGTTCATCATAAACACAACTTACTTTCCACCTCTTTGATCTTCCGCTCCCATGGGATACAGGCTGATTTGAAATTGTCAAAATCCCTTTGGAACTTGATCCATTTCTGGAATTAAAAAGAGGTCCGGAATTGAAGACAAACAAACAAACAAACAAACACACGAACACACAATAGAAGGATATGGAGTGTCCTTTCATTCTAACCTTTGCCATCATCACTTTGAATGCGTATAACTTCTGGTTTTGTCCTTTGCCCAAAGCTCCTTCAAACTTTTCCAGAAATGCCTGTGACTCCCTGGGAAGAGATGAGGGTGGCATGTGAGACAGGAACACCTCAGCACTTTTCAATGGGATGGATTTACGCTGCACCAACATGTATCATCATAGCACCATAGCTAGCATCATAGCTAGCATCATAGCTAGCATCATATTTGCCTCTCAGGTCACAATAGGATTGTTATCAACACCAACTCTTGACAATTAAACCTTTAAAGAACCAATCAAGTCCATCATTGTTTTTAGAGTGACGTTTTAAATTCGTATCATTTAACGACTGTGAGTTAATGGCATGTGCACATTCATAGGTCAAGACGGTAAAAGGTTGTGACATGTAACATTCGCACTCCAAATGATCTGCAAATGAAGTATATGGGGCAGTAAAAAAGAAAGTTGAAATACTATAGTATTAGTATAGTATAGTATATTGCATTTGGTTCTGTCTATAAAGGCTTCAAATGTGGACTTGGGTTGAGATCAACAATTAAAGTCCTAAACCAGCAAGCATTTACTTGAGGTATGCAAGCCTCCTTTTCATCCTCCATGGCTTGTTCCTCATGGTGGAAATCAACTTCTTCTTCTCCTCCACCTCCTCCTTCAGCTTCTCCAGCTCTCCCTCTGACATGGAGTCGTCGTCCTCATCCCCCTCCTTATTAGAGTCTGAATCAGACGAACTGGAGGAGAGAGAGAGAGAGACAGACAGCAGAGAGGGGAGGGAGACAGACAGAGAGAGAGAGAGAGAGAGAGGGAGAGAGAGAGAGGGAGAGAGAGAGAGAGAGAGAGAGAGAGAGGTGGAGGAAGAGGGTGAGAACATAATAATGAGAGAGACAGAGCAGAGATGAGAGGGACAGAAAAAGAGAAAGCGTGAGAGAGAGAGAGAGAGAGAGAGAGCACAGGGACAGAGAGAGAGAGAGAGCACAGAGACAGAGAGAGGGAGGAGAGGGTGTGTCTTTACAGTCAAAGAGGACACTGAGGTAGCAGCACGTCTGACATCCTCAGGCAGGTTGTTCCACAGTGCAGGTTCTCAAACTGAGAAGGTTCCACAGTGCAGGTTCTCAAACTGAGCAGGTTCTCAAACTGAGAAGGCACTAAAGTGGCTTTTAGTTTTCAGTTTGCACTGTGGAACGACTAGGAACAACCCCCAGTTGAGATCATTGATATAGCTAATCCAGTGAATGGCTTCAATGTGTTCAGTAAGGCTTTACAATCTATCCTACATTTCATGGGAAGCCACTAGCCAGGGTCAGGGTAGTGAGGCCAGGATCAGGATCATGTGATCCGTTTACGGTTAAACTGTCCCTTTTTCCACTAGGGGTCCTTGATGGGGTTCCAGGGGGTTCCCACTCCCAGCAAATGAATTCATTCTTAAAGGAGAATTTCGTTTTTTTTTAACCTGCAGCCCTCTCCTCACATTAATTATGATCTGACGACTCACCCAGTGATTTTCCGCAGCGTTTTTGTCCGTCCTAGGCGTTGTTGTGATCGAAATAGTGTGCAAGCCAGTCCTAGAATGTAGCTCTGTGGGGGCCAAGTGGCAGCGTGTTTTCCTCCACCTTAGGGCTGTCACTTTTTCCCAAAATAAAGTTCGAACAAACTTTAATTGCCCGAAATTCGTTCGAATATATTCAAAGTTTTTTGGTTAATAAAAAAATAAAAGAAAAGAAAAAATCAGTCCAGGCCACCGGGCATCAGCCCGACGTGTTAGCTTGGATGCTCACAGTCACAACACTGCCTCACAAACTTGGCTGCATCCAACTCGAGACAACTTTTCAGACCCTGGAGACAATCTTTCTCAGAAGAGACTAACGCGACAAATCTGGAGACTTTTTCTGACATGGGATTAACATTACCAGCAAGCAGCAGTTGGTTAATTTTGGTTCATAAAAAAAAAAAAAAAAAAATCGAACAGTCAATTTACATATCGAACACGAACCCCTCCCCCACATTCGAAGTTGCATTCGAATTTCGAATGAAAAGTGACAGCCCTACTCCACCTAAATAGACAGTTTTATTCCCGTTTTTGGATCCCTAAAGAACCAGCAGACTGCTATTGTCCCCCGGGCTCTTTACAGCGGTAAAGAGCGCCGAGCGGTAGTTGTTACAGGCATGCCAGGAATCCCATTTCCGCCTGTCGGGTCAGTGAGACTTTCCTGACGAGAGTTGTGTCTCACTGACCCGACAGGCAAAAATGGGCTGCCTGCAACCACCAGTGAAAAGAGCCCGGGGGAGAATTGCAGTCTGATCGTTCCTTAACTCATTCACCGCCAATGACGTCTTTGACGTGTTATCAGAAATAGCCCTCCCCGCCAATGACGTGTTTGACGTGTTTTTGTTTTTATTGGTGCAGCGCCTGCAGCAAACACTTGCCCAGCCTGTGACACAGACACAGGTCCCTGCCTTCAAAGGGTAGCCGACAGCACGCGATCAAACACATACCGCAGCTGTTGTTTTGAAATTGAGCAAGAGGAAAAGCAGCAAAACGGGTAACGCTTCCTTGTGCAGACAGGAGAAACGCCATTGAAACGCCCTCGGCGCGCTGCACGAGCTGGAGTCGCCTTCCTCTGTGCCAGCCAGGAGAAAACGGGAGAAAGTAATCAAGAGATGTGTTTGATCATCGGAGGAATGAGGAAATGATCGATCAGTTTGCGAGGGCGGTGAGGACGTGTTGAATAGCCGAGGGGAAAACGGGAACGATCATAGATATGACAGGGAGACATGGACGAGGACGGGTGTACCAGAACAAATCAAAATAAACACAGGAACAGCTAGGCAGCAGCGGGCAGAAGGCAGTCACAGCAGCCCGCTGTCCTTCTCAAGAGCTCTTCAGTTGGTTCATGAAATCGCTGGGCTGCGTGCCCTCCAGTGTTGCTCCTGGCCAATCCCAGCGCCACAGGGCGTGGTTATTGCTTATCCTATGTGGGGTTAGAAATCTAAAAGGATCGTGTGTGTGTGTGTGTGTGTGTGTGTGTGTGTGTGTGTCTGTCTGTCTGTCTGTCTGTCTGTCTGTCTGTCTGTCTGTCTGTCGGTGTGTCTGTCTGTCTGTCTGTCTGTCTGTCTGTCTGCACACTCACACCGAGTAAACTGTATTGTTGAATGTAAAAAAAAAGCACTTCATGTGTATATATATATATATATATATATTTTTTTTTTGTCATTTGTGTCCTAACGAATAATATTTACATGTCTGATGTCAATACAGTTCAAAATAAAAGAATTGAGAGTGAGTTATGCCTGAGATTGTGCCCTTTTACAAAAATTGCCTTTTCTCCTGTTTATTTTCTCTGGGAGACATTCTGGGGGAAAACAGGGTGTATATAAATGGCTATAAGTAGAGTACAGAACATGCTAAAAGCTCACTTTTTTTTCCTGGTGAACCCAGAGACGTACATCTTCATTTTGAGGTATTGCAAATCACTCTGGTGCTAATAGATAATTTACTGTGGGTCTTGAAAGATGACCAACAATTATGAAAATCTTTGGCCTGTGCTAAATATTGGCAGTCCTAAACTGGCGGTGAATTAGTTAAGGAACAGTTTATGACGATATGCGTCGAAAACAGGAATAAAACTGTCTATTTAGATGGAGGAAAACACGCTGCCACTTGGCCCCCACGGAGCTACATTCTAGGACTGGCTTGCACACTATTTCGATCACAACAACGGCAACAGGGGCGGACTGGGATCATAATTCAGGCCGGGCATTAGATACCAAGCAGGCCAGGCCGATACGGGCCGGCGTGCGTGCCGGCGTCCGAAGGGCGGCGGCGAAAAATTTGGGCCGTTTGAAGCTCAATTTGGGCCGTTTGAAGCCCAATTTGGGCCGTTTGAAGCCAGATTTGGGCCGTTTGAAGCCCAAATTGGGTCATTTAAAGCCCGATTTGGGCCGTTTGAAGCCCGGTTTGGGCCGTTTGAAGCCCAATTTGGGCCAAGTCCAATTTTACAATGAGATGCACCCACTTTAACCCTGAATAAAGTAATAAAACCACTAGTAAACCAGTAGGTGGCGCCTGGCCTGCTGTTCAGTGAGTGGCCTGGCCTGGCCTGCAAAAAAAGTGAGTCGTCAGATCATAATTAATGTAACGAGAGGGGTCCAGGTTAAAAAAAAACGAAATTCTCCTTTAACTGCCGCGGTTCCGGGTGTTTTGCGGTGTTGTGACGTCACCCTGATTCCTCGTATAGATGACAATAGGAACATTTAGAACATTTCGAATTTTGGACGGTTTCCACTGACTTCAAGACGGTTGACATGCTTTTTCGGGATCGTTCCGGGGCGGCGATGCAATTCTGCTACTGCTGTTATTTTGGTGAAAGTAATGCCAAAGTAGTGTAACAAGTTACTCTACACAGACAGTAATATTGTAAATTAACGTATTACTTTCAAATGAAAGTAACTAGTAATATGTAGTGTATTACATTTTGAAAGTGACTTGCCCAACACTGGATACTACAGTACATTTATTGGCAATTAAATTGGAGATAAGTAATTTTGAAGATGCAAAGTAATCAGGAATGAGTTAAGGCAATAGCGGATTGGAAACGCAACTCTTCCTACGGGTGTCGGGTGATATTATACAGTCGGTAATTTCACTTTGTCTACGACAGTGATTCTCTTATTTACATTTGATCATATTTCATCATCTCTGGCTGATCCAAATCTGAGAGTATTTTAATGTTAGATAGGATTTTATCCAGAATTCCTTGACAATCTGTATTGTACGTAGAGAGATAACAGACTGTATTGTACGTAGAGAGATAACAGACTGTATTGTACGTAGAGAGATAACAGACTGTATTGTACGTAGAGAGATAACAGACTGTATTGTACGTAGAGAGATAACAGACTGTATTGTACGTAGAGAGATAACAGACTGTATTGTACGTAGAGAGATAACAGACTGTATTGTACGTAGAGAGATAACAGACTGTATTGTACGTAGAGAGATAACAGTCTGTATTGTACGTAGAGAGATAACAGACTGTCTGTATTGTACGTAGAGAGATAACAGTCTGTATTGTACGTAGAGAGATAACAGACTGTATTGTAGGTAGAGAGATAACAGACTGTATTGTAGGTAGAGAGATAACAGACTGTCTGTATTGTACGTAGAGAGATAACAGTCTGTATTGTACGTAGAGAGATAACAGACTGTATTGTACGTAGAGAGATAACAGACTGTATTGTAGGTAGAGAGATAACAGACTGTATTGTAGGTAGAGAGATAACACACTGTATTGTACGTAGAGAGATAACAGACTGTATTGTACGTAGAGAGATAACAGACTGTATTGTAGGTAGAGAGATAACACACTGTATTGTACGTAGAGAGATAACAGTGAAT
The DNA here is from genome assembly GCF_964638095.1 of Poromitra crassiceps. Classification (NCBI taxonomy): domain Eukaryota; kingdom Metazoa; phylum Chordata; class Actinopteri; order Beryciformes; family Melamphaidae; genus Poromitra; species Poromitra crassiceps. Next base: position 11,652,492 of record NC_139638.1, read on the forward strand.
CTATGACCAAAACAGTCATTCTTCTACATTCTCTAATTGTGCTAACTTCTTGTATGAAATACATGTATTTGACAATTGAAGTTGCTCCAGACCCCCTGGAACCCCCTTAACTCATTGAGTGCCAATGACGTCTAAAGATGTCAATTCAAATAGTAACGTAGAGTGCCAATGACGTCTAAAGACGTCAATTGCGTTTTTTGACGGTGGGACGTGGATCAAAGCCTAATGCATCTCCTGTAAAAATATGGGAGATGTCGAATGTGTATAAGCTATTTTACGGACCCATTAGGTGGCGACAGTGCTCTCCAGATTAGAGAAAGGTGAGGAAAAAACAGAGAAGAAGTCATGGGGAAACGGAAACCGCATCGGTATGCATCGATATGCATGAAGCATAACGTTAGCTGTGCCTGTGAACAGCAGCCAATCTGCTGCCACAATTGAGCCCCTCCGTCTCCGCTGCGATAGCCCCTCCACATGATTAGTTGCTGACACCAGCGTCTTTCTGAAAAGTTACATTATTCTCAGCTGGAAGCCGGCAACAAAAACGGCGGAACGCTGTGATAAAGCTGGGCGTAGCGCACTTTTCAGTGCAGAGCAAACGCAGCAGAGAGCCACCAGAGAGTGTGCAGTTGAGGGGGGTGGGGCACGCAGGGCAGCATACAACACCGACCCAGACAGCAGGAGGCTCGATGGACAGATTTACAAACACAAGCTAGAATATCTGATGCCCACCAGCAGTAAATCAAGACCAGCAAGAAGGTGTAGGGTCTGCGCAGCAGGGGCCAGCGCTGCTGGTTGCAGCTAAAAAATATTATTTTGCCAAACAAAATTCCTTTGTTTTCGCTGTTTTATTGAAGGAAATTATTTTTGAGGTGTCACTACATCAGAAAATATTAGCTTCAGAGTCAGTGATGTGCTTGAAATGCCTTATTTCACAAAAGGCTGATTATCTCAGCTTCTAGTTTGAAACGTCTGTTTTTGCTGAAAACAACCTATCTTCTCCGGCTGATAACTAAAGAATGGAAAATGATATCAATAAACTTTTTTTTGCTGATGATAGAAGAGAGTCTCATCGTTCTTTGTGCGTGTTCGGTGTTTACATAGTAATATCACACAATATTCTGTGGGCCTCGAGAAATCACTGAAAACGCTCTGAAAGGGCTGGCACTGGGAGCATCCGTTTTCCAAAAGTGGCTGGCACTCAATGAGTTAAGGAGCCCTGGTGGTCGTCGGAGTTGGACCCCACATTGAAAGCACTCTGGCATACCTTTCGCCCTTCTTCTTCTTCTTCTTCTTCTTGTCCTTGTCATCCTCCTTGCCTTTGCCCTTCTTTCCCTTGGCGTCTTCCTCTTCTTCTTTTCCTTTCTTTCCTCCTTTCTTCTTCCCCTTCTTTCCTTTGTCCTCCTCGCTCTCCTCCTCCTCCTGAGCCTTTCCTCCTCTCTTCTTCTTCTTGCCCTTCCTCCCTCTCACGTCCTCCTCACTCTCCTCCTCGCTGTCCTGAGCCTTGCCTCCTTTCTTCTTCCGTGCCGCTGCTCCGCGCTTCCTCTTGGGGGCGTCGTCCTCATCCTCGTCCTCATCCTCGTCATCACGCGGCTTCTTCTTCTTCTTATTCGCTCCCCCCCTGCGTCCCCGAGGGGCCTCCTCTTCCTCCTCGTCTTCGTCGTCCTCGTCGCTGCTGTCATTTTTTTTCCCCTTGCCCTTTGCCCTTGCGGCTCTTCCAGCGGGTTGCCTGTTTTTCCTCTGTCTGCCTCCATCTGTATGCAGAGCAAACACACACACACACACACACACACACACACACACACACACGCATAAACACACACACACACACACACACACACACACATGCACACACACCCATGCACACACACACACACACACACACACACACACACACACGCATGCACACACACACACACACACACACACACACACACACACACACACACACACACACACACACAATGCCATATTTGGTGTTGTGAAAGTTACAGATCACTACAAACTCTCACACTCGCACACAAATAAAACGGCATGAAAAGTGGTGAGTGACTGTTTGTGTCAACATCTCCACTTACCATCACTGTCACTGGCGTCCCCGTCGATCTCTATCCCAACTGAAGAGCACACAAGCAAGACAGCACAGGCGTCAAATACTCCAGCGCTTCAACAGACTATGAACACGTGAATCTCAAGGCCACAAATCACAATTCCGTTGTATACGATCAATGATGAAAATACTATGAGTCAAAACATTATCCATTTCAAAAACGAAACAAACGACACAATATCATATTAAAAATCCTAATCAATTCAACGCTAGCTCCCCTGTGGGCTTTTTTCAACTCACCGTCCTCGATGTCGGCACGTTTTCTAGGCATGATGGGAGATGAGGCTTACAGCTCTGTTGAACCCTGCACTCACAGCACAAGCTGCTGGTCCGCTAAGCTCGGCCTCCAGCCAGACAGACACCAGACTCAGGTATCTGGCGGTACCGTCACCAAGGCAACTGGCTGTGTGTGACCTGCTCTCCACAGGTGCTGCTGCAAATTCTACAAACGGGGCAAAAATGACATTATTTTGTATTCCTGCTCAGTTAACCCATTGATACCTGATGCAGCATTTGTGTGCGTATCCCTTTAAGACCGCGAACCGCGTTAACGCGGTTCGCGGTCTTAAAGGGACACGCACACAAATGAGGGACATACACGCAAATGCTGCATCAGGTATCAATGGGTTAAAGGAACAGATAACCCAAGAATGAAGATTCTCTCATCATCATCATGTCAGTTGAAACACAGGAGAAGTGTATCCATATAAAGACACAGGGAGGATGGCAGCCCAGCACAAGTGGAGAGGAAACAAGTCTCTGTTGACTTCAGTTGTGAAGTACTGGCTTACTTACACGATATCGCTTACTCAAGTCCACGCTGACTGCTTTTCTCTCCAGTTGTGCTGTGTTCCAACTGGCGTGAGGAAGAGGAGACCATGTCGACAGAATTTTTCATTTTCGGGTGAACTGTTCCTTTAATGAAAAAGACTGTTGCTCACCTGGAGCGAGGATGTGAGTTTGTGTTTTAGATGAAGCAGGTCCTGATAGACAGGAGTGATATACAGGAGTGATATACAGGGGTGATACACAGGAGTGATATACAGGAGTGATATACAGGAGTGATATACAGGAGTGATACACAGGAGTGATACACAGGAGTGATATACAGGAGTAATATACAGGAGTAATATACAGGAGTGATACACAGGAGTGATATACAGGAGTGATATACAGGAGTGATATACAGGAGTGATATATGGGAGTGATATACAGGAGTGATACACAGGAGTGATATACAGGAGTAATATACAGGAGTGATACACAGGAGTGATATATGGGAGTGATATCCAGGAGTGGCCCCCCGAAAAGCATCAGGAGCAAAAGAGGGACCATCACAAGCCACAGTATTCATATTCCCATGATATCAGATGCATTACCGAGCAATTTGGTGCTTTTATATAGACGGCTCGTTGGCTAGGGCTGTTATTTAACTACAATCACCCGTGAATTTATTACAATCAGCAGTTATTTTGCTACCATGGCTGCGTGTTGATGCAATGAATACAACATGCGTCTGTCTAATCAGGCAGAAAATTAAATAGCGTGTTGTGCTTGCTTTTTACTGACAGCCACTACAATTAAACGGTGATGCACTCTCACTCGTCGGGTTATTGGAGAGCACACAGACACCACAAGACTGAGACGCGCTAAACATTTAATGAAGGCTTAGGTTTCTGTGTGCAAGACCCATTAGACCCAACGGCAAATGCTTTGCACAGACTTTTCAAACACTTTCAAATATTTTGATATCTCGAATTGAAATAGTGCGGACGAGTCAGCAGACGTGACGCAGAGAGAGGATGAACGGCAGCTTTGCCCGTGTGTTTTTGTGAGAAACCCGGGCAGAGAGAGAGAGAGAGAGGCAAAGAGGCAGAACACCTCAAAGCCCCATTAAATAATAGAGTGGAGCTCATTTTTCACATCCAAATTTCTTCCATTACACAGCCATTAGCTAGCTAGCCACCAGCTCAACCAAGCGATGCATCGATCACACCCTGTCAGACTGGACTTCACACATATTGTGTTGTGGCCCTGCCTGCTCATACAGACAAATGTGACACATGGTAATTCATGTTATCTTTTATTTTGAACACTACAGGACACACTACAGGACAGGACACACTACAGGACACACTACTGGACAATAGGGTTATTGAAACAACACACTGGATTATAATCATTCAAATCACTCAAATGGAAAATGATGAACAAGGAGTTAAAGTGGGAGGACTGAAATTGGTTGTTTCAACATGGATACCCGTTTACTCTGATTACATTGATGCTGCTTATTTGATAAATTATTTAATATTTATATATTTATATTATTGAATAAAGGTAACTTGAACAGCACCTCCCAGAAGTCTAATTTGCAGAGGTGGTGACTCGAGTCACTGACTTGGCCACGAGTCAGAACTTAAGAATTGCTTGAGACTTGGCCCCGATGCATCAAGAGGAGACTTGATCACTTGACTTGGGGTTCTGGTGACTTGACTTTGTATTTTGATGACTTGAAAACATTTCTGAAGTCTTGACAACAGATTGTGTTTGTGTAAATGACAAACTGATGAGATTTCTTCCAACAAACAACTGAATTTCTAATTCTGTATGGAATAATTGAATTTGAAACTGATTATAAAAATCTAACCCATGATGCACTTACCCGGTTTTTATCCTATTATAAGCATATTGTATTGAATAGTCCTAGATCTTTATTTTTCTTTCAGATCTTAAATTGATACTGGACTCTTGATTGGTTATGACTTGACTTTACATTTAGACTCGGGACTTGACTTGAGACTGACTTTGGACTTGTCTTGAGCAAAGTTGACATGGTCACACCTCTGCTCATTTATAGTGAATGTACGATTACTGATTAAAAAAAAATATATAAATACATGACATTCTCTTTTGGGGTGGATTTCCCTTCAGATCCAGTCACCTCGCTGGTGCCACCACCAGTTTCTAAACACCTTCATGACTCAAAAACTCTCCGATGTTTCTCCATCAATAATTAATTGCATGATCATCATGAAATATGCTCCAGTGATTAAAAGTTAATGCGTCTCTGAACTAGAGAGTGCGGTAACAGTAATTTACGCGTGGTAGGTCAAGAGAGGTTCATGCACCGCACTGGGAATGGAAAAAAACCCGACAAAATCCCCCCACACACAATTTACAGGTTTTCAATGCAGAGCATTTTAAAATGTGCAATGTGTTACTTCTATTTCAGCCATGTCAGAATTTGTGAATGGTGTGGACTGCACAGACAGAATTAGTGTATCGACCTCTAACATTAAGGATGTTTATTTATGGCATTAGAACATTTATTTTATCTTTCTCCTCAAGAGTTTGATCATGTTAGACCAGTGGCTCTCAAACTTTTTCACCTCAAGGACACCTGGTCCCGACCATTCAGTCCCTCTCCCTCCTCACTGACGCACCCTTTTATTCTGTTAATTTGTTTAATGTGGTCTGTGTTGTCTTGTTTGTTCCCTTAGTTTTAGTTAAGAAATAGTTTTAACTTTGACTTTGGCGTATGGCTCCCCTCAATCTGTTACTTCCTTGAGCCGGGTTGTAACATATGAGGGGAGTCATACACCAAATTAAAAGTTAAAACAATAATGTATTAACTAAAACTAAGAGAAAATAACTAGACAAAACAAACAACAAATGAACAGAACCACAGGTGCATCGGTGAGGAGGGAGAGAGACTGAATGGTCTGAATTCGTCTTAAGCCCAATGAGTGCACCAGGCCCAGGGGCACTCAATCTTTAGCCGAACAACCCCAACATCAAGCTCCTGCAAGACAGGGTCAGGAGATTGCTAGGGTCGTCACAATTGTAATGTTTTATTACAGAAAGTGTATGAATCCATGACCAAAATAGTCATACATTGTCATTGTGTTACTTATGTTTGGAATTCTAGTGAAAATAAATTACCCTTTTTGCTGGGGTCTCCATGGAACGGGAACCCCCTTCAAGGCCCTCGGCTGGACCCCACTTTGAGAACCACTGTGTTTGACCCATCAACAGTATAGTTTAACCGCAACGGGACCAAACAGTAAATGTAATAGTCTGTTGTGCCACCTAGTGGCCATTTCATTTCTAACAATAAGAGCCACAGTGCTTTATGAAGAAAAGTCATTAAATGCAATAGTCTGGAACTTAAAGCTTCCAGAGATCATGCTTTTAGTTCCTGGGTGTAAATTGTCTTGCTACACTTTTTGTTGTTGCAACAATTTTATAATTTGACCAATCGGAGGAAAACTGACACTATTAAATTCAATGCTATGCTGAAGTTGCAAAGAAAAAAAATGGTTACCTTTTTAGACAATCCAGCAGCAGCCATTGTTGTGTGGCACAGGACAGATAGAGTGGGTCCAGTCTCCAGTCAGCTGCCGAGTCAACAGACACAATGAGCTGCAACAAAGAAACACTTGTCTGCAGTATAATACATGAATACTGGCTTGTTCTAAACTTTCTACCATATTTAATAACCTACACTTCAGTTACTTATATGTTAGGCATTTAATTGGAATGCTTACACACTTGCAGATTTTAAGCATATTATGCCTCAAATCATAGATTGGCAACATTAGAAGCAAAAAGCAGTGAGGAGTGTGAATTCAGTCTGAATTCTTCAGACCTCCTGTCAGACTAATGCTGTGAAAATAAATAAGCTGAGCAGTAAGAACAGTATGGACCAACGGAAAAGATAGAAATGGTAGGTGACTAACAGCATCCCATTAGCTCCTCCCCTTACAGCAGCCAGAAGATGTGAGACACCATTTTTTTTGTAGTAATCCTCATGGGGGATGCTGACTGAAGTGCTATTACGGTATACAAGAAACCACGTGTTGCTTGTGCTGATGACGATGATCAGCAGTGCACTGTGTGTGTGTGTGTGTGTCAGTATCTCAACACAGTGTGTGTGTCAGTATCTCAACAGACAGTATGTGTGTGTGTGTCAGTATCTCAACAGACAGTATGTGTGTGTGTGTGTGTGTGTCAGTATCTCAACAGACAGTATGTGTGTGTGTGTCAGTATCTCAACAGACAGTATGTGTGTGTGTGTGTGTGTGTGTGTGTCAGTAACAGACAGTATGTGTGTGTCAGTATCTCAACAGACAGTATGTGTGTGTGTCAGTAACAGACAGTATGTGTGTGTCAGTATATAAACAGACAGTGTGTGTGTGTGTGTGTGTGTGTGTGTGTGTGTCAGTATCTCAACAGACAGTATGTGTGTGTGTGTCAGTATCTCAACAGACAGTATGTGTGTGTGTGTCAGTATCTCAACAGACAGTATGTGTATGTGTGTGTGTGTGTGTCAGTAACAGACAGTATGTGTGTGTCAGTAACAGACAGTATGTGTGTGTCAGTATCTAAACAGACAGTATGTGTGTGTGTGTCAGTATATAAACAGACAGTATGTGTATGTGTGTGTGTCAGTATATAAACAGACAGTATGTGTGTGTGTGTGTGTGTGTCAGTATCTCAACAGACAGTATGTGTGTGTGTCAGTATATAAACAGACAGTATGTGTGTGTGTGTGTGTCAGTATATAAACAGACAGTATGTGTGTGTGTGTGTCAGTATATAAACAGACAGTATGTGTGTGTGTCAGTATCTCAACAGACAGTATGTGTGTGTGTCAGTATATAAACAGACAGTATGTGTGTGTGTCAGTATCTCAACAGACAGTATGTGTGTGTGTCAGTATATAAACAGACAGTATGTGTGTGTGTGTCAGTATATAAACAGACAGTATGTGTGTGTGTGTCAGTATATAAACAGACAGTATGTGTGTGTGTGTCAGTATATAAACACAGTATGTGTGTGTGTCAGTATCTAAACAGACAGTATGTGTGTGTGTGTCAGTATCTCAACAGACAGTATGTGTGTGTGTCAGTATATAAACAGACAGTATGTGTGTGTGTCAGTATCTCAACAGACAGTATGTGTGTGTGTGTCAGTATCTCAACAGACAGTATGTGTGTGTGTCAGTATCTCAACAGACAGTATGTGTGTGTGTGTGTGTGTGTGTGTGTGTGTGTGTGTGTGTCAGTATCTCAACAGACAGTATCTGTGTGTGTGTCAGTATCTCAACAGACAGTATCTGTGTGTGTGTCAGTATCTCAACACAGTATGTGTGTGTGTCAGTATATACAGACAGTATGTGTGTGTCAGTATATAAACAGACAGTATGTGTGTGTGTCAGTATCTCAACAGACAGTATATGTGTGTGTGTGTCAGTATCTCAACAGACAGTATGTGTGTGTGTCAGTATATAAACAGACAGTATGTGTGTGTGTGTCAGTATCTCAACAGACAGTATGTGTGTGTGTGTGTCAGTATCTCAACAGACAGTATGTGTGTGTGTCAGTATCTAAACAGACAGTATGTGTGTGTGTGTGTCAGTATCTAAACAGAGTATGTGTGTGTGTCAGTATCTAAACAGACAGTATGTGTGTGTGTGTGTCAGTATCTCAACAGGCAGTATGTGTGTGTCAGTATATAAACAGACAGTATGTGTGTGTCAGTGTCAGAACATGAGCCAAGGCCATCTTACAACAAAGGGTTCACCAAACTGTTGAGACACGACTCCCGTGGGAATGAACTTCAGCTGGATATTGTAGATTGCATCAGAGAATGTCCAAGGTATGAGGCAGCAATATTATGGGTCAAAAGCAAATTAAAGAGTTTAAACTGTGCCTTAAACAAAAGCAACAGAGGTGGCCAATCACATCTCCTGTGTGGTTAGTTAGTTGTTGCACCACAGTTGAAAGGTAAACAGTTCATCACCTTCTGTCTGTAGACTTTGCAGCAGAACGGCAGATCCGAGGCTACCCGTCCAAACGGGGAGCTAAAAGATGGGAACTAGAGGACAATGTTTGATGGCTAAAATGGAAATCAGATTAAAACAATGAAAGGCCTTGGATTCTTAATTCTATATCTCTGAACATAATTTATTTACATCATACAAGTTACTCTTTTATTGGTAATAGCACACTGCAGTATATAAATAAAGATGTTTGTACAAACTTGCATAACTAAGGGATAAAAAAAACAAACGCACAGATTAAGCAGCCAGACTAGAAATTAACGTGAACGGAACATATTCGATCTAAGTCTCGCTAAGTCACGCGGCCTCACCATACTCCCTGTCCATCCAGAAGAGCAGGGTAACACACTCCAACAGGAGAAATCTGTCAGCTCACACGTTAAAAAAATTAGAGGAAAACGCAAACATTCAATAAGGAAGTAAAAGATGAAAATATTAGTGGAGCTAACCCTTCCAAAAAGGCAAAAATTAATACAAGTTTAGGCTACTTGTCATACAACAAACCCACAACATCCTCACCACCTTCTGGAAAACAAAGCAGGAAAAAGGAAAGAAAAACAGATCATATGGCATGTTCTGTCATGTGACTTCATGTTCTGTCATGTGACTTCATGTTCTGTCATGTGACTTCAGTGGAGGGTTGAACGCTCATTTGACCCAAGCAGCAGGATGTCAACAGCCTCACTTCCTGGGTACAAACACATCACAGCATTCAGCCCTAGAGATCCATGACGTCAACAACAACAAACAAGAGAGGGGGGAACTCAGCCTGCCATGTTTCTACTGCAGGAAGAAAGAGCCAGCAACAAAAGGCATCAGACGTCTCTTTTTCAAAGTCACTTCTCACATCGAGCCGAGCCGACAAGATCCCAGCGGCTCCGGAGATGCATTTCAGGGCGGCAGCACATCCAGACTCCACGAGCGAAACCCACCGTCTGACAGGCCAGGAGGGTTAAGTAGAACCATCCACTCCAACTGTGTCCGTCGAGGTGGAGGGGAAAACAAAGTCGTCCATTTTGCTACTCGAGCCAGCAGAGTGCGACCACTGCTGGGTTAGTGCTGCCAACCAGAGGCAGTAACAGTCTGAGAGGCTAAAGTGGCCAAGTCCTTCTCAACGAGAGAGAGAGAGAGAGAGAGGGAGAGAGAGAGAGAGCGCAAAAGCGTGTCAAAAGTTTTCTCAGGACAATCACAGAACGGCAGATAAACCACATTTCTGAACAGGAAATGCCACACGAATCCCCCCCCCCCCCCACCACACACACACACACACACACACTGTTTGTTCATTACACCTGCCAACCAAGTTCAGACACAAACAAAAAGAAACTAAATGCTCTTCCATGCACTGGGGACGGGGGGGTGGATCTGTAAAAGAAGGGGGAAATAGTTCTTCAGAATGCAGGTTGGGCTCAAGTCCATTTTTTAAAGCCAAAAACTCCCCAGGATTCAACGTCAAAGTCAGAGTCCAGCTTTCATATTCATATTTCATATTCTCTGGATCCTTCATATTCTCTGGATCTTGTCGGCGACAACCACAGGGTTCTCTTTGCGAATTTTGGCAGCAGCCTCGGCTTTGTAGTCATACGGGCAGTTGTGCTTATCGGAGTAACGGTGAAGTCCACAGAACAGATGCCCACAGCGGCAGCCAAAACCTGCAACACATCAGCAAGAGACAGACTGAGCCACAACAACAGGTCAAACACATCATTAACTCTAGATGCTACCAGAGTCCCCACGATACGATGATATCACGACACTTGAGTCACGATACAATATTATTGCAATTTTAAAAACATAATCATGTCTGAAGAAGCTCGAAATATCAGATTGGGTTATCCAATAAATTGTTTAATGCTGACCTCTGTTCTTTGGATTTTAGAAATATTGCCATATATCACGATTTATTACCTTTTTTTCAACTGCAAATGATGTCCCAAAAGGGGACATAATAATCCCTTTTATATATTATTATAAAAGGGAGCATGTGGGCAATCTCTGTTCTCCATTTAAATTTTTGTCCCAGTGATGATGTCATCAGTGATGTCATAAATCACTGATGATGTCATAAGTGATGTCACTTGAACAACTGCGGCAAATGATGATGTCATAGTGACATCACTGATGATGTCATGTCATCAGTGATGTCTAGGCATCACACAACAGCAACACACACACACGAGAGAGAGAGACTGAGGGAGAGGGAGAGAGGAGAGAGACTGAGGGAGACATTGCGTGCGCGCCAATAAGCCGAGCTGTGGGCGAGGACTTTTTATCCAGACTAGACAATTTATAATAAAATATCGCAATACCTGGCATTTGTGCGATACGATATTGCTACACCAAATATTGCGATACTATGCTGTATGGATCCCCCCTCACCCCTACTAGATGCCTCCTGCAGAGTTTACAGTATCAATATATTGAAACAATGCTCACAGGTATTGTAGAAGCAATGCTCACCTGTATAGCCAACCTTCTTGCGGCACATGAAGCAGCGGTTCTTCTTGGGTTTGGGAGGCTCAGGGCTTTGGGACTCATCACTGCCAGCAGTGGCGGGTTGGGAAGTTGAGGCTGTAGGCTGAGTCACCACTGAAGGCCAAGAAAACACACTTCAATCATCACTGCAGCACTTGACTACCTCACCCCCCCCCCCCCCCCCCCCCTCACACACCTCCTTACATGTGATTCCACACTCTTCAAAACAAGATGTTCTGATACCCACCAGGCTCTGTGAGCTCCACTTAACAAGATGTTCTGATACCCACCAGGCTCTGTGAGCTCCACACAGCTGCCCGATGCTCCTTTCTCTTCACACGAGAGGCTCATCTCTGTCAGCTGTTGGGTTGTTACACAAAGGGCGGCTGAAACCCCACTATCAGGAAGAAAGAGAACAAAAAATAACACATCAGGGTTCATACACATTTTGACCAATTGATTTCCATGACTTTTCTGTGATTTTAAACCAAATTTCCATGACCATGGTCTGTTGCTATGGCCGTAAACCGTTGCGCTCTGCCTAGCAACGGTTTACAGCTGCCGTAAACCGTTTCGCTCTGCCTAGCAACAGACCCAAAACAAGAAGGACGGCTTTCCACGCTACTTCACAGGACTTTCTACACTCGCAAACATCTCTCGTTATGTTCTGACAGTTTGTTTGAAAGTAATTTTGTGATTCTGGCTGAAGTGGCTGCCGTAAACCGTTTCATTTCACTTCCTGATCTGCCTGCCCGCACACAGACTATAATCATCAAGACAGCACTCGCCGATTCACTCGGCATTGGTCTCATCTACTATTAGAGGTAAGATGTGAGGCATCAATATTACATTTAGACTGTTTAGACTGCTAGAGTTCTAACGAAGACTAAGAAAGCTGATCATATCACTCCAGTTCTTAAGTCCTTACACTGGTTGCCAGTGTGTCAGAGAATAGATTTTAAAATACTGTTATTAGTCTATAAATCACTTAATGGCCTAGGCCCAAAATACATAGCTGAATTGCTCCCACGCTACGAACCGTCTAGAACTCTTAGGTCAACAGGGTCCAGCTTATTAACTGTCCCTAGGATCAAATCAAATCACGGGAAGGCTGCATTTACCCACTATGCTTCTGCTAGCTGGAACAAATTGCCTTAAGACCTCAGATCTGCCCCAACCTTACTTACTTTTAAAAATAGACTAAAGACTTTTATGTTTACCGTCGCTTTTAACTGCTGACAGCTACTATGCAAACCCAATGAGTCCTCTATAAGTTTTAGCTCTTTCTGCAACTGCTGCGCCTGTTGCTTATTGCACTTTTTATACTCTTTTTAAAGTTTTGTTGTGATGCTTTTAAATGTCCATTTTATTTCTTCTTTTCGTTTATTTTCCTGTCAACCATTTTATGTGCTTAATGAAGTTGCTTAATGCACTTTTTATACTCTTTTTTTAAAGTTTTGTTGTGATGCTTTTAAATGTCCATTTTACTCTCTTCTTTTCTTTTATTTTCCTGTCAACCATTTTATGTGAAGCACTTTGAATTGCCTCTGTGTATGAAATGTGCTATACAAATAAACTTGACTTGACTTGTTTAACAATCGAAAATCTTGCTCGTAGCTGCCTTAAATGTATAGAGATGAATTACTTTGACATTTCTAACTATTGACAACAAGAATGCATTTCAATCAACTTTTTCTGACATAAAATGCTAAGTTAAATGAGCCTGAGGTCATGTTGTGTATCTCTCTCTCACACACACACAGACACACACACACACACACACACACACACACACAGCTCACGAATGTTGATGGCTGTGTGTTACATTGGCATTTTGATGGAGCTTCTGGTTCGTTAGTTTGACTCGTGAAAATCCATTTGCTCGCGCGCGCGCACACACACACACACACACAAACACACACACACACACACACACAGGCATCGTTCGAACCCTGGGAATTCATGCATTCATGACCTTTATACATTACGTCATTTGGCAGACGCTTTTATCCAAAGCGACTTACAATAACACATTTTTGTCAGCAATAGAGCAATCAACTATGCAACACAGTCTATGACAGCTACAACTTCTGAAGGAATAGTGGTAAAAGTTTAGCTCGGGTTAGTTTAGAAGTTGTTGTTTTTTTATATGGCACCGAGGCACCAGTGAGAGATGATAGGGGATGTGACTATTTGGCAGCCTGTGTATGTGAACACACCTGCTGCCAGGTAACATGAAACTGACCGCCCCCTCACCTGAGCGCTCCGGGGGCACCAGCCTCTGCTGCCACCTCCGCAGCAGCAGCAGCAGCAGCTGCAGCTGCAGCATTGTTGAAGGTGGCCTCTAACCTCTGGATGGCGGAAGCCTCAGCTGTGGGGCCACTGGACACAATGCTGCCACCTAGGGGGAGACAATCGCAACAAAAACCATGGTCAGACTTTTGGGGGGGGAGGCTGTGCAGGTGCAGAGATATGACTACGGTATGTATTATTATATTATATATATTATATATAATTATTATATTACTATGTATTATTGTACAAGTGGAACAAACGATGGAAAGAGAAGAAGACACAGGAGGCCCTACCCACTGCACTCCTGACTCCGCCATTGTTTTGTCTTGACAGGTGCTCCTTGTGGCAGACCGAGCACATGCCATTGGTCCTGGGGTTGCCATAGAAACCACAGCCATTGGCACAGAGCATAGGAGGAACTGGGCTCTGATTGGTCTGCTGGGCCATGATGATGTCTGCTGCCTGGTAAGCTGACCTGGAGAGCCAAACGAAGAAGAACCTTTAAGTGACAAGTGTGTGGATCAAATCAACAGAGGGGAAGAAAGAAATCGGGCCAAGAGACTTGCTGTGTCTGTTGTGAAGCTGGCTACTTGTCGTGGACTGACTATGTCACGTGGTGTCTCCATGGAGATGATTTTCGCGATCCAGGAGAATCATGGCGGAGCTGGGGGTTCCCCCCAAGCGCCAGTTGCCAGCTAAAAAGCCGCCTACTGGCCTCTGTCTGGCCGGCTGCCCCTTTAGATTTAAAAATGTGGGGGAGTTTGGGCCGGTAGTGTCAAGCTGTTCAACTGAACATGATGATGTGAGACAGTAGAAGTCAAACTCCTGCTTATGCTCCCGGACCTCCCAAGAAGGTCCAAGGTCCATCCCTTAGCCGGCTAGTTTTCCTATCTGGCTGGCTACTTGGCTAGCGAAAACTGTTCAACCAAACAACTCATCTAAAGTATGGGAGCACTTATTCTGCAGTAAAAAGTAAAAAGTGTGTTCGCTGCAAACTACGTAAAATCGATCTTGCATGGCACGGAAGCACCACGCTCATGAGGACAAACGTAAATGTAACATGACTAACGTTAGCCATGGATGACCGGGACTCAACAGTCAAGCAGGGTAATTGGTTAAGGTAATTACTAAATCTTTTAATTAAGTAAACAAGATTAGACACATGTGCTTTGCGATTTGAAATGAGGAAACATTCATCTCACGTCAGTCTCGTTTAATGTTCTCTAATAGCCGGTGTTTGCTGCTTGTGATCCAGCTCGATGTGTCTGTGTGTGTGTGAGAGAGTGAGAGTGAGAGAGAGACAGTGTTACTAATAAGTAACAAATCATGTTATATCATGTAGGTATATCAATATCACTATATCACTATCACTTAGGTACTAGTGATTTACGTTCTTTTTATTCTTATTTATAATGTTTAATTATTGTTTAGACACTTTTGTGCAATAATATTGTCAATTTTCGGACAACATTTGGCTTTTGAATAAAATGATGGAAATAAAATCTGCGCATTTGCTTTTATCCGATTCAGCGATAAATCGAATCAATAATTGACAGATGAATCAATTACCAAAATAATGGTTAGTCGCAGCCCTACTTTGCATGGCATTGAAACTCTGGCCCCAGCATCATTCATGAGGAGTCCTTGGTAATCCACGGGCCAAGATGGCCTAAACTCTTCAGGCAGTCTTGGCATGGCTGCTGTATTTGGCCATAAAGTCTCACTCAATCAACTGAACACACTGAGCCTACACTGTGCATCATGAGGGAGCAATTATTTATAGGTGCAGCGACAGCTCAACATCAGTCACAGGCATTAACACATACCCAGCGGCAGGCAGCGCCACCGATCATTTTAGCTTCATCAGCTGATGATCTTGTCATGTAATCAACAACTGCATTGTCCTCGTCTACAAGGTCACCAAGCGAGACAGGTGCCTTCAAAACAGTTGCTGGCATCGTGGAAACAGCCGAGCATCGCCGACAACAGGAGCCAATTTACTAGTATCCCTATGGTAACCTGGAAGAAAACAAGCAAACTGATGCTGTGACACTTTGGCCTCTGGTTTAGTTGATTTAATGGCAGAAGCATTAACCCATGATATAGTCTCGGCTCCCAGACAATTGGAGATCTCTCCACCTACCAATAGTCTGGGAACTCCTTGTCCTTCGGGAGCAATTTGGGGCTCACTTAGTATCTTGGAAGAGCTGGGGATCAAACCGCGGACCTCTTTTATCCAAAGCGATTAGTGGACAACCCGCTCTACCTCCTGAGCTACAGCCGCCGGGGTAGAAGTTGTCTCAGTTCTACGAAACAGCAGGAACATCTACAGGAGAACTCACACCAAACCGTTCAGGACAAGTCGCTCTCTGGTGAAGTGCGTCAGAGGTTTCCCCTCCCAGAAAGTCACCACCACACTAGTGCCATCTGCACCTTCACGTGTCTGTCAGCCTGCTGACTGTGGTGTTCCGTGGATCACATGCACCAGTGTATTGGCTTTCCTCTGTCACAAGAGTGCAATGTGACACGCTGATATCAAGGCACACAAGCTCACCAGCTAGCACAGCACAGCACAGCACAATAAAGACTATTTATAGGCAACCTTTGGAGACCCGGTAAGGTTCGGCGACATCACAGAAACAGTAACTGCAAACAGCCGGATTGTACGCCGATCGAGGCACGTTTGCCATGGTGACACAAGCCAAACTGATTCATAATCCTAAATTGTTGCAGCATGCCAACAGAACACACACTACTTGGTAACGTTAACTAAGCTAGCTAACATTAGCCCCGGGCCATAACGTTCGTTATCACTAATCATTCACCAGATCTAAAGTGAGTTGCAATGCAATGTAAGCTTAATACAGGTGGCTGGCTGTCTTCCACCCCGAACCCAGCTGCAGTCCTCGGATGCTTCCTGACAAACACCTGGGCCACTCATTGCTATAATCCACTGAGTCATGCTAGCGAGCTAACACTACTGCTAACGGGCTGCTTTACTGCGTTAGCATTTCAATCCCAAACACTGACACCGGAAAACATAATAGCACATGAGAAATATGGAAAATCCTCAAATTAGTGTTGGGGGGGGGGCTTAAATCTTAAATGATGATTTATCCTGCTCGCATGCTAACCTAAGTAGCTACCTTGTGAGTGAGGCTTTGTGCGCAGCTAACGCTAGCTTGCTAATACATGTTAGCATGTCAGCTAGATTTGATAGCCATCTTATTGCTTTCGTTTGATCCATTCTAATAATTGTTTTTGTCCCAATCACCAACGGACTAGCCTAGCTAACGACGTTATAACTAACGTTAAAGACGAAATGCCTCGGTAACGTTAACCGGTGTTAAATTTGGAACGGTATCTTCACACTGAAACAGTGGCTAATGTCAAGTAACAAGCTAAAGACTGGCGGTGCCGCTAACTCAGTAGTCTATACATACCTTGACTAACACAACGTTTAAGAGAAGCTAAAAAAGCATGCTAACTATTTATTTAAGGGTAACGTTGATCTCACCGAGGAAAATTGTGTTAACGTAGCTAGTTATTGATGTCGACACGTGTTAGCCAGTCAACTTTAGGCTGTTGTCAAGAGTCACTGCTTTACTATTTTCTAGTTTATTGTTATATATTTTTTATCCAGTGGTTTATTTCAGTCAGTAACGCCAAATCCCACCCATAGCTTGTTAATGTTATCAAATAACGGTAGCTTAACGTTAGTCACTTACCGTCTGTATGAGCGACTTGTTAGCTAGCTTTTGGAGAAACTTTTGCTGGCTGACGGTTCAGTTCGAAACTAACAGCTGCATAGATAAAACGTCCGTCTGTCCCGTCTTTTTCCCCTCGTCTCTTTTTCACGCTGGCTGTGTGGACTCGTCAGGGAGTACATATACAGTCAACGGTGCTGACTAATTTCGTTGACGTCCTTTGTTGATGAATACTCTTGCCTTTTGTATGCGTGGTGTGTTTGTGTGCACTCCACTCACTCTTTGGTTTTGGTTAAGAGAAACCAAAGAGTATTGGAGCAAGAGTCGATAGCTATTTTTTTACAGCAGCTCTGCCGCCATTTTGGACTGAAAAAACCTAATTGGCCAATGGGACAATAGCAGAGAAACATGACAGTCAATGAGAGGCGTCTTCTCCAGGCCAAAATGGAGGATTTGCTCTGCGTTGATGTTGCAATGGAATAATAAAATACACATCACTTCTAAGTTCTTTGGAGAAACGTCGCCTGACGTATCTCCTGCTCCGCCCCCCTCCTCCTGCTTCTTCTTCTTCTCCTTCGTCTTCGTCTTCTTTTTCTTCTTCTTCTTCTTCTTCTTCTTCTTTTACTTCCAAGTTTCCGGCAGTGTATTAGGCCTACTGCCCTCCGCTGGACAAGCACGGAAATACTGATCCTCTGATTGGAAGAAAGGAGGTTTGGGCCCCAGCCACTTTATATTTATTCAGAAATCAGCAGGGATCGCGGAACCGCCCGGGCCACCCGGGCCGCGGCCCGGGTACTTTTCAGTTCCCCCCCCCAAAAAAAAAAAAAAATTTTTTTTTTTTTTTTTTAGATTTTTTTTTTTTTTTTTTTTTTTACAATTAAACCTCATTTACTTATTACACTCGACTGGTTGTTTTTCAGATGTGATGTGAATCTAAAGTGAACTAAACAAGTCAGATCCACTATAAATGTTTTTCAGTAGATGCTGTGATGTAGCCACAAGAAAGGTGCAATATTAATGTTTTTCAGGAGATGGCGATGTTGCTAGCTATAGGTTCTAAACAAGAAATGTGGTTCAAATGTTTACAGTAGTTTTCCTTTCTGGCTGCACTACAATGTTACAATGCTGTGAGACAGGCCCGGCGTTGGAGGGGGGCCTGACCGGGCCGGGCCCCCTATTCCCTAAACTGGCCCCCCCATTCAATTTTTTTTTTTTTTTTTTTGTGTGTGCTAAAAACGTTTTTCCGTTTTTCTGTTTTAAAGTTTAAAACGGAATCTGGCTGTCATTAGGCATTGATTAACTGAATGCTATTGCTAACTGTTACTTTGAACCTCCATTTGCAATGATTCTGGCTGGATATTAATTAACTATTGTAAATTTGTCACAATGAATGCAATTTGTGCACAATGTGTAAATACATTTAATATTAATTGTTTAGGCCTATTTGTAAAGTCACAACACATTAGAGATGTGTGTAGTTCCTCATAGATTTAGCCTCTTCCTTTTGCTCTCAAATGCACCAGTTTGACGAATTTTACTTTAAAATGTACAAAATCTTCTTCCGGGGGAGAATCCCCCCGGACCCCCCTTGGCCCCCCCAAGCTAGGGGCAGGCCCCCTCTGTAATTTGGTTCTGGAGCCGGGCCTGCTGTGAGACGGAGCGAAACACAAAAGATGCAATATTAATAGTTTTTCATGAGATACTCAGTATTTAATATTAATACTAATACTAATAATAGAAAAGGAGAAGATACTGAATAATGACATCACAACAGTATAATCCTAATGTTAATTTAAAATTAAATATTCTTCTAAATATGGATAAAAGTCCAAAAAACATAAAATTTTCTTCGGCGCTGCCGAGATTCGGGGGGACACGCCCCCCCGACGGGGGGACACGCCCCCCCGACACGCCCCCCGGCCCCCCCAAGTTCAGATGCGTTCCGCTATCCCTGGAAATCAGGATAATCAAAACAGAAAATCAATCAGAGCAAATGTAAACACTTCCATGAACTGAATATAATATTGACGAAAGCTGGCAAAATACAGGAGAAACATTGTCCATAGACCATACCAGCTTGCCACACTAAAAATAGATCAAATTGTCTTTTAGCGGGTTTATTAGGCTAGTCAGGTGAGCATCTGAAGACCCAATTCAGAGTTTAACAGCAGTGGTGGTCTAAAGGTTAGAAGCGAGCTTGTGACCGGAATGCCATCTGTTCAATCCACCAGGACCGGCAGGATCAATCTGGGTGGGGAAAGTGAAAGGCAGTGCTTGCCCCTCCCTCGATCATTACCACCACTGAGGTGCCCTTGAGCAAGGCCCCTAGCCCCAGTGGAGCTGCACAGTGGCCAGCAGATCAGACTGTGGTTGTACTCGTCAGCTTCCAGGTGTGAATGTGAACAGGGCGCTCCTGAAAAAGAGAGCATTGCTCTCAGAGAGACTCCACTATAAATAAAGAGACTTAAATAAAAAATGGCACACTACCATGCAAATGAGAGCCTATGTGAGACCCGGGTATAGTTTTAACATTTTCGACATTTCTGTCTGTATCTTGGAGCTCTTTTAAGCCAGTGCATTCAACATGTGATATGAACTAGTTAGGCTGCATGTATCTGCTATTACATGGTGTAGCTGTTATCTGTCATGGTCAAGGCATGCTAGAAAGACTATTGTGCAATCTTTATATCTGTATATTTGCACCATGGTACTTTTTCCCTATCAGGACACAAGGCCTGTACCTTCAGGCAGGGGGACTAAACAATGAAAATCAGTCTTGTGACTGCAATTGTTGTGGATTTACATTTTGCTAAAATGTTCATGAATGTACACTGTCCCCTATTGAACAAATAAATTGAATTGAATTGAATTGAACTTTAATAATGTCTTGATTATGGTGATGTATAATACATCCATGCTTCACCTTCAATGCTGAAGCCTCTTGATGCAGTATTTCATAGTTCTCTGCTGTTTATTACTGCTGATGGGTTTCACACTCATCATTGTGTTTTATATGAATGCTGTTCGAAGAGATCAACATTGTCTTTTGTTTATTTATAAGGCCTTGAGTGGCAAGCTTCCATTTGATTTGTTTAAGTTTGTATTAGGTTTCAGTGCTCAGACACGCTCGCAGACACACATTACATTACATTACACTCTCCACGTATGAATAGTGAGTCAGGAAAGACCGCTTTCATCTTTTATGCTCCTGAACAAGATTCAGGACTCTCTCAAACTGGACCGACTGGTCTCCATAGAGATGTTCAAGGTGCTACGTGAGGATGTATTGCATAGGGATTGCACCTGCTTTACGTCACCCTCTTATTTGTCTGCATCTGTGATTTTCATGTGATTTTTATTGTTTTTTACTGTATGTACCGCAATTTTGTAATATGCTGTAATCAGAGCATCCTTGAAAAAGAGCTTGCTCTCAAAGGTTCTCCCTAGATAAATAAAGGTTAAATAAATAAATTAAATAAATAAATGAGCGTGCGAAGCGTGCAATATTTATAGTCTCTGTAACACAAACAGAAAATGACATGGTTCAGTCTCAAACACAAGGAGTGAAATGTTACAACTCACCCCATAATCCGGGTGAGTTGTTTCATAGGCTCCCCTTGGGTGAAATATAACATTATGAAATAAGGATTAAGACAAAAGCTTAAGATATTGAAAGTTTCCAAAACTTAAATTACTTTTTAATATAACTTGTCTTTGTTTTGTACCGTCAGTCACAGTGGTGACAATATGTGGCACTCCTGAAACAGCTCTGGAGTGCAGGCTGCCTCATAGGACCACAGAGTAGCCTACAGGTCTTACACAAAATAAAGCCTTACTTACACTAACATTCGAAAATAATAATAAAACTGAACAAAATGTGCAAATGTGGCCCATCTTCAACAATTGAACGTGTGTGACGTGTGTTGTTACAATGTTACAACTAACCCAGCTCTTAAGTTGAGCTAACTACTAAAACCTTAGCACTAACAATTTGCATGAAGGATATCTACATAGACACATAATTAATATGATTTAAGTTCGATGAGTTATAAAGCAGGCAATGCTATCACAAAAATAAATAGAGCTGTAAATAGTCTAATTGGATTTGGCTGTTCAATACAAATATTCAACTATTCTTTTTTTCTCTCTCTTTTAATATAAGACTATCTAGCAATAAGAAAAATCCATTGGCAGGAGCTTGTTTGACTTGGTTTTAGTCTATCACTGATACTTATACCAATATATATATATTATGATCTATTGGGAGAAACCAAGCAATTCTATTTCAAATCAAACATTCAGCACCCCCATAAGCCGGAATATAATGATGCTCGCAAAATCTGGTGTGGTTATTAACCACATTTTGCCACTATTTGACTCTGAGATTGGCAGTCGAATCAGGCTCCTTCAAATTAATTGTTGAATTGTCGAATATTGGGGTCAGCCCTAAACATAAATTAAGTCAACAAAAATACTTTGTTACCTCAACATTTCCATTTTTCCTTCTAAAATTGGCTGCCACAGGGTGCTACTTCTTCACAGACAAAGGACTAAACTGGGCATGTGCAGAGTGAATCAGGTGTTGTAACTTGTTCCTGATTGGATAAATTGAAAGTGTTACAACTGACCCGTGTTACAACTATACCCGGTCTCCCCCCTACCAGAAAATACTGGGCTACACCAGGAGTTTTCAAAGTCTGAGACTGTGGGCCTCGCCCAGACAAAGCTTGACAAAAAGTAGCCCCCCCCCCCCGCTCAATTCCTCTGATTTCATTTTAATAATGAATGTAAAAAAAAGTTAACTTCCATTCACTGAGCCTCCCCTGAAACTGCTTGGAGCCCCCCTGGTGAGGCCCGCCTCCCACTTTGAAAACCCCTGGGCTACACCATCCTAAATCTATAGCACCAGGCAGTAACATTCACTACACCAAGCCTCAGGGTGAGTGATGTCAATCATTGGGGCAAGGTTATTATTGGGTGGACACCCTCGTTCACTGATGGTTCATTGAATTAGGTCCAGAAAACCTGGAGAGGCTCAACAGTGACCCCAGAAACACCCTCTCGCTCCTTGCCCATAGACTCAGCAGACCCAAGTCCTCATAGTTCTGGGTTCCTTCCCAGATTGCAGTTACTCTTGCTGTCACCTGCACCTTGCTATCAACATTACCATCAATATCTTGTCACATTCAGAACTTTAGTTTTGTGTGAACTTCAGCATGTATGATGGATTTAATAAACTACTATGGTGTATGTGAAATGATATGTTATTATTTGTACCTACTTTTTTAAAGTAATCTAGGCTATCCTATCTGACATATCTGACTGGGTAGCCTATCTGTGGCCTCTCACTGTGAAAAAGTATTTTGTAATCCTTTTATTTGACTCTTGATTGTTTGAATGTTAATGATTCTCTTTATTGTGATAAAACTGTAGAATAAACATGATAGCCTACAGCAAATATTTTTAAGCCCTTTTTTAAACATGTTGTTTTATTCTCATTTGTCTGTTGGCTGCATTTACTATGTTATCACTTTGTAACGGCTGTTTGGAAAATAAAGTAAGTAAAAAACAAAGTATGACATGATGACTATGCATCCTTGTACACGTTTAGCCATGGCATGTGTGAAATTGACTACTTCTTCTTCTATTTTATTTGTGGATTGTAGCCAAATGTGGAGCATATTACCGCCACCATCTGGAGGAAAGTGGAATTGATTGATCTACACGCATTCTGTCGTAAAAAGCGAAATTAAATGATTCCTTTGCGACTCAGTTGTTCCTTTTGTACGCTATTCTTCCCTTATCTGTCATTGTGTCTGTTCCATGAATGCTTTTGATTCTGATTACTAGCACAGTAAAGTAAAATAAATTGGTATTAAAAAAAATCTCTAACGGCAGGAAGAGGAAGTGACATAGGTGGGCGGGTCATAGGAGCGCTTTCGACGCTCATCCAATCAGACGCCGGGGAGTTTACAACGCAGCGAATCAGATTCAAGCGTACGAGCATTTAAAGCAAGCAAAGAGTTTGTGTTGCCTACTGCACCAGTTTCTCCATTTCTCCCCAAGCAAGCACATCTTACGAAATGGCTCTCCGTGTGACAAGAGTAAGTATTTTACAATGCGCGCTGCATCCATTTTGTAATGGCGTTTGACTGTTAGTTATGTAGCAGAGATTTCGCCTGTGTGTTTTGTGTTTTTTTGCAGTTTTAAATGCATGGAATGTGTAATGGCGTCGTGTATCTCCGCGGTGTGTTCGCCTTCTACGAAGCAAAATAGTTGTAAAAACGTAAACCTTAAGCCTTAAACCTACAACTAGCGCGGTAGATTTTCATTTTGCTTTCTTTATTTGTCGTTTGCAGAACCGCTTGGCTCCTAAAACTGATCTTGCTGGCAAGGCAGGCCCGGCCAACAAGCCAACACTGAGGCCGCGGGCGGCGTTGGGGGATCTCGCAAACAATGTGGTGGCCGTTACCCAACCGGGCCCTAAAAAGGTAAGATGGTAACTTGGAATTGTTGTGCCCCAGTGTATTTCGGTTAGATGTACATTGTGTTGTTCGGTTACTTAGGTAATTAAACCTGCTTAATATGGACCCAGGAAGCTCCTCTTATTATGAACGCTCACAGAATTGTATCGAGCTAATCTGTTGATACTGAAAACACGAACCTTCTTGCCTTTTGTTCGGTTAGGATGTGAAGACAGAAGCCGCAAAGGAGACCAAACTCACCACTAAAGTTGAGAGAGCCCCTTCTGTGAAACTGCCAAAGAATGTTGAAAACATTAAGCCTGAAGAAGTGGAAGAAGTGGAGGTAAATCACGTTTGTATTCTCATGTCCTTATGCTAAATGGCTCTTAAAGGTGCAGTAGGCAGTTTGAAACAACAGGAATCTTAACCATAGCAACATAGCAGAGAGTAGAGCCTGAATTACCATGTTTGTTTGCTGTGCCTGTTAACCCTATTGTGTTTTGCTCAGACCTACAATCATAATTAATAATATTGCCGATTGTGGCCATTTTGTTGTCAACTCATGCTTGGTTTCCATTGTCAGGTTTTGCCTGCTCTGCCCATGTCTCCCACTCCAATGGAGACCTCTGGCTGTGAGCCTGCTGACCTCTGCGAGGCGTTTTCTGATGTGCTGCTTGACACCGCCATCAAGGATGTGGATGCAGATGACTATGACAACCCCATGCTCTGCAGTGAATATGTCAAGGACATCTACAAGTACCTGCGCAAGCTTGAGGCAGGCCAACCTGAATTACTTCACAGTTGTTAACACTAGGTTAGGTTAGAAATATTCTGTAATTAAAGCCTACTAAAACATGGTCCTCCTTTGCTCCCTAGGTTGAACAGGGCATCAGGAGTAAATACCTGCAGGGACGGGAGGTGACTGGTAACATGCGGGCTATTCTCATTGACTGGCTAGTGCAAGTGAGCATCAAGTACGGTCTCCTTCAAGAAACCATGTACATGACTGTGGCCATCATCGATCGCTTCCTTCAGGTAATTGGCTGCTTCAAAGCTTGGCCGGTTGACGACCAACTTCAGAATCATTTTTTTTTAAATAAATGACGTTTGATCGATCTTATGTTGTGTGTATATACTTCCTTATTTATAGTTGGATGGTAAAACGATCCAGGCACACGAGCATAAGCTTTGCATTTGTTTCCATCTCCCAACAGGACCAGCCAGTTCCAAAGAAGCAGCTTCAGCTGGTCGGTGTGACCGCCATGTTCCTTGCCGCAAAGTACGAGGAGATGTACCCGCCAGAGATTTCCGACTTTTCCTATGTGACCGACCGGGCGTACACCACTGCCCAAATTAGAGACATGGAGACCAAAATCCTGAAGGAGCTCGACTTCGGCCTGGGCCGCCCTCTCCCCCTCCAGTTCCTCCGAAGGGCCTCAAAGGTTTATGAGGTTTGTCTTGCCATATAATACAAAGTCTAATGGGGAAACGGATTTCTGCAAATGTTAAGCTTATGTTGTAGCTCAGGAGGTAGAGCGGGTCGTCCACTAATCGCTTAGGATAAGAGGTTGGTGGTTCGATTCCCGCCTCCTCCAGTCTGCATGTCGAAGTGTCCTTCCTTGGGCAAGATACTGAACCCCAAATTGCTCCCGATGGTTGGCCATCAGTGGTATGAATGGGTGAATGTACCTACTGACTGTAAAGCGCTTTGGATAAAAGTGCTATATAAATGCAGGCCATTTAAGCGGTCTAGTATTGTAGCCATTTTGTTGTCTCAACATTAGTGTGTTAAAGGAAAAATGACTTGTCCCCTCAGGTAACTGCTGACCAACACACCATGGCCAAGTACTTTGTGGAGCTCACCATGGGGGATTATGAGATGGTACACTTCCCACCCTCCCAGGTGGCAAGTGCTGCTTTGGCCCTCACACTCAAGGTGTTGGATGCTGGCGAATGGGTAAGTTGATGCTACTTTGTGTGGCTCTTACAGCCAGGCAGGACATGTTGTTGTCTGTAGTGGCTTGATTCCAAATCTTAATGGTCTGGCACTTTCCAGGACTAAATTCTAGTTAAAAAGCCATTTCCTTCTAATGTACAGCTTTTTTTTAAGCCAATGTTGCTTCTACTTGCACTCAGGCCACTGCATTTCCACCTGGTTAAATCTAATGGGACTCCTCTGTTCTCTTCTCAGGATGCGAAGCTGCAGCACTACATGGACTACACTGCAGAGAGCCTGATTCCTGTGATGCAACACATCGCCAAGAACGTAGTCAAGGTCAATGAGGGGCAGACCAAGCACATGGTAAGTTACAACTTTAGATGCATTGGTAGGACTGAGTGTTACATCACCGTTCAGTCGCCAAAAATACATATTCCAACATCGGCAGAAACACTCATCACATACATGTTGTGACTCATGTACTCACCACGCAACAAAATAATAATCCAAAGTTGCATGAAAAGGTAATTTTCATAGTAAATCCACACACTGAGAACAAAGAGTAGCCAAACTAACAAGAGTATAACCATGTTTGCCATGAGGCACACGTGTGCGGTCATCAGTACAGCACACGTGCACTACACAGCGCATGCGCCTCATGGCAAACGACAAAGTAACTTCAGTTACTCACGGTTCATTTGGTTAATCTTTGTTAGTTCTGGGATTTACTTAGAGAATGACCGTTTCCAGTAACTTTGCATTATTTCATTGCGTGGCGAGTACATGAGTGTTTCTGCCGATGTTTGAATGTATTTTGGGCGACTGAACGGCGATAGGCAGCTGTACCGTTCACTACCATTGCAGGGAGGGCTGTACCGCTCTTTGTAGGCCACGCCCAGTGACTATAAAGGCACGCACATTCTCCGTTTACTGTCTGCAAATGGGCGAATCCACTTGGATGATTCATGCAATAAGCATTGCACTAACTGTTAAACTTTCTCCATATATTGAGGCTCATTACTTCATGCTTTGAGGTCATGGTACCACGTCGCGTCTACTTTTGGGACGTCCCGCAGCCGGTCCCCGACAGTCATGGTGTCTCATAGCATGTATTAGTAATTTAATCATATCTCAATATTGGTCCTCACTAAAGTTTCAGTGGAGTCGTAGTTGGTTAGAATACACTCAAACATTTGTCTAAACCGTATTAAAGCACGCTCTTAAAACTAGTAGAACCAAGGAACATCCGAATCAATATATTGTAAAACTTTTTTTCTCTTTTTTCCCAGGCCGTCAAAAGCAAATACTCCACTTCGAAGCAGATGAGGATTGCCCTGCTTCCACAGCTGAAGTCATCGCTGATCAAGGATCTGGCAA
Organism: Poromitra crassiceps; assembly: GCF_964638095.1. Lineage (NCBI taxonomy): Eukaryota > Metazoa > Chordata > Actinopteri > Beryciformes > Melamphaidae > Poromitra > Poromitra crassiceps. Next base: position 11,679,703 of record NC_139638.1, read on the forward strand.
TGCAGCTCACCCAGTGAGCATTTTAGCACAATGTGCTGTTTGTTGTAAAAATGTAACTTATGTTCACTTTACTTTTATTTTCAACTTTTATATTTTTTATGTTGGAGGTAGGTTGATCCTTTTGGCATTTTAACGGACTTTTAATGAATGCCTCGTTCAACTTTTCTATCTCAACTGTTTGTGGCATTTGACTTGTCATTAATGGACTTTTAATGAATGCCTTGTTCTAAACTTGTTTGACATTGACTTGCCATATATATCTTGATTCTGGCATTGAATCTGTCAATGTATACAGAAATGCATGTAGTTTTATTTTAATTTGTTAATAAAAGTTGCTTTACAACTAAAATTTTGCTCATTTTAACCACTAGAGGTTGCTATAAGACTGCACATTTGAAGCTGGTTTACCAAGCTAACTGCTGCCTGCCCCAATCATGTGCGGCAAGCACAGACCCTTTTCACGGTGGTCATTTTGTGTCTACAAGGCAGGATAAACACAGGCGTACCAAAACCTTAATTGGGGTTTCCAACTTCCAGTCCATAGGTGTACCAATGCTGGGTCCCTAATTAGGGAGTTGGGAGTGAGATGTTTATCCTGCCTTTTAGACAAAATGGTGGCTGGTCAGTTGAAACATCTGCAAAGATTCAGGTCAGGGGTCCAATCCTGTCCTCTTCAGATGGGGAGAGCCAGCCAACCCACTTGGCTGTGGGTGTTGATTCCAGAGGCTTCCTCACTGATCCAAGACATTTCTGGAAAAACATTAGCTTCAGTCCACAGAATAAAAAGCATGTGTTGTGCAGTGTTTCAGCTTGACCCAGTCAACTGAAAAATCATCACGTTGTCATAATATGGCAGCAATAAATTGACTTAAGTTGTGACTGGCTCTGGAACTTCTAGCCTCCAGTAACTGTACAAGATGGGATTTAGTTATGCAATCTGTATACAACTCCAGTATTTTGTCACTAAGTTAGCATGTTGCAGTCTGCTCTAAAATGTTTGTTTACACCTATTTTAAAATATTTTTTTCCCAATCACTCATCTATTCTAGTATCAACATGCTTCTGTGATGGCTGTACCACAGCCTTGCCAACATTTCAGAATAGTTTTTTTTAACGTCATGTTACATTGTGTACTCTGAAGGGGATACAGTGGTCCTTGATACAATACTCCTAGGCATATGCAGATCCCATCTAAGCAGCAGATGCCAAGGCTACGATGCAGCATACAACCTCAATTAAGATTGATCACATCAAGCCGCAAGTATTTAAGGCTAATGGACAAAGCAGAGTGTGGGAGCTGTTATCACTTTAACCCATCCACAGCTGAGGGCCCTGGGGGAACCTTGTGCACCATGAGACCCCCCTTCCCCACAGGGGATGATGCCCAGAGACCTTGTGCACCATGAGACCCCCCTTCCCCACAGGGGATGATGCCCAGAGAGCTTTGCTCTACAGGGCCACCTGCCATCCCCATGATGTTAGTTGCTGCTTTCATCACCAGTATCGTAGACCATCACTCACAGAAGCCTGTTGGATAACAGCTTGGCTACATCTGTTGCTGTATAAGCTGAGATCAGAAAAATCGAGGGGGGAGAGGGGAGGGGGGGGGGGGGGACAAAACATGTGGTACAGTGGGAATTTGGGTTTATTGCAGTTCATGTGCACAGTTCATCCAGTGAAATATGAGAAGTAAATTTTGCATATAAAAATCAGCACTGCTTTTTGCCCATGGCAGCAGTTGTCTTTTGAGGTTCAACACAGCCAAACCAGGCTCTGTGAACTTCAGAAGCACTGTAGAATAACTTTGTATGCAAAAAGATTGACCTGACTGAGATTTGCTGTCGGCTCGTGCGACTCCTGCGTATCCATCTGCTTCCTGATATGGATGACATGTAGACAGAAGGTGTGCTGGGTACCTTTTTAAGAGCATATTGCAGCTCCATAGCCTCTGTTTTCCACAGAGACAGATGATAATTAGTCTCAGTTAGCCTGGAACGCTAGGCTTTTAAACCCACAGATCATACTGAGAATCCATGCTTGGAGGCTGAGGTCATGACTGGGCAGCCATATCAGTTTACAAGACAGATTCCTCCTGTGTGGAGCTCCAAACCAAACACTTGCAGCTGCCTTGATCACTATTTTGGCCTTTTATACTCTTTGACAAAGATGCAGTTGTGTGACATTTGTTATGGTGGAAAATCAAGCGTAGTGAAGATATAGCTTCAGATGTTTAGCCATTGTTTATTGAAAGACCACATTTGCCAGTACTTATGTTAAATATAAATAATAGTAATGTCGAATTTTATCATACCAACTTGCTGACCTGTACAGTTCAGATTATAGAAGAACCCCGAATGACATTTAACATTTTAAAGATGTTTATAGGCCAAAGCAGACATACTCGGTTGCACCAAAGCACAAATGTGTCCTTTTCTGTGTTTATTCAAGTTCTCCCCATTAAGTGAATTCAGGAGTCAGCAGCACTTTGGTCCAGAAAGAATGCAAAGCTTGGCTTCAGACCTCGTCGTATTTCAGCAACGCAGAACTCACAGAACCCAAAAGTGGATATTGTCCAAGACCAGAGTGGAGAGTTTGGAACATCTCCTCAGTCTAAACATCATCCAAGATGGCCAGAGATTTAACAAGTGCACCCTTCAAAATGAGTCAATGCCCATTCTCACCTTCCATCCGCTTAAGTCTGCGTGTCTCAATTCAATCATGACTTGGTCAAACAAACAGCCGGGCTGCGGCGGCGTTAGCGTTAGCGTCAGGGTTCCTCTGGGGTGCTAACAGGTCGGCAGCTGGCAGGTAGAAGGAGGCCTCTGGGCTTGAGAATGGAGTGAAGTACAAATAAACACAGGGGCATTCATTTTCACAATTTATAGACTTTCAAATAAAAATCATGTGCTTCCTGACCTTTACTGACCTTTGACGCTCAATGTCACACGAGGGAAAGAAAGGCCCCTATTGTGGCCTGAACAGTGGACTGTTTCATCCAGGTGTGAATAGGCGCTGCTCCTCGGTTCGTTCCAATTCGCTTAGCGGGGTTTTCTCCAGACCACCTAACTTCTGCGTGAAGGCTTTGAGAGGCAAGCAGGAAGTCATCTTCTCCTCAAACAATCCAGGTTATATACTCCCAAATGTTTGCTGAATCACTGCAGACATGAGCAGCAGAGTGCTATTGGTCATCTTCTTCCAAAATACAGTGCATTGCATTGTGGAAGCAGTTTAAGGTCCTCATCAAACTGAACTTCTATCACCCAATATGGATAACAACAACAACAACAACAACACTTTTAACGAACACTAACTAACTGGTTGAGACTTCACTTGATTCATGGATAATATTTGAGTCAGGCAATTATTTGGTTCTGGTGACTTGGGACCCAACGGCATTTTCAACGCCTATTTAACTCAGTCTGTAAATCTCATGTAAATTCAACGTAAATTCATATTTATCATCCACAGAACACTTCACCACTCATGTACATATTGTATATATTGACTCGATTTGATTGCACTTGCAACTTTGTGATTGTCTTTAGTTATCTTCCTACTTCTTATCTCTGTATATTGATGTGACCGCTACGCTGCATACAGACAAATTCCTCGTATGTGACTTGCATACTGTGGCAATACAAGTGATTCTGATTCTGATTCTGATATCTGCTGTCTAATCAAACTCATGGACCAGATTTTTATATTCTATTAAATCCCTATAAGGCCTATATTGAAACATACTAAATATTAAATTCATTCTTTTACTGACACTTCGGCAGAAAAGTTGACTCGGTCACATCTTTCCTGTATGGTAATGATTTAGGCTACGTATCGTCTCTTGCTTTTGAGTAGCTGCTCTTGAGATTTCACTCTGGATTTGAGATGTAGCCTACTGATCTGGTAGCAGGAATGTATTGAATCACCAATAATTTGTGCTTTCTTGATGTGAAATCCTTCCCCTCTATTGTAGGTTAACGTCACTATACGCCCTAATAATCATGACTAAATGGCTATTAAGTGTATAACTATCAGAAGTTAAATCAATGCTGTTATACTTAGGGGAGCTGTATGTGTGTTTTTGTTTTGATTTCTTTTACGATATGAGAAATAATGAGAGCAAGACTGCCCATGAATCGTGTACTTTGAGTTTAATGCCATGTTTTTGTTGCTGCAATTGTTCCTGGAACTGCTGCCTTGTATACGATGATAGGAGGCCTTTCAGAGCAAAATGATGCAGGGCAATTAAATCAGTGTGTGAGCCATCATGAAACAATGTGTTTCAAAGACTAGCTCAAACCTGGTTCCAGTACATAATAAAATCACTGGGGGGGGGACACACCTCTATACACTTGTAGCCTATGTTGTGTTGACAGTAACCCTAACCCTACAGTATGTTGTGTTGACAGTTGTGGCAGCAACCCATGTTAAGGGCTAGCCCAGGTGTGGAGCGGGATTTGATCCACTGACCTTCTGCATCCAAAGCGCACACGCTAATCACTATGCCAAGAGAACTGGTAAACGGGTTAATGGTTCCTACGTGTAAAAGTCAATGGGATTTTTTGTGTTCAGCGAAATGAGGACCACTTTTATGATTTCCGAAGCATAAATGCGCGTTTTTTTTAAGGTGATTTTCAGAAAACGCTTCAAAAGTCATAAAAGTGGTCCTCATCGTGAAGATGATCTTGCTGAACACACAGTTCACTGTTTCATAAACTTTTATTAACCACAGACCTTATTTCGAGCATTTAACTGAAATTCCCGTACAAAAATCCCATTGACTTTTACGCGTAGGAACCAGGAAGTGCAGGGACTTCTGGGTATATTATGCCTACAAACTGCTGAGTGAGTTTAACCAACTTACTCGATATACCACTCACTCACTCACTCACTCACTCTCTCACTCACACTCACTCACTCACACTCACACACACACACACACACACACACACACACACTCACTCACTCACTCTGTCACTCACTCACTCACTCACTCACTCACTCACTCATTCTCTCACTCACTCACTCTCTCACTCTCTCACTCACTCACTCACTCACGAGGACTCACATTCTTCAATCTCATACTTATGTGCAGGAAAAAACAACAGCAAAACCAACATTTTAGCATGTGTTCATTTTCCACATAAATACAAAGTAACACGAAAACACAATGGTTTATTATATTAAGTAAGGCTTATTTATATTAGATATTTATATAGCACTTAGAAGCAATGCAAATAGCCTACATGTCTTTTACGACATGCAGTGGCGTCTGTGTTGTAATTGGAGCTGTTTGGTGAGTCAGGCTGCCTGGCAAATAGTGCTTCAGTGCTGTGATAAATCCTCAGGGTGTAGGAGTGAGGAGGGGGTGGGGGTGGTGTAGGAGTGGGTGGGGGTGGGGGCACTGCTGTCCCGCTGACACATTGTAAATCGACCTCTGGGGTCACTTGGTCATTTCCTTTGTTGCCTGCATGCGACAGACAGACAGGGGCGGGGAAGGCCACTGCATCTTGGCACCACTGATGCTCTCCACACACACACCTCTCCCCTGAAGACACCATCCAGAACTCACACGAGGAGATGGAGCTGAGCTTTGAGCTGACCCGAATAATAAGAATTAGGGGCTGGGTATTCGGTACTCAATACCCAAGGTATCGAGTATCGCCCGAAATAACCCAAACCCAGTACCAAGTAGTATTGAAACTTCTGCAGTCAAACGCTACATGCATTCCATCCTTTTTGTACACGGATCTAAAAAAAAAGAAAAAGCACTAGCCAATCACCGCAAGCGCTCTTCGTTTTTTTTTAACATATTTTTTTCCATATTTTTTTTATCCCATTTTTATCCCCCATTAGTGCTCATTTTAATTTATTTATCCTGGTTGATGCTCCACCCTCTGCTGATCTGGGGAGAGCCGAAACTGGCTCCATGCTTCCTCTGAGACATGGGCAGTTAGCCAGCCGCTTCTTTTCACCTGACAGGGGAAGCTTCATCGGTAGGACATAGCACGTGGGAGGATCACGCTATTCCAACCAGTTCCCCTCCCTCCGAACAGGAGCCCCTAACAACCAGGGGAGGCACCACATCAGCAACCAGGATATTGCATGTTTTTTGTGGGGTTCCTATATGAAGGAAACCCCCAGGGGGCACGGGGGGAGAACATGCAAACTCCAGACAGAAAGGCCCGTTTGACGACCCCACCCGGGCGGTGGGCACTCGAGGACATGCTCCTTCAGCGCTCACAGCGTCCCAGGTGGGAATCGAACCCAGGACCTTCTAGCTGTGAGGCGACAGCACTTACCACTGCACCACCATGCCCCCAGCGCTCTTCGATTTAATGTGTGATTGCCCCACCACTGGGTATACAGTCTGTGGTGGCATGGTGAAGTCGAGCGGTGTGTGTGACGGAGTTGGCAGCGCAGCGTGCCGAGACCGAGATACCACCAAAACAAACAAACATCAAAAGTATGGCAATACTACATGCTACAATACTACATGCTACAATACTACAATACTACATGCTACAATACTACAATACTACATGCTACAATACTACATGCTACAATACTACAATACTACAATACTACATGCTACAATACTACAATACTACATGCTCCAATACTACAATACTACATGCTCCAATACTACAATACTACATGCTACAATACTACAATACTACATGCTCCAATACTACAATACTACATGCTACAATACTACAATACTACATGCTACAATACTACAATACTACATGCTCCAATACTACAATACTACATGCTCCAATACTACAATACTACATGCTCCAATACTACAATACTACATGCTCCAATACTACAATACTACATGCTCCAATACTACAATACTACATGCTCCAATACTACAATACTACATGCTACAATACTACAATACTACATGCTACAATACTACAATACTACATGCTCCAATACTACAATACTACATGCTACAATACTACAATACTACATGCTACAATACTACAATACTACATGCTCCAATACTACAATACTACATGCTCCAATACTACAATACTACATGCAACAATACTACAATACTACATGCTACAATACTACATGCTACAATACTACAATACTACATGCTACAATACTACAATACTACATGCTACAATACTACAATACTACATGCTACAATACTACATGCTACAATACTACATGCTACAATACTACAATACTACAATACTACATGCTACAATACTACAATACTACATGCTACAATACTACAATACTACATGCCTGTGGACAAAGGTATCGAAGAGGCACTCCATTGTTATCAGTATCACATTAAGGGTGCTGGTATTGTTACGGGTATTGTGATTTTTTAAATGATACCCAGCCCAATGCTACCTGTTATGCTACCAATACTTGAATTGATGGATCTGCTGTTGCTGAATCTTGGCTGTTGAGTTCTACCAGGTTCTTTCAAACGGCTTTACAGTACCATGCTGAGTCAGGCTCATTTCTTTTTCGCCAGCTTTCACCTCACAAAGGTATGGGCTCCTCCTCTAAATGAGGTATGAGCTCCTCCTCTAAATGAGGAATGAGCTCCTCCTCTAAATGAGGTATGGGCTCCTCCTCTA
>NC_139638.1:11697309-11757309 GCF_964638095.1 Poromitra crassiceps
AATGTTACATGGTCAGACCCTCTGTAGGGATTAGTCTCGTGTGGTCAGACCCTCTGTAGGGATTACTCTCGTGTGGTCAGACCCTCTGTAGGGATTAATGTTACATGGTCAGACCCTCTGTAGGGATTAGTCTCACGTGGTCAGACCCTCTGTAGGGATTAATGTTACATGGTCAGACCCTCTGTAGGGATTAATGTTACATGGTCAGACCCTCTGTAGGGATTAGTCTTGTGTGGTCAGACCCTCTGTAGGGATTAGTCTCGTGTGGTCAGACCCTCTGTAGGGATTAATGTTACATGGTCAGACCCTCTGTAGGGATTAGTCTCGTGTGGTCAGACCCTCTGTAGGGATTAATGTTACATGGTCAGACCCTCTGTAGGGATTAATGTTACATGGTCAGACCCTCTGTAGGGATTAGTCTCGTGTGGTCAGACCCTCTGTAGGGATTAGTCTCGTGTGGTCAGACCCTCTGTAGGGATTAATGTTACATGGTCAGACCCTCTGTAGGGATTAGTCTCGTGTGGTCAGACCCTCTGTAGGGATTAATGTTACATGGTCAGACCCTCTGTAGGGATTAGTCTCGTGTGGTCAGACCCTCTGTAGGGATTAATGTTACATGGTCAGACCCTCTGTAGGGATTAATGTTACATGGTCAGACCCTCTGTAGGGATTAGTCTCGTGTGGTCAGACCCTCTGTAGGGATTAGTCTCGTGTGGTCAGACCCTCTGTAGGGATTAATGTTACATGGTCAGACCCTCTGTAGGGATTAGTCTCGTGTGGTCAGACCCTCTGTAGGGATTAATGTTACATGGTCAGACCCTCTGTAGGGATTAGTCTCGTGTGGTCAGACCCTCTGTAGGGATTACTCTCGTGTGGTCAGACCCTCTGTAGGGATTAATGTTACATGGTCAGACCCTCTGTAGGGATTAGTCTCACGTGGTCAGACCCTCTGTAGGGATTAATGTTACATGGTCAGACCCTCTGTAGGGATTAATGTTACATGGTCAGACCCTCTGTAGGGATTAGTCTTGTGTGGTCAGACCCTCTGTAGGGATTAGTCTCGTGTGGTCAGACCCTCTGTAGGGATTAATGTTACATGGTCAGACCCTCTGTAGGGATTAGTCTCGTGTGGTCAGACCCTCTGTAGGGATTAATGTTACATGGTCAGACCCTCTGTAGGGATTAATGTTACATGGTCAGACCCTCTGTAGGGATTAGTCTCGTGTGGTCAGACCCTCTGTAGGGATTAGTCTCGTGTGGTCAGACCCTCTGTAGGGATTAATGTTACATGGTCAGACCCTCTGTAGGGATTAGTCTCGTGTGGTCAGACCCTCTGTAGGGATTAATGTTACATGGTCAGACCCTCTGTAGGGATTAGTCTCGTGTGGTCAGACCCTCTGTAGGGATTACTCTCGTGTGGTCAGACCCTCTGTAGGGATTAATGTTACATGGTCAGACCCTCTGTAGGGATTAGTCTCACGTGGTCAGACCCTCTGTAGGGATTAATGTTACATGGTCAGACCCTCTGTAGGGATTAATGTTACATGGTCAGACCCTCTGTAGGGATTAGTCTTGTGTGGTCAGACCCTCTGTAGGGATTAGTCTCGTGTGGTCAGACCCTCTGTAGGGATTAATGTTACATGGTCAGACCCTCTGTAGGGATTAGTCTCGTGTGGTCAGACCCTCTGTAGGGATTAATGTTACATGGTCAGACCCTCTGTAGGGATTAATGTTACATGGTCAGACCCTCTGTAGGGATTAGTGTTACATGGTCAGACCCTCTGTAGGGATTAGTCTCATGTGGTCAGACCCTCTGTAGGGATTAGTCTCGTGTGGTCAGACCCTCTGTAGGGATTAGTCTCGTGTGGTCAGACCCTCTGTAGGGATTAATGTTACATGGTCAGACCCTCTGTAGGGATTAATGTTACATGGTCAGACCCTCTGTAGGGATTAATGTTACATGGTCAGACCCTCTGTAGGGATTAATGTTACATGGTCAGACCCTCTGTAGGGATTAGTGTCACATGGTCAGACCCTCTGTAGGGATTAATGTTACATGGTCAGACCCTCTGTAGGGATTAATGTTACATGGTCAGACCCTCTGTAGGGATTAGTGTCACATGGTCAGACCCTCTGTAGGGATTAGTGTCACATGGTCAGACCCTCTGTAGGGATTAGTGTCACATGGTCAGACCCTCTGTAGGGATTAATGTTACATGGTCAGACCCTCTGTAGGGATTAGTGTTACATGGTCAGACCCTCTGTAGGGATTAGTGTCACGTGGTCAGACCCTCTGTAGGGATTAGTGTTACATGGTCAGACCCTCTGTAGGGATTAGTGTCACATGGTCAGACCCTCTGTAGGGATTAGTGTCACGTGGTCAGACCCTCTGTAGGGATTAGTGTTACATGGTCAGACCCTCTGTGGGGATTAGTCTTGTGTGGTCAGAACCTCTGTAGGGATTAGTGTCACATGGTCAGACCCTCTGTAGGGATTAGTCTCGTGTGGTCAGACCCTCTGTGGATTATTCTCATGTGGTCAGACCCTCTGTAGGGATTAATGTTACATGGTCAGACCCTCTGTAGGGATTAATGTTACATGGTCAGACCCTCTGTAGGGATTACTCTCGTGTGGTCAGACCCTCTGTAGGGATTAATGTTACATGGTCAGACCCTCTGTAGGGATTAGTCTCACGTGGTCAGACCCTCTGTAGGGATTAATGTTACATGGTCAGACCCTCTGTAGGGATTAATGTTACATGGTCAGACCCTCTGTAGGGATTAGTCTTGTGTGGTCAGACCCTCTGTAGGGATTAGTCTCGTGTGGTCAGACCCTCTGTAGGGATTAATGTTACATGGTCAGACCCTCTGTAGGGATTAGTCTCGTGTGGTCAGACCCTCTGTAGGGATTAATGTTACATGGTCAGACTCTCTGTAGGGATTAGTCTCGTGTGGTCAGACCCTCTGTAGGGATTAGTCTCGTGTGGTCAGACCCTCTGTAGGGATTAATGTTACATGGTCAGACCCTCTGTAGGGATTAATGTTACATGGTCAGACCCTCTGTAGGGATTAGTGTTACATGGTCAGACCCTCTGTAGGGATTAGTCTCATGTGGTCAGACCCTCTGTAGGGATTAGTCTCGTGTGGTCAGACCCTCTGTAGGGATTAGTCTCGTGTGGTCAGACCCTCTGTAGGGATTAATGTTACATGGTCAGACCCTCTGTAGGGATTAATGTTACATGGTCAGACCCTCTGTAGGGATTAATGTTACATGGTCAGACCCTCTGTAGGGATTAATGTTACATGGTCAGACCCTCTGTAGGGATTAGTGTCACATGGTCAGACCCTCTGTAGGGATTAGTGTCACATGGTCAGACCCTCTGTAGGGATTAGTGTCACATGGTCAGACCCTCTGTAGGGATTAATGTTACATGGTCAGACCCTCTGTAGGGATTAGTCTCATGTGGTCAGACCCTCTGTAGGGATTAGTGTCACATGGTCAGACCCTCTGTAGGGATTAGTGTCACGTGGTCAGACCCTCTGTAGGGATTAGTGTTACATGGTCAGACCCTCTGTGGGGATTAGTCTTGTGTGGTCAGAACCTCTGTAGGGATTAGTGTCACATGGTCAGACCCTCTGTAGGGATTAGTCTCGTGTGGTCAGACCCTCTGTGGATTATTCTCGTGTGGTCAGACCCTCTGTAGGGATTAATGTTACATGGTCAGACCCTCTGTAGGGATTAATGTTACATGGTCAGACCCTCTGTAGGGATTAATGTTACATGGTCAGACCCTCTGTAGGGATTAATGTTACATGGTCAGACCCTCTGTAGGGATTAATGTTACATGGTCAGACCCTCTGTAGGGATTAATGTTACATGGTCAGACCCTCTGTAGGGATTAGTGTCACGTGGTCAGACCCTCTGTAGGGATTAATGTTACATGGTCAGACCCTCTGTAGGGATTAGTCTCATGTGGTCAGACCCTCTGTAGGGATTAGTGTCACATGGTCAGACCCTCTGTAGGGATTAGTGTCACATGGTCAGACCCTCTGTAGGGATTAGTGTCACATGGTCAGACCCTCTGTAGGGATTAGTGTCACGTGGTCAGACCCTCTGTAGGGATTAGTGTTACATGGTCAGACCCTCTGTGGGGATTAGTCTTGTGTGGTCAGAACCTCTGTAGGGATTAGTGTCACATGGTCAGACCCTCTGTAAGGATTAGTGTTACATGGTCAGACCCTCTGTAGGGATTAGTCTCGTGTGGTCAGAACCTCTGTAGGGATTAGCCTCACATGGTCAGACTCTCTGTAGGGATTAGTCTCGTGTGGTCAGACCCTCTGTAGGGATTAGTCTCGTGTGGCAACGAAGGGGGGGAGGGGGGCTAGGGGCTGTAGCTAGGGATATGAAGGTGTGTGCATCAGTAAACCTATAATAGTCCATGGGCCAAGGCAAAAATCGGTACCACCTGAGGTGACCGCACAATTTTGTTATTTTTGTCTTCCTACATGTCTCTAGTTTATATTTTGGTATGATAACCCTGCTGATTTGGTAGCTTAAGGTTAGTTATCACTCTGTAAACAAACCTACCCCCATATAAATGACAAAACCCTGATTTCTGTGTATTAGTCCAGATGATATGTGAAAATGATGTACCCTTTTTCGTAAAAGCATGAAACCTGGTACGCTTATAGTTTGGGGCCCTGTACAGTTTCAGAAATTGAGCCATCGCAAAAATGCCTTGTGGCGGCCATTTTAATTCTGCCATAAGCAAATTATGTAGTTTGCATCATATCTCCTGAACCACACATGCTAACACTGAAAAGGAGATGTCTATCCCAATGTTTTCATGGTCAAGGATTACAATGATACCATATAGAACATCATAAACTGTTAAAGTGACTAATCAATGGTGAATTTGATGACGTTGTGAGAAGGAAATGACAGTATCTGATAACCGATGCTATAACTTCAAAGCCATGACCATTCTCTGGCTAAGATGTTTTGATGAGTGATTTGACTTATATAGACCTTTTGTTAAAATAGCACCCAGGTCCCTCCTAAGGATCCTGGGATTTTCCTTGCCAGATGGCCAAATCCAAGATGGCCACTGGTACAATCTTGAAAAATTTACTTTTGAACCAGAGCACCTAGAATAATGTATGAAGACACTTTTCGGTGTAAGTCAACCACGAGGAATCCGATTCTGACATCAGTTTGACATTATGGCATAGTTTTGAGCCAGAATTCCAAGATGGCTGCCATCCAGTATTGTGGAAATGTAACTTTTGAATGGGAAGGTATACTGTGCGTTTGGGGTTTACCACAAGGAAGGAGATTAACAATGGTGGATGTTTTGGGAGTCATTTCAGAATTATGTTCACTGAAAATATGTTAATGTCAACACCCATTTTACCTTGGTACTGCTGTACCAACTACCCCCAGGATTTCTTGCATTAAAATATTTAATGAATGTATGACAAGATAACTAAAATAAGCTCTTTTTATTAGCTGTAGCTATAGATTCTGAATCATCAGATTCCGCTCATCATCTTTAGCCAAGTATGCTGTGTCATACCGGTCGATCACACAGATATGTCAACATCACCATGGCGGACAAGGATGATGGATGACACCTTGTGGACATAGTCCGACCACTTGTATGGGGTGCCATCTTGTGTCTGCCAATCCAATTGCTGATGGAGTTGCCATCATCTAGATCATGCCCATGTCAACGAGAGTGATGTAGGGTTCTTGCAGCCCTACAGATTGGAGATAGAGCTTCTTCTAGATGCGCTTGCTCTTCTGCGTCTTCCTGTATGTGATGTTGGAGTTGAATAAGGCCACACATTCATCAAAAACACAATGTTCCAGCAACTCGTGGAGGTTTACAAGTTGACCACAACCAGGTCAATCACTGCCTTGGAGCGCTCCACTCATCTCAGCAGCTCCTACCTTGAGTTCCTCCCCAGGTAGTCTCGCTTGCCAGACTCCCTCCCTACAATGGCAGAGTCTGGCTGCTAATACCTCCACCCTGGTATAGGGGAAAAAGGCTCCGTTCACCTTTACAACTATCCACCAAACGTATCAAGCAGGCCTGCTTTATTGCACAATCCAGATCCAACCGTTTTCAGCATGTAGCAACGAGCTAGCATTGTTGATGTTGTTGTTTCACAGTGGCACAGGCATTTGAGATAGACAGATTCGACACGGAGGGAGTGGAAACGAAATCCATAAATGGTCGCCACCAGTCAGTCAGAGCGGGTTGGAGCATGCATGCAGGGAGGAGGGTGGAAGATGATTGTGATGCTGCAGACGCGAAGTGCCGCTGTGTGTAAATTCAGCTCGAGCAGGACCCTGGCCATTCACACCAGACACACTGCTTTGCTCCGCGCCGGTGACCACTTGTACTGACTTCCTATCTGGCTTCACACAATCACTCGCGGGTCTCACACAAAAATAGATCAGACGCCGAAACAATCTCTGCATGGGGCGAGCCAGCCGCATCACGGCTGGTCTGACTGAACGGTCTAATGTGCTAACAAGTGCACCAAAATGAAACTGGCTGCGCTTCCAGATGCTTCATCACTTCAGCGTGTGGTGTTTTTGCTCCTTTTCGCATCCACTCATTGCAGACTTAAAATCAGCCCATGCTGCAGGAGAGGAGAAGTTGACCAGATTCTTGCAAGTCCCGGGGGCCCTATCTTCGCAAAAGCGGTACGCTGCGCGCAATGCAAATTGGGCATTGCACAAGCGCATGCCTGTTATAATTTTACTGGACATAGGCATGCCACAATCAGCCGTTTCTGCTCAGAATATGGGGCAGCACCTCTTACACGCTAAAAAAAAGCACCTCTTACGCGCTAAATACTCTGCTGCGCTTGAGCGCACCATAATCTCTATGCTGTGCAGCTCAGCGCAGAGTAGAATTCCTTTTGGATATGTCATTACACACGGACGTGCCCACGCCAGGACATCAAATTCTGCTGCTAAAATTGGATATTAGCAGATAATTCAGTGAGGCAATGCAATCAACTATAACTCACTGAGAAACTTTTATCACATCGCAAAGAGGGAAATTAATTGAGAAAACTTGTTGGACAATGGACATAGGCTATTCACCTTCACCTTTCCCATAGTCTCGCTGGCCAGCCTCCCCTCCCACGCAGGTCTCCATAGTGGGATTGCGATGGGCGGCGCTTAGCGGCAGTGCCCTTGGAAAATAGTTTCCAACAATCCAACTTGCCCTTTTCAGCGTGTAGCAACGAGCTAGCGTGTAGGTTTCTGCCGTTAGCTTGCTAGCTAGTTAGCATTGTTGTTTTCACTGAGGCGGCAGGGCACTATTTACAGCGACACACAGGGAGGAGGGAGCGGAAGCTGCTCTGATTGACGTGGTCGGAGCCAATGACAGAGTTTGTAATAAGCCGGGAGCAGACATCCGGCACCCACTGAAACAGTCGCTCCAATGGGGAGCAGCTGTAGAGCAGGGGAGGGCTTATCCCAGTTGCCTGTTTCCGTGGCGCCAGACTCCTCTCCCGGTAGGGAGGGGAGGCTGGCCAGCGAGACTAACATAATTATGAAATTACCCTCAAAACACAATAATTATCATTACTAAACCATGTTTGGTAGGCATGGATTTGCAATTAAAATAGCTATAATTCACCATTGTTAATCTCCGTCCTTACTCTAAAAATGGTAAACCCCAAACACCACATACGTATATGTTGCCATTCAAAAGTTAAGTTTTCACGCTACTGGATGGCAGCCATCTTGGAATTGTGGGTCAAAATTATGACAGAATGTTAAACTAAATCAGATTCTTTGTGGTTGACTTACACCGAAAAGTGTCTTCATACATTATTCTAGGTGCTCTGGTTCAAAAGTAAATTTTTCAAGATTGTACCAGTGGCCATCTTGGATTTGGCCATCTGGCAGAAAGTCGGAGGATGTTTGGGAGGGGCCTGGGGGCTATTTTAACAAAAGGCCCATAGAAGTCAAATTACTCATCAAAAAATCTTAGCCAGAGAGTGGTCATGGAATTGAGGTTATAGCATCAGTTATCAGAAACTGTGATTTCCTTCTCACGTCATTAAATTCACCATTGATTAGTTACTTTTAACAGTTTATGATGTTCTATATGGTATCATTGTAATCCTTGACCATGAAAACATAGGGATAGACATCACCTTTTCTGTGTTATCATGTGTGGTTCAGGAGATATGATGCAAACTACATAATTCACTTATGGCGGAATTAAAATGGCCACCGCGAGGCATTTTTGTGATGGCTTAAGTTCTGAAGATTGACGGGGCCCCAAACTATATGTGTACCAAGTTTCATGCTTTTATGAAAAAGTGAACATGATTTTCACATATCATCTGGACTAATACACAGAAATCAGGGTTTTGTCATTTATATGGGAGAAGGTTTTTTACAGAGTGATAACTATCAATAAGCTACCAGATTGGCACGGTTATCATACCAAAATATAAACTAGAGACATGTAGGAAGACAAAAATACAAAAATAGCGCGGTCCCCATACTGTAGGTGGTACCGATTTCACCATTGGCCCATGGACTAATTGCATTGTATCCTTCTCAAAACACCACTGAATTCACCAAAACACCACTTAATTCACCATTAACTATTCATGTGAACAGTTTATGATGTTGTATAGGGTGTCATTGTAATCCCTGACCATGAAAACATAGGGGTAGACATCACATTTTCTGCGTTATCATGTGTGGTTCAGGAGATATGATGAAATCAGGGTTTTGTCATTTTTTGGGGGTAGGTTTGTTTACAGAGTGATAACTATCCTTAAGCTACCAAATCGGAAGGGTTATCATACCAAAATATAAACTAGAGACATGTAGGAAGACAAAAATAACAAAATCGTGCGGTCACCTCAGGTGGTACCGATATGTCAAAATTTGAGCCTTGGCCCATGGACTATAACAGAGATATGAATGTACCTCCCCGGCATTATGGTGACTCACCTTCCTCAGAGACCCACATCAGTGTTGGAAAAGCTTGTATCCTTAACCACAAACTCTTTCCCCCATGGTGATTAAAAACGGCTTATTCAAAACTAAAAGATTTACTCGTTTTTATTTTGTCAAACAAAGACTTAAAGGTCCCTATTTGTAATTGTATGGGTCTTTAAAACAAGGTTATGAATTATGTTGCAAAAAATAAAATCAATCAAATCCAGCCTCTGTGGGACTTCTCTTGTGCTCAGTCAGTTTTGATAAGAGAAGATGATCTGTTGGGATAGATCCATATTTGGTGCGGTTTGTTTTTTTGTAAATGTTTTTATTCTACATAGCTAACTGTTACTGCAGACGACAAGGTTTGGTCTCCCACACTCAGTTGGTGGGGCGGCGCTGTAAGTGAGCAGATGAAATGAGTGTTACTTTGTGTGTTTATACACGATATAAACACACAAAGTAACACTCATTTCATTAAGCTTCTTTGCTTATAAAGAACCAAGTCCTTATAAGCAAAGAAGCAAAGGAAATCTTGTTTTACACAAGATGGGGCCTTTAAATAGTCTTATCCTTAAATCACTGATTTTGTCAGAGTTTAATGTCACCTTTTTTAAATGGTGAATACGTAATTTTGGAACCAAAGACCTCAATTACCATATTATTATTTTTTCCACATCCAGATGCTGCCTCTCAAATACCGGAAAGGTGCACAGACGTTCCCAGAAAAATATCCTCCGTCCTCCTTTCTTTTCTTTTTTTAAGATATTTTTATTGGCAATTTTCAATTTTCATACATAACAAAACAATACAAACAGAAAAAACACAGAGAAAAACAAAAACAACAACAACAAAGAAAACAGAGGGTATCCCCCCTCCCCCCTCCCGGTATGGTAGACATTTCGCTCTCTTTCAAATATAAAATAAAAGTAAAGTCAACTACAGGAGGTAATATTCAATCAAATAAAAACCAATAAACAAATTAGGTATGTGGAGTGGACATAATGAAGGTGATCTTAGAACCTTATAAAGCCAGTACCAGTCAACTATCCAAGAGGGTGTAATGAAGGTAATGAGGCCAGAAAGGAGCCCCATATTTTTTTATAAGTTGCCGGCTTCCTTCTCACACTGTACAGGATCTTCTCAGGAGTACTATATGATGTTAATTCGTTCAACCAATGTCTCTGAGAGGGAGACAGTTCAGATTTCCAATTTAGCAATATACACTTTTTGCCAGCTGTACCTGCAAGTAATATGAAGTATTTCTTATTGATGCTCACCTCCAGAGATCGAGTGTCTCCCAAAATCCAGATCCTAGGGTCATAAGGAACCTGGATTTCTAACACATCTGAAGTTGTTTCAACAATAAATTTCCAAAAATCTTCTAAATGAGAGCAATTCCAAAGCATATGGAGTAAATCCCCATCACAGGTTCTACATCGTTGGCAGTTGGGAGAGGAATTATGGTAAATTTTGTGGAGTCTGTGTGGAGTGTAATAGATTCTGTTAAATATATTAAACTGTAACTGTCTGTGTTTAGTTGAGATTAAAACAGTCTGAGACATTTCAAGGAGGGCGTGCCAGTCAATTTCCCAGTTATGCATCCATGCGATGTTTTTTTTCTTTATTAGTTAGCCTGGCCTAGCCAGTGACTCATAGGAATAGACTATGTGACAACCAGGAAAGACTAGTGACTACTGGAGAGTCAGTTGACAGCCGGAACAGGGACGGCACCCAGGTAGCAGTATGGGTTAGCTCCCCAGCCTGCGTCTTCCGTGAGGAAGAAGCCCAACAACCCACGAGAGGCCTTTTAGGAGGGCCATTCAAGCCGCAAGTGGAGACTGCAGTGCCACCAAGTACTGGTACTGCATGGTGTCCACTAAGATACCATCACGTCGGAATGAGATGTTTGGAGCGGGGGAGTCTGGTGCAGCGCACAGGTCGTAGACCTGGTGAGACGAGGGAGGAACCCGGCCGGGTGGCAACCCACAGAGCCCGGTCCCTCTACGTACCAGAGCCCTCCCCCTCCCCCGGTCCCAGCAGAGTAGTTCCGGAGCAGCGGATTGAGTGGCCCTGACCACGTGACCATCTTCGACCCTCCCTATAGGGCTGACCGTGGGTAGCTACTGGGACGTAAGTTGGGGCTTGGCCAGCCCCGGCTGGGTCACCTGGGCGAGGGTGTATGATGTTGCGAGACCCGAAACATCCTATGACCCCAGGGTACATCACTGAGGATACGTCCCAGTTATGCATCCATGCGATGTTTTTTTTCTTCATCATACGTGCATTCAAGATCGGATTCCCATTTCCTTTTGTTATCATTCTCTGTCCTCCTTTCTGCTGACTCATTGCTCTGTTCACTCTGTATTTTGTGAGGAACGTTTATTTCACCCAAGTTCTGCGATTGTTAGCTGAACGGCTCTGACAGACCGGCAGCAATCGAGCAACAGAACCACATTTGAATAGGAAAACAGCTGAAAGTGTCCTCAAATCACAATGAGACCACACACAACAATCACGTAAACACACACACACGCACGCACGCACGCACGCACGCACGCACGCACGCACGCACGCACGCACGCACGCACGCACACACACACACACACACACACACACACACACACACACACACACACACACACACACACACACACACACACACACACACACACACACACACACACGGGGACATGAGAATGAGAATTCGAGAATGAGAATCACTTTTATTAGATAATCAGATTACATAGCAATTTGACTTACAGTATGCAGCGTAGCAGTAAAAATAATCAAAAGAGAAGTAAAATGACTAGAAATCAAAAAGTGCAGTCCAATATATACAATATTACACACAAATTAGGAGTTCCTGAGTGATAAAGGAATTTAGAATACAAGAGAATAATATAGTATAAATTACATAACAAAAAATATTCCGGTGAGATTTTTAAGCGTGGAACAAATCAAACCAGCTAGACTACCAAATTGTGAGCATAAAAGTTTGATTCAGAGCAAACAAACAAACAAACAAACAAACGAACATTGAATAATGAAAAAGTATAGCCTACAAGAGTGTGTACAGAGTGAAGGAACTACTCATCCCATAATTCATTAGTCCCCATAGCCAATTAGTGGATGATTGTGTGACAGAGCGTTTCAGCCAATGAGAGAGCATAGAGTGAGTGGGACCAAGGGTCTAAACGGCGGCCATTAGACTATTAGCTCAATGGCTAAGGTTATAGTATATAGCTGCATTTCTGCATTTCTTTAATGTGAACGAACCGGCCAAGAGATTTCAAAACGGGTGGGAAAACATGGATGCTAGCACTTCTGGCTCGTATGTGTAAAAGTGAATGGGATTTTTGTGGGGATTTCAGTTAAGTGCATGAAATAAAGTCTGTTTTTTCTTCTTCTCAAATTTCCCCCTATTTCTCCCCAATTGTACTTGGCCAATTCCCCCTGCTGCCCCGGTCGCTGCCCCCTCTGCCGATCTGGGGAGAGCCGTAGACTAGCACCATGCTTCCTCCGATACATGCACAGTTGCCAGCCACTTCCTTTCACCTGACGGCGGGGAGCTTCACCAGCAGGACGTAGCACGTGGGAGGATCACGCTAGTATTCCCACCAGTTCCCTTCCGCCCCGAACAGGTGCCCCAATAACCGACGAAGACCACTTATATGACTTTTGAGGTGTAAATGTGTCTTTTTTAAGGGGGATTTTCAGAGATTTCTATTTTAATAGTTTAGTAAGACAGAAAGAAAGCCTCCCAAAATCAGCACAAGACATACGATACAATTCGATGACTTATTTGCAACACTTTTTTCATCACTTGAAGCATAATTACAACCTTGCCTATTATGCTTGTCAGTAGAAGAACTCCGGGTGCGGCTGCGGCTCAGGAGGTAGAGCGCGTCGTCCACTAATCGAAAGGTTTGGTGGTTCGATCCTCGACTCCTCCAGTCTGCATGTCGAAGTGTCCTTGGGCAAAACACTGAACCCCAAATTGCTCCCGATGGCTGTGCCAGCAGCTGGCCACCTTCGGTGTGTGAATGGGTGAATGTAGGCAGGGCCGATTTTACCAACGGGCTTACCCGGGCTGAAGCCCGGGGCCCGGGACATCAAGGGGCCCCAAAAAAAAAAAAAAAAAAAAAAAAAAAATTTTTTTTTTTGGGGGGGGCGGACCCTTGATCTTTTTTTTTGGGCCCCCTGTCCAGGGTCTTCACAAAAAATGTTTTTTTTACTGACGCCATTCAATTTTTTTTGCAGAGTAATAACATCCACTGTGAGAGGGTGTCCACCCGCTATGCCGACCACTCGCAATGCCGACCTTAGGTTTAGGCGTGGGGGGTGGGAGAGGTTAGGTTTTGGGTTAGGGTCTGGGGGAGGTTAGGTTTAGGCGTGGGGGTGGGAGAGGTTAGGTTTTGGGTTAGGGTCTGGGGGAGGTTAGGTTTAGGCATAGGGGCTGGGAGAGGGGAGGTCGGAACAGCGAGAGGTCGGAAACAACGACATGGAACCCTGTGAGAGGGCTCCCGAATTTGTAGATGAAATATAGTGCAATTCAAAGAATTCATCAAAAACAAAGACAATAAAAGTGTGCGGCACTTGCTTCAAATAATAAGGAAGAGGAACCTGTCATCAGTTTTTCCAAATGTGGATATTGCCTTCAGGATTTACTTAACTCTCCCTGTAACAAATGCCTCTGGAGAGCGCTCCTTTTCAAAACTTGGGCTTGTCAATAACAGGATACGGTCTACAATGGGACAAGAAAGGCTCACCCACTTGACATTGATGTCATTGGAAAGTGACATTGTTAGAACATTGGACTTCATCACTCTAGTCAAACGCTTTGCTACGGCAAAAGTCAGGAAGAAGACATTTCAGGTACGAACAGACTTGAATACTGCTTGATTGATTTGTGCAATAATTGTGAGAATGTGTGTGTGCACTGTAATAATAACAGCAATAATAAATACTAAATAATAATAATAAAAGTGCTTGTTGTGACATCTCAGTGGCAATGTTTTCTTTCCAATCAGGCTGTTTATGAAAGAACATGATGGCTAAACCTACAGTTTGTGTTTGTAAGTTAGAATGCTGACAGGAGAGCAGGTGGTGACATGAAAGTTAGTGAGAAAAGGAGAAGATACTGAATAATGACATCACAACAGTATAATCCTAATGTTGATTTAAAATGAGATATTCCTTTAAATACGGCTAAAAAAGGTTAAAAAAAAACACCCCCCGTTCCGCTTGAGGGGGGGGCCCTGCAGAGATGAATAGCCCAGGGGCCCATGAAGTGTAAAATCGGCCCTGAATGTAGGCACATTGTGAAGCGCTTTGGATAAAAGTGCTATATACGTAAATGCAGTCCATTTACCATTGACCAACTCCGGACACCTGTGCTGAACATGCAGATGAAATAAGTGAATATAATGCATGCATGTGCGATCATGGCGATGTGAGTTAGAGATGTATTCAACTCGTGAACAAAATGCAACATTTATGCAGATATTTTCATGTCAACTCAACTGCTGTTCCAAGACATTTTGAAATAGTTACTGTCTGTATGTCGTCTGACCAAGACCTCTCAAGCAGAGGTTGATGTTCCTCTGTGAAGAGCACATCTCTTACATCTCTTGACAGCCTCTACATACTTAAAGCACATGCTGTGCTTCATCTGACACATTCCTGTACTTTGTGCAGTCAGCAACAAGACTAGTTCAAATGACAGGAGGGTTTACTGCTCTGGTTTAGCAGCACATGACAAAACTTTGATGGCCAGACATATAATTTAGCGTTATTAAATTGCTACGGTTATTTTAGTATTGGTAATGTGCAGCTGGATGGTTCAGATGGGAATGGACCATTTCTTATTGAAAAGCATGCGTGTGTTGTTGGCAGGCTTGTGGTTAGTAAAAAGCTGGCATCTGACAAGCCTTTACACCCTGTTTTTGTTTCTGTCTTCATGGCCTTTTGTGGTTGTCTGGAGACAGATGGTTTTGTTTGAATCTTATCTTTCTAAGTGTCAGTGTCTTCATATGTGTCATTGACAGGAAGGGTGGAGCTCTTCCTTTACAGGTGTTTACAGGTGAGCTCTTCCTTTACAGGTGTTTACAGGTGGGGTTTACAGGTGTCTTCCTTGACAGTTACAGGTGTTACGGTCTATGAGAGCGTGTTGCTGTTTTTGGAGCAAAAAAAAAAAGACCTGTAAAATATTTTTTCAGGAATGATGATGATACTGATTATTTTCTCATTGATGCGTATGTATTTATTTTTAATTATCCAGAGGTGTGTTTTTTTTTTTACAGATTTCAAGGGCTGAAGGAACATGAAACTCACTTGACATATAAATAAAGCAATGCCAAAGTCTTTACGATCGGGGAAGGGTCACGGTTTGAAGTTCCCCTCTTTAAGCTCTCCCTCTCATGATGATTAAAACAGGACATCTTGACCATCAATCTCCTTTAGTTTGCTGATGGGAAAAACAATCATTGTAACTGTCTGTACAGACAGAGTGACCGGAAACATGTCAAACTAGAGTGAGCCATCTCAACAATAATTATTTGATGACAACACTGATGACATCATCAGTGATGTCATAAATCCCACTGATGACATCATCAGTGATGTCATAAATTCCCTCAAACACACAAAGTCACAATAGAGACTGAGGGGGAGGGAAAGAGAGGAGAGAGAGAGAGAGAGAGAGGGGGAGAGAGACTGAGGGAGCTGCAGAGAGAGGAGAGGGAGAGGAGGAGAGGGAGGGAGAGAGAGGAGGGAGGGGGAGAGAGACTGAGGGAGAGAGAGAGAGGGGGAGAGAGACTGAGGGAGAGAGAGAGATGGAGACATTGTGCGTGCGCCAATAGGGCAGGCAAGGCCACACAGCAGCCGAGCTGCGAATGCGAGCTGCAGGACAGGCGAGGCCTCGCAGCGGGCGAGCCTAGGAAGCCCATAGTATTCTAAATACTTCACTGAGGCTTAACAGTTTGGGACTACGCTATCATTTTCTGCCAACACCTCTAAAAATCCACATGACAGGCCTACCAGTAACAGGACTAATAAAAAGA
The DNA here is from genome assembly GCF_964638095.1 of Poromitra crassiceps. Taxonomy (NCBI): domain Eukaryota; kingdom Metazoa; phylum Chordata; class Actinopteri; order Beryciformes; family Melamphaidae; genus Poromitra; species Poromitra crassiceps. The sequence continues at coordinate 11,713,359 of NC_139638.1, forward strand.
TTGTATAACCCCTTGGCAAAAAATATTCAGATTGTCTTCATTCATTCATTTAATTTCCCATAAACTCCACAGGAACACTTTGACCCCCTATATTTCCCCATTGACCATATGAAGAGACAGTGTTGACCTGTGTTTGTGTCCAGTAGTGTTGTGGAGACCGTAGCTATAACAGAGTAGATATCTGTGGGAGTCTGATCTTCTCTGGGACCAGGTGTTTTCTGGGTTGATTTGTGTGCTTGTTGGACTACAGCTGCATGCCATATGCCCATAACAAACCTGTGTCTATAACATAAGGGAGAGGCTTGCATCTTTGCATTCCTATACAGCATTCTCCACGCCAACCTCTAGTGGATCCTTCCATAGATACGTGTAATGTGAGGAAACTCAAAGTGGGCTCCGGTGCGGTGGGGAGTCGGGAACTAACCTTGTGAGGCAGCTGGATTCGCAGGATCACAATCACGGGAAAAATCCATCTTGCCGTGCTCCAAACTATTGGTTTCACTCTGGTCTCTACCAACAGTCTGGACCAATGAGCATCCAGAGGCAGCTACGTGGGCGGGATTTAGGTGTGATGGCAGCGAGAAGTCAGATTGTGATAGACGGTCATAGACAGATAACCCGCCCGATTTTGTTTTTTACGTACCTGCTCTTTTCCATAGACGAGGTCCCAGATGGTTACTGGGGAGTCAGGGACCCCCCGGAGGCCTTCCAGGGGGTCCCCAGGAAAAAGGGGGATCATTTATTTTCACTATGATTCCATCCATAAGTAACACAATGACAGAACGTTTTGCTCATGGGTTTTGTTACGACCCCAAGTCTAGGTCTGGGACCAGAACATGAAATACACAGAAACAAGTTCAAATATACAAAAACATGTTTATTTTTCAAATCATAAAAAGAAAAAGGAGACGATACGCTCTAGCTGACAGAGGATCTGGTCCAGCAGGCCAACACTTTACTATTACCTGATGTTACCGGTCGGCACTACTGGTCCCTAGCACAGACAGGCGCATCGCTCCTAAAACAACAAGAAAAACATGAATTAACACAGGCCAATACATGCAATGAAGAAAATACAATGTAATGAATGATGATGTGCGGATGAGAGAGTCTGGGCCTCACACATCCCAGAACAGCTCTGTCGCCATGTTGAATAATGACGCCTTTTATAGGCAGACAGACAGGGCTGCCATCCAATCAGCAGTCTGTGCAGGTGATTAGTGGATCCAATTCTCCAACCAGCTGCACCTGGTGAAAGACTGAACCAAAGACACACTTCTCTCTGAGAGCAACACCCACACACAGGAAGCATGTCAGGAGAAATAGCACATGAGTAAATGGACTGGACTCAAGTCCATTTACGAATCTACCTTTAATTAGAAATAACAAAGTACAATAAGAAAAGAAAACGACAGTCGTAACACCCCCCAACCCAGAAAAAAGTTCCCCCCTCAAAAAAGAAAAGAGAGGACAATTTAGAAAATACTTTTACCTTTACCTATCTGTGCCCGTTAATGCAGCACCAATTTATCTAAAGGTCGTACTTTAATTCAAGGAGGCATCTCAATGCGCGAAAGAGCGTCCACAAAAACATTGTCTGTGCCGAAATCCCCACATCTTTCTCATCCCCAATCTCGGCCTGTCTCTAGACAGTACTTTTTGATCATAGACTTTAACGTCTGATGAAACCTCTCCAGAGCACCTTGTGACTGAGGATGATAAGCACTAGAATTGTGATGTTTTATAGACAGTGTCTGTAGAAGAGCGAAACATTTGGACATGAAATTCGTACCCTGATCAGTCTGCACTGACTTTGGCAAACCAAATGTAGAAAAAAAACTCACCATAGCTTCGACAACACCCTTTACCTTCAAATTGCGCAATGGCACTGCTTCTGGGTAACGTGTTGCCGCACACATCGAAGTCAAAAGATATTCACAGCCCGATTTTGTTCTTGGAAGTGGACCCACACAATCAAGAATTATGTGCTCAAACGGTTCCCCCAGCGCCGGAATAGGGCGCAATGGAGCAGGTGGGATAGTTTGATTAGGCTTCCCACAAAGCTGGCACACATGACATGACCTACAAAATCGCGCTACATCTGACTTTAAGCCAGGCCAAAAAAAATACTGCAAAATACGATGGTACGTCTTCCGGACACCTAGATGTCCTGCATCACCATCATGAGCCAAATTAAGTACCTGAGGTTTATACTCCTGGGGAACAAGTACTTGTTGTACCCCACCCCAGTCTACACGTGAAGAATCAGCAGACGGCTGCCAATTACGCACCAAAACTCCATCCTGGACACTATACATACTCACAGTATCTGAGTTGTGCGCTCCCGCCGCTGTCAAACAAGTGGACAGGCTTGGGTCAGCTTGCTGTGCTTGCACAAACATGCTGCGATCCACTTCCAAGCTCAAACTCGCTGCTGCAGTAGACAAAAAATCAACTTTGTCAGACTTTACCTTCAACATGTCAGACTTCAGATCTTTTTCCTCAGAAAACAAAAATGAGTCGGACAAATTCAATACATCATCAAATTTACGCGCCTGTGCACGCGTCACAGCACAGTCAGGAAATCTCTCTTCCCCATTTTCAGTAACAGATACTATGACAGGTTTCTCTCTAACTTCAAGCACAGGAGGATACACATTCTCACCGGCCAAATCGTTACCCAGAATCAGCGTAATACCATCCATTGGCAATCGTGTACGCAAAGCTACTTTAACCAGCCCGGTAACGAGCGGTGATCGTAAGAAAACTGTATGTAAAGGTGCACGGAATTCTGTCAACGCTACACCCCACAACAATGCATCAGAACCACATGACGTCTTTTCAGAAAACGGCAAGACTCCCTCCAGTACAAGCGACTGGAAAGCTCCAGTGTCCCGAAAAATGGTTACTGGTACCTGCTCTGTGTCCTTACCTGACAGCGAGACTGAGCCCTTGGAAACGAAGGGACGGTAGCTAAGCGCCACCTCATCACCGTCAGTCTCCCTGTCTGAAGACAGAGAAGGCACTACCTGCGTAAACACCACAGGTTTGGTAACAACGATTTCTTTTTTCGTACACTCCGCTATTAAATGTCCCACCTCGTTACAACCATGGCACCGGCGCTCCCGTCCACTGTAACTCGAGCGCGGTGACCCTGAAACAAAAGACTGTTTATATGGCACTTTCTGACCATTTCCATTCTCCCCTGAAGACGAAAAACCACTACGCCCCACGGACGCATTACCGTTTGGATTACGCACGAACGCGTTCTCGGCGTGCTCCCGACGCCCGAAATCCCCACGTTCACGGCGCACATTAACAAAACTGGCTCTATGGGTCAACTCAAACTCATCCGCCAACACACTTGCCTCGGACACAGTATCAACTTTTCGCTCATTTAAATAGCGAACCACCCTCTCTGAGATACAGTTTTTAAACTCCTCCAACAACAACAATTCTCGAAGTTGGGCAAAATCAACGACTTTACACGCTGCACACCATTTATCAAACAACATTGTTTTCTCACGCATAAACTCTACGTAAGATTGATTAGCAGTTTTTACCGTTGATCGAAACTTTTGTCTGTATGCCTCTGGAACCAGCTCATATGCGCGCAGAACAGCCGCCTTCATATGATCATAGTTCAGACTGTCAGTTATCGATAACCCTGTGCAGACTTCCTGAGCCTTTCCTATTAATTTGCACTGCAAGAGCAAACCCCATTTGTCCTTTGGCCAATTCAAAGCTCCAGCAATCCTCTCAAAAGCACCAAAGTAAGAGTCTGCTTCTGCCTCCCTAAATGGTGGAAGCAAAGCAATTTGTCGGCCGATGTCAAAATTGGGTGTGTGGACGTGTGTGTTCACCAGTCCTGGCTGGCTGAACAGATCTCCCGTCAGGTTCTCTGCCTGAACGGATGTGGCACGAGAGGCTCTATCTTTGGCTTCGATCTCCTTCTCCTTGATTCGGAGGTGCGCAAGCTCAATTTCCTCCTGCATTTTCACTTCGTCCCGCCGAAGTTTAACTCGCTCAATTTCCAAAGTTAGCTCCAAATCTTCTCTGCTAACCCCGGACCTAGACAAAGCGGAATCAGAGGGAGGGTTGGCTGGAATATTCTCACCATTGCCATCTAGTGACTCATCCAGCTCCTCTTCCTCTATTTTTCGCTCTCCCCCGGCCTCAGGAGCAACAATCACATTTTTAGCCACCAATGTGTCCACAACCACTTGAAATACTGCTGCTTTCTTTCTCGCAGCTCCAGGCACAACAATGCCATAATGCTGAGCGATAGCCACCAGCTCTGCTCTTGTGCACTCCACCAGAAAGTCATACTCAGGCCCCTGCACAAATTTATCTACAACGCTCATGACCACAATACAGTACAAACTACGATACAGCACAAACTGTCAATCAACTTACTTACGGCTCACAGCTCACAGATGAACTGTAACAAAGAAAAACAGATTAATATGTCCCATTCACAATCCCCCAACCACCACACTGGAATTTGCAATTATTTTACTGTTTTAACCCATACAGCAAGAAAAAAAACAAAAACCGAGTGAAATGCAGGTTTGCGGGTTTTTTCTGCTCTCAATGACAGAGCAAAACAAAACACAGGAACAAGACCGGGACGAGCCCCCAATTCATGTTACGACCCCAAGTCTAGGTCTGGGACCAGAACATGAAATACACAGAAACAAGTTCAAATATACAAAAACATGTTTATTTTTCAAATCATAAAAAGAAAAAGGAGACGATACGCTCTAGCTGACAGAGGATCTGGTCCAGCAGGCCAACACTTTACTATTACCTGATGTTACCGGTCGGCACTACTGGTCCCTAGCACAGACAGGCGCATCGCTCCTAAAACAACAAGAAAAACATGAATTAACACAGGCCAATACATGCAATGAAGAAAATACAATGTAATGAATGATGATGTGCGGATGAGAGAGTCTGGGCCTCACACATCCCAGAACAGCTCTGTCGCCATGTTGAATAATGACGCCTTTTATAGGCAGACAGACAGGGCTGCCATCCAATCAGCAGTCTCTGCAGGTGATTAGTGGATCCAATTCTCCAACCAGCTGCACCTGGTGAAAGACTGAACCAAAGACACACTTCTCTCTGAGAGCAACACCCACACACAGGAAGCATGTCAGGAGAAATAGCACATGAGTAAATGGACTGGACTCAAGTCCATTTACGAATCTACCTTTAATTAGAAATAACAAAGTACAATAAGAAAAGAAAACGACAGTCGTAACAGGTTTCATACACTTTCTGTAATAAAACCTGTACCAGCAAAAATATAATACGGGGGACCCTGGAACAAAATGGTATCAAATGGGGGTCCATGGTGTAATTTGTGTCAGTTTAGGGGTCCTTGACGTCTGAAAGAGTTTGAGAACCATAGACACCTCGTTCCATAAAGGTAATGTAATAATCCAATTATTTTCCTTGCTTCCTGGAAAACAGAGAAGCAAGCAAAGCGGAGACAGGGGAACACTTTCCATGTTTGGCCTTGGGCAGCAGACGAAACCCGCTGGAGGGGTTTGTGTGTCACAGAGAATCGTCTATTAACTGCAACAGTGTGCTACGCCGCCGAGGTGTAGTACACCTCGGCGAAAAGAAGAGGGCGACGCTGGAAAAAACGGCCATCTCAAAGCGAGAGGCCCACGATGTGCAGACCAGCTGACTACACTGACGGGCGCCAACCAAAACATGCGGCCTCGGCTCAGGGGTTTGAAGGGGGAAAAGGAGTGAGGGGAGACAGTGGCTCTCACATAACGCTGGCCCCTTCTGCACACAGCCAAGCACCTCGTTATTACCACACCAAGGGGCCACAGCGCACCGCCTCAACTCTGATTCCAGCTAGGTCAATACAGCACGCACATCTAACACTGATGAATGCACAGTATTAACAGGCACAAATTGAATTATTTTGTTGAAATTCCAACACAGTGCATTCTGCCAGCCGGTCCTGAGGTCCAAGTGATTGAATTCTTTCCGCTTACAGACGGCTTAAGGATGTCTGCAGTGGGACCTATGAGTGGGACATACACAAAGGACTTCCGTGTCAGAGGCAGGACATCTTAAGGATGTCTTCAGTGGGACATACACAAAGGACTTCCGTGTCAGAGGCAGGACATCTTGGACGCACCTTGAGGGATGTTCTCAAAGGAGCAGCAACAGACGTTACAGGAATGAAAGTGCAAATTCCTCTCCATCACTTCACTGTAAAACAGCTGAAACCATGGTACTGTAGCAGTAGATTCCCTGCCAACCAACACGAGGGTCGCAGGTTCGCACCCCGTGTTACCTCCGGCTTGGTCGGGCGTCCATACAGGCACGATCGGGTGTGTCTGCACATGAGAAGCCGGATTGGGGGTATGTGTCCTGCATTCGCTGCACTAGCGCCTCCTCTGGTCGGTCAGGGCGCCTGGTCGGGGCAGGAAGGGAACTGGTGGGAATAGCGTGATCCTCCCACGTGCTACGTCCTCCCAGTGAAGCTCCCCGCTGTCAGGTGAAAAGAAGCGGCTGGCAACGGTGCATGTGTCGGAGGAAGCATGGTGCTAGTTTCGGCTCTCCCCGGATCAGCAGAGGGTGGAGCAGTGACCGGGGCAGCAGGGGGGGAAATTGGCCAAGTACAATTGGCAAGAAAATTGGGGGGAAATCTGAAAACCCCCCCAGCTGAAACCATAATTCCTGTAATCCTCTATGGATTTCTTTAGCAACTAATGATCAAATGGCCATATCTTCTGTATCTTGAAGATCATTATGATGGCAGCCAACACAACCCCAAACACCTTGAAGAGCCTCAAGATGAAAGCTCAGACCAGAGCCTGACCCTCACAATGGCAGAGCAGAGGTACATGTTGGTCTAAGGCAGGGATACTCAACTAGCTTTGCCCGGGGGCCACTTTCGTGAAATGATAGAAGGCCAGGGGCCAGTTAATAAAGAATCAATATACATTTTTCTCTAGTGGATTGTAGGTTTTTGGGGTGTCAGCCGGAGTTTAGTCTGACAATGTTGTGTACACCGGATAGTTAGGTTAAGTTAGTTAGGTTAAGTACATATGTAAGTGCCTGGGTAGCGAGCAGACGGCAGTATTTGACAATTTAGCAGCTAAATCATAGATTATTGAAATATATTCCATATTCCAGAATGAAATACTATAACAGAAGTGGAGTATTGGCCAGAATGACATGAACATTTGGACACTTATTCATGTATGTTGCGTTCAGGTGCACTGTAATTTTTTTATTTATTTTTTTGCAATTCCATCGCGGGCCACACAGGGGGCACCTGCGGGCTGCATGTGGCCCGCAGGCCGCAAGTTGAGTATCACTGGTCTAAGGTGAAGATGTGACTGATGAAAGTGAATGCTGCTAAAGCCAAGGTTTCAGCTCCGAGTGCTTCTGAAAAGGAAGAAGAAGAAGAAGAAGGCAGGAAAAAAGCCCATCACATTCATATCGCATCAATAGAGAGGTTCTGGTCGTCATGGAGATGGTCAGTCAACATGTCATCACAATGCGCTACAGAAATAGCAACATCGGTGCCCTGCGTGTTCGTTAGGAGGGGAGAGGAAAACCCTGTGAAGAAGTTCTCGTGGAGCAACGTGTTTTTTGATGAAAGGACGGAAGAATTAATTAAATGTACATGCTCGGGCAAATCTGATCCCCTTCCAAATCAAACTGGCCTCAGTGCCCGCACACACACGCACGCACGCACACACACACACACACACACACACACACACACACACACACACACACACACACACACACACACACACACACACACACACACACACACACACACACACACACACACACTGTGATAAGCCACAACCTTAATACTGCAGGGTGGGGGAATGTTGTTCCAAGCATCAGGAGTTGGAGCATTAGAAATGCTTTGCTTGAAAAGCTTCACACAAATTTGCTTTGGAACTAAAACCTGGACTATTTCTGCCTATAAATAGTGATGTATTTGTCCTGTGTTGATACTGTTGATATGATAACATTGCTATAAGGGCAAGAGATACTGTAGATTGTGCCCCCCTCCTCACCCTGAAAGGCATTGACTCTTGAGGAACACCTGACCACTTCAATGACGTAATTATTGCACTACTTGCTAGTACAGTAGCATTTACAGCCAACTAAGACCTAAATCATAACAGATCACTAGTATAAACTAATGGGTGGATCATAACAGATCACTAGTATAAACTAATGGGTGGATCATAACAGATCCCTAGTATAAACTAATGGGTGGACACCTAGTTGCTTGTGTGGCAAAGCACAGTTTGACAGTCTAGCTAGCATCTATAAAACATTGATTGGATTTCCCACTGCGCTTCATGCTGTGGAGGTAGACTACTCCAGGCATGTTGGCTTCATGCTGTGGAGGTAGACTACTCCAGACATGTTGGCTTCATGCTGTGGAGGTAGACTACTCCAGACATGTTGGCTTCATGCTGTGGAGGTAGACTACTCCAGACATGTTGGCTGTGTGACAGTGGAACTCCTCTGCTGTTTCTCAGCAACACACTCGGTGGTTGGTGTTGTGTCTCATGTCCACGGTAACAAGCAGCACCGCATGTTAACTTTAGCAGGCTTTGCATCAGCATGAACACACCTGATTCTCAATGAACATGTAACATGAATGTTGTGGAGAGATGAACATGTAACATGAATGTTGTGGAGAGATGCTCACTCCATGAGAGGCTTGGCTGATCCTTAGTTGAGCAGAAAATGATGGTGACCTTCGGGGGATGATACACTGCAGCATAGACCTTTGTTTTCCTTGACTTGGTGAATGCAGCTATATATAGCTGGTCTGCTGCAATAATGACCATGAGGCTCTGCTTAGACATCGCAGATGGTATCGTAGGAAAACAGCAACAATCCAGCTTAAAGAGAGGACAAACCAACTAAATGGAATTCAACAAGGATCTCTCATATTTCATAGGAATCTCTCTCTCCAGCAAGATATTTCTTGAACAGTGGCTTAATGAAGTGGTGTGAGAGGTGATCTTTGTTTAGGGTTAGCAATAATAAGACACAGAGTCTAATAACGGTGTAGCTATGCCCCGCAGGTGTCGCGTTTGCAGTAACTAGTAATCTAATACTTTTTCAAATGTAGTAACTCAATGACAGTTAGGCTACTGACATTTAAATGAGCTAGTTACTAGTTACTAGTTACTAGTTACTTTAGGATGTGAAAATAGTGGACAACCGATCAGAGAGGATTATCCGGTTTATGATCATCTGACCCAGGGATGTTTCTGCCTACTAGGCATCTGATGATGATGATGATGATGTCACGGTGGGATTTCATCAGTGGGATTTATGACAGTCACAGTGGGATTTATGACATCACTGATGATGTCACAGTGGGATTTATGACAGGGAACTCTGCTATACTGTTTCGACTGCGAGTTAAGACCGGCTCTGTCAGGTCACCCACACGGGTGCTCTTTACACTTCCTGAAAGTTTCAGCCCAATCGCACGTAAAATGGCAGAGCTGTGGCAAGAACAAAATTCTTCTCACTCACTCACTCACTCACTCACACACACACCTTTTTATTAGTATTTGCTTGAGTGACATCACTGGTGACATCATCACTGATGACATCACAACTGCTCGAGTGACATCACTGATGACATCATCGAGTCATTGTGCATCATCAGTGATGTCATAATTCCTTCTCTGCCTAGGCAAGAAGTAGGACTGGTGGTGCACCTCGGGAAACTCTCAACATCACCAATTCTGCATATTAAGTGATATCAAGGTCTATGAGCCTGGCACCTGAAACACGAGTGTTAATCTTTTCTCTCTGTACAGGAGAAATAGAGACTATATAGGACTTAGTGACAACATCTAGCTAGGTGACCAAATGAAACCCATCCTGCTCCAGGGCCATGAGAGGTCCATCACTCAAATCAAATACAACAGGGAAGGAGACTTGCTCTTCTCTGTCGCAAAAGACACAATAGCCAACGTGTGGTACTCTGTCAATGGCGAGAGGCTTGGCACCTACAATGGACACACTGGAGCTGTGTGGTGTGTCGACTGTGACTGGGACACCAACAATGTGTTGACGGGGTCGGCAGACAACAGCTGTCGGCTGTGGAACTGTGAGACTGGCAAACAGCTGGCCTTGCTCCAGACCAACTCAGCTGTCAGGACATGCGGCTTCGACTTTGGCGGCAACATCATCATGTTGTCCACAGACAAGCAGATGGGCTACCAGTGCGCCCTCAACTTCTTTGACCTGAGGGCCCCAAAGCAGATCAAGAACAACCAGCCCTACCTGTCTATACCTTGCAGTGAGTCAAAGATCACCAGTGCTGTGTGGGGACCTCTGGGAGAATTTGTCATTGCCGGTCACGAGAACGGAGAGATCAACCAGTTCAGCGCCAAGTCTGGAGAGATCCTGAAGAAGGTCAAGGAGCACACCAAGCAGATCAACGACATGCAGTCATCAGTGGATCTCACAATGGTGATCAGTGCCTCCAAAGACAACACCGCCAAGCTGTTTGACTCTTCCACGCTGGACCACATCAAGACCTTCAGGACAGAGCGACCTGTCAACTCTGCCGCCATCTCCCCCATGATGCATCACGTGGTGATGGGAGGTGGACAGGAGGCCATGGAGGTCACCACTACTTCTACCAGGATTGGCAAGTTTGAGGCGAGGTTCTTCCACGCCGCCTATGAAGAGGAGTTCAGCAGGGTCAAAGGTCATTTCGGTCCTATCAACTGTGTGGCGTTCCACCCTGATGGTCAGAGTTACAGCAGCGGAGGAGAGGACGGATACGTACGGATTCACTACTTCGACCCACAGTACTTTGACTTTGAGCCAGAGGCGTAAACAGACAACCTCTTCAAACCCCCACAGCCTCATCTGCTATTGGACCCACCCAGCCATGCAGTCCTTATCAATTCAAACTGAGAGCTGCGTTTAGATTACCATTAAATCAAGCTTCTTCAAAGTTGGCATCCAATTCCGACAAGGATGGACAGACAGGATATCAAGGATGGACAGACAGGATATCAAGGATGGACAGACAGGATATCAAGGCACAGCTCAAGTATGTGGAGCGTCCAGTTTAGTGGCATTAGCCTAATTTTGGCTTCAATCTGGAGAGATTTCTTGCTGAGTGTGATGTCTCTCTGTGTGTGTGTGTCTCTCTCTCTCTCTCTCTCTCTCCTATTAACAATTGAGGGTGAAAGGGATCTGATTGACCACTGGTTAGGTCCTCATTTATGGTCACAAGCTTTCTCCCTCCTCTCTCTCTCTCTCACACACACACACACACACACACACACACACACACACACACACACACACACTAGAACACACTGGAGGGACTACATCTCCCAGCATGTCTGACTGAGTGCCTGTGACCTCCCCCCCCAGGAGGAACATGGGGAATAGGATGTCTGGGCTGCTCTGCTCGGCCTGCTCACCACCGCCACAACTGAGAATGGGTGGATGAAAGGATAGACGGGTGCAGAGAGACATGTTCACAGTGCCTTCAGATGATCTCTTTTCACTGTAATTGCACCTCAGGGGACATTATACTTGCAAACAGCCGTCTCGTTGGGGACCAGAGGGCCAGGCAGGCGATATGTTTTCACCTGACAGCACCGCAGAGACATGCTTCATTCCTTCATCCTCTATCCCCATTAAGAAATCTACCATTCACCAAATTGCAGACCAGCTTTCAGACAAAGAACCATTTAAAAGTCACTTTTGATCCAACATCGACGTTAATTTGATGTGAGGTCTTGCCGTCCTTTCACTGTGTTTCCATGTCTGTGTATCCACATTAATAAAGATACTATGTAATAGGTGATTGATTCTCAGCAGTTTTATTTTTGATAAATTGTTAATTTAGATTAAATTGCATGTTTATATTTGTATCCCTACTCCCTATGTCATTTTAAAGGATTTCATATTTTGGACATTGTAAATTGTGATTATTTTTCTGTATTGCTTTCTCTTCTACTATTGATGTGACTGACCGCTGCGCTGCAACCTTGCACTTAAGTCAAATTCTGAAGTCTGTGCTGCTGATATTATTTTTTCTGGGTTAGAGCCATTTACATATAGATGGTTTTCACCAACCCCACAGCACTTCCTTTTTCTCAGCTTCTTCTTCTGTGTTTTATGGCAGTTGGCATCCTTAAATGTTGCATTACCACCACCTGAATTGTATCAGCTTCACAGTGCTAACTATTGACAGTGTCCACTTTCTCAGCTATTCAGGGGAAAACACTGACATAGCCTACTTCTATTTCTATTTTTGCTATGTAAACGTTTAAATGTAAAGATAGGCCTATGCGTGCAATAACGTACTGATAGTCAGCTTACTCTGTAACATGTAGCTTTTATTAGCCTCTCAGGCTAGCTCCGGGACGCAATCTTTTTTCCCCCCATGATAGCGAAGGCATGACCCGCCCCTCTCTGCCTCTAATTGGCTGACTGCACTCGCCTGCTTCCCAGGGGGGGGGGGGGTAAGGGGGTAAGCTTCAAGGGGCGCCCCCCACCGCTGGCGGCGCTCTCCTCCTCCTCCCCTCTCCTCTCCCCTCCCCTCTCCTCTCCTCCTCTCCTCTCCCCCTCTCTCCTCTACCCTCCTCCCCTCTCCTCTCCCCCTCTCTCTCCTCCTCTCCCACTCTCTCCTCCTCTCCTCTGGTTCCCCCTCTGCTCTCCTCTCCCCCTCTCCCCCTCTGCTCTCCTCTCCTCTGGTTCCCCCTCTGCTCTCCTCTCCTCTCCCCCTCTCTCCCCTCCTCTCCTCTGGTTCCCCATCTCCTCTCCCCCTCTCTCTCCTCCTTTCCCCCTCTCTCCTCTGGTTCCCCCTCTGCTCTCCTCTCCCCCTCTCCTCTCCTCTGGTTCCCCCTCTGCTCTCCTCTCCCCCTCTCCTCCTCTGGTTCCCCCTCTGCTCTCCTCTCCTCTGGTTCCCCCTCTCCTCTCCCCCTCTCTCCCCTCCTCTCCTCTGGTTCCCTCTCTCTCCTCCTCTCCCCCTCTGTTCTCCTCTCCCCTCTCCCCCCTCGACCCCTCTCTCTCCTCCTCTCCCCCTCTGCTCCCCTCTCTCCTCAACTCTCCTCCCCTCTCCTCTCCCCTCCTCTCCTCTGGTTGCCCCTCTCCTCTCCCCCTCTCTCTCCTCTGGTTCCCCCCACCCACCCCCATCTGCGGTCGCCTTTTATACACATCCCAAACAACGCAGGACAACGTGATTGGCTGGCTCAGATTTGAACAGATCTGAGCCAGCCAATCGCGTTATCCTGTGATGACGTAATGTCCTGTGCCCCATGACCGGATGGACCATATATGGACTTCCTCCCCCCCCTGGCTGCGCTATCATAGCTGCTGACTGTTACTGCACTATCCGTCAGATCCCTTTGCAATACCAACCCTGAGCAATACATAAAGGTACATGGACGTTACTCTGCAGAAACTACAGTAACAAAATCACGAATTGCTCTGTTTTTGGAGCTCTGCATGTCTGTGTTTGTCTAGTTAATGCGTTAACGCTAGCTAACGGCTAACATTCGCTAGTTAGCCAACCAACCAGCAGCTAACATTAGCTAGCTAGCTAGCTTACCGGAAGCGATATTTTTTTTGGATGATGGCGAAGGCATAACCCACCCCTGGCCCTCTCTGCCTCTGATTAGTGGCAGCGTTATAAACCATAGATATGATATTAAAAACATAAACACACTGGCGTCTTTCATGCAGGCTAGCAAGCGTAACGGCCGGTTCACACACACGCCTACGCCTATGCCTACGCCTATGCCTACGCCTATGCCTACGCATATAGGCATTGCTTCATGCACGCCTGGCGCCTATTTTCGTTCACACAGGACGCCACGCTCTGCGCTATGCTGAACACATGAGCAGCGGTTTTTTTACCCTTTTCAGATCTGATTTATAGCATGGGTGAGTCCTCTTTTTTATTGTAATGTGCAAGTGAGGATGTCTGTCTATTTCCTGGCCCGCTGTAATTGTTATTTTCCCTCGGGTAATCATGTGACTATGAGTCATCAACACCATGAGTGAAACTTGCATTGAGACAGGGGGGGTATATATACATCTGACAGAAAAGACGTTAATAGAGGAACACATGAAGGACAGCTCTCCTCTCCTACTATGCTCCACCCTCCCTTTTGGGCAAACTCGGTAGAAAATATGGCCCAAGTCCACCAGAAACAACAGCCAGCTTGACAGTTCAGCGCGCCTAGAGCTGAAAAATAGAACAGACGCCTAAACGATAAATGCAGCGCAGCGTAGGCACAGCGCGAGCGTGGCTTCAGCACAGCGTGGCAGCGGTATGTGTGAACGCTCTCGTCTGTTAACAAGGACGCCTAAATTTTAGGCGTTGCTTAGGCGTTGCTTTAAGCGTCGCTCTAGGCGTGTGTGTGAACCCGGCGTTATATGTCTGTCTGTCTGTCTGACCCACTGAGTCTGACGGTCTGACCACAGACTGTAGAAAGAGATGTAATGCAGGATAGCCAAGCGTGTTTGGATGGAAGTTTGACGCTAGGCCAATCAGAGGCAGAGAGGGGCGGGTTATGCCTTCGCATAGCCTTCGCTATCATCCGAAAAAATATATCGCCTCCGGGACAACAACGCTTCCTACCCAGCGTGTGCACGTCTTTCCGACAGGGCCAGGGGTGGTTGTTATGGCAACTATCAACAACAACATCAACAACTACTACTAACTACTACAAGACATAAAGACCGAAATAGGCTACCTTGTTAATGTGTCTGTCGGAGACACGGCCTAACGTTAACATTTAATATGAGCCGAATATCAGCCTGCGCTCAGCTATGTAAACAGGAAGTAAACCGGATATTCTATAAAAAATAATATAACCAGCACAGACTTCGGATGAAAAGAAGTATTTATGAGCAGCGTCGAGCTAATGTGGACTATATATTTACACATTTATAAAACTTATGATATTTTTTAGCTAGTCTTGACCAAAAATCTATGCCAAAAACTCGACCACAGCAGTGTCAGTGTTGTTGCCATGGCGACACTTCCGTCAACAGAATCCTGGTTGCTCTGGGCAAGTTGGCAAGGTGCGAGCAGACGAGCCTTTTAACGGTTTTAGATGACATAGCAGCCTATTATAACTTCGCCGACTCGTTAAACCAGTTTAGTTGCCATGACCGCTCAAACTGCCTCTGTGGAAAAGAGAGCTGGGAAATGTATGTTGGACAACTGGGTTGAAGAGGTGAGTGGTGCTAAATTAGCGAGCAGCTAACTGCTGTGTTGTTGTTAAAGACATCCTTGGTTGTACCCAACTTATTAATAGTTATTATGGCCGTGTGTGTGTGTGTGTGTGTGTGTGTGTGTGTGTGTGTGTGTGTGTGTGTGTGTGTGTGTGTGTGTGTGTGTGTGTGTAACCCACTGACCTAACCCCATAGGAGTCAGCTTACTAATAGTTTCCTATTTTATTGGTGTTGTTACTGAGTGTCATAATAATCCTGTGTGTGTGACACACACACACACACACACACACACACACACACACACACACACACACACACACACACACACACACACACACACACATCAGGGATTGTATTGATATGTTGTGTATGTTTTTTCATTCAGAGGGCTGCTGCAGTTCTGGACACTGACGGGTCCAGAGTCCAGATCCTGAAACACGGACACCGAGGTATTCTCACCATGGACCTGGCATCACGAATAGAAGGTGTCAGCACAGAGAAGGCATCCTACGTCCTCCCAAGGGGTCCAGGAGTGAGGGAGCGGGGTGGGTATCTATTGTCTCTCTCCATCCACACTGAGTGTTTTATCAGGAGTGAGGGAGCGGGGTGGGTATCTATTGTCTCTCTCCATCCACACTGAGTGTTTTATCTCACACTGTTTATAATAACCCATGCATGTAGAGCAGCTCTGCACTTTGTTCGTTTTTATTAGATTTTTTTATGTGGCTCTTCCCCCTGCTGTCCCGGTCGTAGCTCCACCCCCTCTGCCGATCTGGAGAGAGTTAGCACATGCTTCCTCCGATACATGTGCCACTCGCAGTCACCAGCCCGCTTCTTTTCACCTGACAGCGGGGAGTTTCACCGGCAGGACGTATAGCGAGCGGGAGAGTCACGCTATTCCACCAGTTCCCCTCTCCCTCCAACAGGCGCCCTGACCGACCAGACAGTACAGTACAGTGTAGTACAGTGACTATATAGGACTCATACCCCACCGGCTTTCCACCCGCAGACACGGGCCGTTTCTCAATACCAAGAATGCATTCTTGTTCTTGTGTTCTTGGGGAGAACGTTCTTGCTAGTCGTTCTTGGAAGAATGAACTTGCGAGGTCACAAGCACACATGACGCCTGTTGGCAGTTTGAGACGATGCGTTCTTGGGGGTATTGCGCAATACCAGCGCAGAGGCCGCCTGCAGTACTACACAAATAAAAAGCTCAGCTGATGTAGATGCAGCCAATTGTGCTCTGCCATTTTTCGCCATAAATCTTCGTAAAGTGGCACTTATTGAAACCTACTACCCTGCTTGTAGGCATCAAAAGTCATCAGAAATTAATTTAGTGATGAAATAAAACTTTAAATTGTAAAAAACGTCCCGGAGCTTATGGCGTCTTCTCTGCTGCGTTCTGCCTCCGCTTATGCCGAAATGCATGCTGGGATATCTGCCTTGCCAAGTTGACACAAGTCACCACCCCGAGCATCCTCGGTAAAGTGGGCGTGTCGAGAACACATCCGGGAATTTTAAGCGTTCTTGGCGAAATGTGAACTTTGTATTGGCACAGTACTTGGGGCTGCGACTGATGACGTTTCACAGGGACACAAGAACGCAAGAACACACAAGAACCCTTATTGAGAAACGGCCACGGCCAATGCTGTCTGTAGGAGCGTCTGACCAAGCCGGGAAGTAACCGCAGGCGGGAGTTGAACCCGGGTCTCCGAGCGGGCGTAGGTGGGTGCTCTTACCTCTACACTACCCAGATGCCCCAGCTCTGCACTTGAGCAGAGCTGAAAATATCTTTTCTTTTTTTCAGGCGGTGTTTCAAAGAATGTCACATTACAGCATTACACCTTCTACACACTGAAAGCTACTGTGACCTTGTTTTTACTGGAGTCTCTATGCACTCTCTCACTTGTGTCTCTCTTGTTCTCTGACATTTCCATGGCTCAGGCATCAGAGGTGAGCTTTTGGAAAAATACATCACCCAGAAGATAAGGTAAATGGCTGTTGAATCAGTCTTTTGATCCTAAACAAGTCAATGTTGGAAGTGGTTTGTTTACGCAAGCGGATAATCCTTCTTTTCTTCTTTGACTGTGTCTTGAAGGGAACCATGTGGGAGGAGAGTGATGTAATATTTACAAGTCTGGGGTGGTTTTACACCTTTTAAAATCCCATTTTATGACGCGATTTTACATTTAGCTTACTCATCGTCATGTGCTTAATAGAGTGTATCCCCACAGATGTGGCTATTAAAATCCCCCCGCAAGTTAACTGCACAGAAAGAACCCAAAGTGTCAAGTCTTCAGTGAGAATTGTTTTTTTGTCCTCCAGTAGACGGTGTCTCATCACTCAGTCTTGAGCCATAGACAACATTTCCTGGACTTTATAAGTAGGCTGCTGCACACCAAAGCCTCTTGATTCGTCCCAGTTTCCTGACTGAGGAAGAGCTCACAGGGTTTTTTCTATCTGTTGTTCTTATGTTAAAAGCCAGACCAGCGCTTTGGAGAGTGTCTGTCAGGGTTTTGTTTTTCATGGCAGTCACATGCCTTGAAAAATGGCCTACGTCTGCTTAAATATCACACTGATCTCTGTCCACACGGCGTGGAAATGTTACTTCAGTGTATTTGATTACCGTAGATTTACAGAACCTAGATTATCAGGCCGCTACGTCACGTGGCCACGGAGGCCCTGTTGTTGTTGATGTCATGTGTGGTGTGTGTGTGTGTGTGTGTGTGTGTGTGTGTGTGTGTGTGCCTGCGTGCGTGTGTGTGTGTGTGTGTGTGTGTGTGTGTGTGTGTGTGTGTGTGTGTGTGTGCCTGCGTGCGTGTGTGTGTGTGTGTGTGTGTGTGCCTGCGTGCGTGCGTGCATGTGTGTGTGCTTGCGTGCGTGTGTTGTGTTTTGTGTGTAAGATCTGTGTGTATTTTGGGCTTCCGGGCTTTTATATAGAAGAGTTTGGGCTTTTATTTTAAAAGTTATGGGCTTTTATTTTGAAGGTTCTGGGCTTTTATTTTGAAGGTTCCGATTATAGACGAGGAATTTGACTTAGTGTAAGTATGCAGCGTAGCGCTCACATCAAGTCAGAAGACAACAAATATAGACAGGTCAGATGTTAGCCTAACATAATAGCATCACAAATAGCAACCCTGGTCCAACGGGTCGCCAAGATGAGTCAGCCAACCCGACTTGGCTTGGCGACCAAAAAAGAAAAGAAAGAAAAAACTGGTTAACCCTTTCAGACACAACATCAACCCTGGTTGGACCCTTGGTGTGAAAGGGGTAATAGCCAGACAGGACAGTCTGCTCACTGGAGTACCTTACTTATACTTATAGTAAACCCAATACTGTAAAGCAGAAAAACTTGATAGGTTCTCAGACTGAATATTGGTAGATGCTGATATTTCCTAATTGTATTTCACAGTGAGAAGGTACATGCAGAATTCAGCCCAGCGCCTCCCAAGACAGACTTCTGCTCCACCACACAGAGGGATTTCATTGTCGAGGGATTTGTACCCCTTGACCCTGAACCATCAAACGTATGTAAATGTAGGCTATAGCATTAGATATAAAAGTGTCCCATGTTGCTTAACATACTTCCA
Organism: Poromitra crassiceps; assembly: GCF_964638095.1. Taxonomy (NCBI): domain Eukaryota; kingdom Metazoa; phylum Chordata; class Actinopteri; order Beryciformes; family Melamphaidae; genus Poromitra; species Poromitra crassiceps. Next base: position 11,732,201 of record NC_139638.1, read on the forward strand.
TTATATGTTCATAAACAGGCAACTGTTGACGTCAGAATGCGCCAGACCCTCTGGGGAACCACAGCCAATGCTTGAAAAATACTGTATATCCATCTTAAGAAGACATTTAATGTAGTATTGAGTCTTAACCCATTGATACCTGATGCAGCATTTGCATGTATATCCCACATTTGTGTGTGTATCCCTTTAAGACTGCGAACCGCGTGACCCTAAAAAATTTACGGTTTGAATATATGGCCACCCGAAAAAAATTCCGCTTTGCATCAGGTATTAATGGGTTAAAATCATATTCCTAAGTGAAAAAAATCTGCCAATGGGCTGAGATAATATCACTTCCAATCCAAACCAACTTGTTTCAAGAATTTTCTTGTAGCTGTAAATGTAGGTGACTGTAAATATAAAATATGTGTGCTAACAATGTGCTAACAGTGAAAATGTAGGTGACTGTAAATATAAAATATGTGTGCTTACAATGTGCTAACAGTGAAACTGTAGGTGACTGTAAATATAAAATATGTGTGCTAACAATGTGCAAACAGTGAAAATGTGTGAAGATATGAGCGGAATGAAGAAAACGGGTGTTTTGATATACCGTAAACAGAACACAGTGTGTATTGTCAGTGTAACGCCGTTCACAGTGTATTCTCCTCTCATTGGTCAGGTTTACGATTACAAAGCAGATCAGGCTGTTACATTCTGGAGTGAGAATCACCAGCGGGTTCAGGTCAGTCCCATTCTTCCATATTTCTTTATTCAAATCACTACTAATGGATCATGGATAGACCTGAATGTTCTATTTTCATTGTTAGGCCGGTGCTTGCACTGGCCTATGGGAGCATGTGTGTCCCAATCGCTGCATACACGACTCCTGGCACCCTTTCATCAAGATGGGCTTTTACTTAGAAATTTGTTTTATTTGGCGAATGTCCGGTTTCGGACTTCCTGTCTGCCCTGATCTGATCTTGTTCAGCTTGACAGAGTCGCTCACGCCGCAGAGGCGTGATTTCTATTCGCACATAGGTTACACAATAACCACGCCCTGTGCCCGCCTACGCAGCGGTCAAGCACCGGGATTGGCCAGGAACAAGTCTTTTGTCCCACACCACAAACACTGGAGGGCACGCAGCCCAGCGATTTCATGAACCAACTGAATAGCTCTTGAGAACGGACAGCGATTTCGAGAGCGGACATCGAGAGCGGACATTGAAATGAATTATGGTCACCTACCTTCCTTAGCATAGTAATAATAATAAGCATAATAATTGTAATCTACACAATGTACACAATCTACAAAAACATGCAATAATATTTTGTGTTCACGTTCATAGCTCATATCATAATATAATGTATTATCGTTAATTTCAAGCTCAATTCTACCCAGAGAAAAGGTACAGCACTGAAAATGTAACAAGCAACCCACCTCAAATATCAGATTAAGATGAGATGAAAAAAGTTGTGCTATAACAACAATCTAACTGTGTTAGTTTTGCTAAGAAGTTTTGATGGAGAAAAATTAGTTAAAACATTGTTAATTTACCCTTTTACCGAAATCATGTTGGCAACTCACGCCGAGCTGCATGCAGGCTGTAATAAGAAAAGGAGAAGATACTGAATAATGACATCACAACAGTATAATCCTAATGTTAATTTAAAATTAAATATTCTTCTAAATATGGATAAAAGTCCAAAAAACATAAAATTTTCTTCGACGCTGCCGAGATTCCATTCCTTACAGCACCCCCTACTTAATAATAGTTCCAGCGCGGCTGCGAAAATGTGGTGGCGCATTGTGTCAAGTCAAGTGTAATGGCTCGGGGAACGGTCCGGCCCCCGGTCCCTTAGGTTTCTGACAATGTGGCCCCCTGAACAATTTAGTTGAATAGCCCTGCTGTAATTTATAGATTCATTATGCTATAACTTCTTTGTATGGATACGTATGCATATATTAACCCAGTGGCACTCATATTCTGGTTTATTTCAAGAAAAACATTTTGGCTAGTTGAAATTAATTGGCTCGTAACTTTAAAATCTAGCAGCCATTAGAACTTTTTAGAAAAGCATACAACTCGGATATCAATAGTAAAACTATATCTTGCATATATAGGTCCTTGTTAACACATTCACTGCCAACAACGTATGAACACGTTTTCAGAATCCAGCTGTTCCCTGCCAACAACGTGTTTACACGTTTTTGGCATCGATTTTTTTTTTTTGACGGTGGGTTGTGCATCTAACCCTTTTACATCTCTTATATAATTATTGGAGCCACCGAACGTTTACAACCCATTCCACCGACCCACTAAGTGGCAACAGTGCTCTCCTGGCTAGAGGAAGGAAAGCATTTTTTTAACTTGTCACGCCATTCTCAGCCCAGCCATTCTCATGAAAAATGGATGGGGGAAAACGCTTTTCGCGCTGATTGCTGGCGATGCGGGATTGCAAATTTACATAATAGATTCAGCCGATCTACTATGATCGGGTGATAGATTACAGGTGGAGGAACACACTTTGAAACACGCAGCATAAATATGACCAGAATCGCAAAAGCTTCTCTCAACCAAAACTCCAAACGAGCGAGTCCATCCCGACTTCCTCAAACAGCGGCCGTGCAGACATGCAGGCACAGGAGAGCAGCAAAGCACTGACTGGTGACAAGCTTGTCCGCCCACGGAGGGAGGAGTTGAAGCAACTCGAGAGGGAGGGAGAGAGAGAGAGAGAGAGAGAGAGAGAGAGAGAGGGAGGGAGAGCGAGAGGGAGGGAGAGAGAGAGAGAGAGCGAGAGGGGGAGGGAGAGAGAGAGAGAGAGAGCCAAAAATGAATGGTTAAAGTGACTGTTCCATCCAATTTCACAAAAAGCCGTTTATCTCTGAATATTCTTTCTGACGCTAAAACCATGCTGTATTCAACTGCTAATGCTTACATAACTACTAACTCTACAAACTAACTCTTTTAGACAGAGAAAGTACACATTCTATTAGTACTTTTGAGATATTGTATGTTCACAAACTCCAAGCTGAAACGAATCCTCGGCTCTTGTAAAATGAGCCATAATCCTCAAAAAACGGCTTGGCAGAAGCTACCTACAGCAAAAAAAAACGGCTGGCAGTCAATGTGTTAAGTCTGAAAGGACATTCTACCTCATATATAAGAGAAAAATGGGAAAATGAAGGAGGAATGGCTATATCTGAGGAAGAATGGACAACAATGTGGGGATATCAATGGAAGTCTACTAGATCACAAATATGGAGGGAATTCACATGGAAATGCATCATTAGATATTTTATTACACCATCTCAGAAAGCTCACTATGATAATAACTCATCTTCTTGCTGGAGAAACTGTGGAAGTCAAATAGCACATCACTATCATGTCTTTTGGGACTGCCCTGTTATCAGGGGTTATTGGAAACAGATTCACGAAGCTATACAGGATGTTTTCGAATGTGTAATACCCCTAGATAGTAAAACAATGTATTTCGGTATATCGGAAGACTGGTTGAAAGAAGACAGATATTTGATTAATATATTGCTGGTAGCTGGTAAAAAAGCTCTCACCAGGAAGTGGTTATCACAGGAAAGCCCTAAAGTGAAAAATGGATGAATATTACGATGGATATATATAAGATGGAAAGACTAACTGCTGTTATCAACCATAAAGTAGTTCAATCATGAGAGGCCAGTCGGTAAGATTTAACAAACTTTATTTAGCAATCGGCATGCATGGCATTAGCCAGTGGCGCTGCTCTTGAGGCAAGAGGAGGGCATCTGCTTAGGCTAGGAGATGCCCCCCCCCGTGGGGGATCAGGAGTCACGACTCGTTGGTGGCGGACTGGGGAGGTGGGTGGGGCAAAACAACGCTCCGGAGGAGGGCTCAAGGGAGATGGACTGCTGTGAAGCTGCTGCTGTTATGATCGGCCAGAGAGAGAGAGGTGACGTAGAACCCTTGCTATATATATGAGAATTAACTGACGTCATATCTGACGTCATTACGGACGTCATACTAAGACTTTGACTGACCACGTCATACTAGAACTTGATTGACGTCAGGGGTGATCGGATTAGATTATGCACGAATGGCCTTCTGCTTGAACTATGGTCTAGAGACCTCACTTCAATCATGAGAGGCCAGTCGGTAAGATTTAACAAACTTTATTTAGCAATCGGCATGCATGGCAAATACTTTGGCGCATGACGCCATTAGCCAGTGGCGCTGCTCTTGAGGCAAGAGGAGGGCATCTGCTTAGGCTAGGAGATCCCCCAAAAGGGAGATCTGATTACCGGAGGTTAATTGAGATCTGCGGGCACCGGTAGTTGGTTGTACTTTTCTGGCCTTCGACCTTTTTAACGACTTATGGCTACTTGCGGCTGGCGCTTCCCAACTCGGTCGGGCCTTCGATCTTGACCCCCCTACTTGCGTTGCGGCTGGCGCTTCCCAGCTCGGTCGGGCCTTGCAAGGTAGTCGGGGGAATGGGCATGCACCTGGGAGGACCCACTGGTGTCGGGCGCCCAGGAGGGGGCGGCGCCGGACTGAAAGGCCGCCTTTGGGCAGAATTGTGCAGAGTGCCCCGGTTCGCCGCACGAGTAGCAGGTGTTCACCGGCCGCCCGCTAACCAGCGACATGAAGATCTGCATGTCCATAATGGACCAGTTAAGCCGAGTATTAGCCCGGGTGATCATCAGGGCGGCTTTAGCGGAGAATGCTTTATGATACTGGTAGAATAATTTACCGTGGTTGGAGTAGAGGTCCACTATTAGCGCTATATATAAATCTAGCTCGTGGCGGCGCTCTGGGTACACCTCACAGATCACGTCGCGGTAGACGCCGAACGTGTTCAGGAAGTCACATAGGGAGAGGTCTTTGGACAGGCGGGGGTCGGACGACTTTAAATAGACAGGGCCATCTGGGTCACCCCCGACCTTCCTTTTGCACTCGGGGGATGGCAGGAGTATGCTAACTAAATTGATGTCTCTGCCCTTCAAAATCTGGGATCTCAACCTGGGAGACACATCGGCACAGGGAGAAACAAAAGGCATACCGAATGAGATGGCGGGCGTGGCGGACGCCAGGGTGTTCATCTGGGCGGGTTGGGCGGTGGTGAGGAGCACGTCGGCTTGCTGCGTGGGCGGGGGCGGGATCGGCTGCTGCGCTGGCTGGGCTGTGGCGAACGTGGGGGGAAAGGGGGGGGGGGGTTTCCAGGGCCCTCAGACGAGCATCCACTGATCTGCTAGCATCTAGCAGGGACAGCAGAATGGCTCTTGACGACCCCTGTCGGCTCGGCGGAGCTGCGAATGGTGCCGTTTCCGCTTCCGGGGCGGCGGCCTGGAGGTCAGTGCGACCAGGAAGGACATGGCGTCTCGCGGTGGCCCCGCGGCCTGTATTTCCCCGGCGTCTCCCCGCTCTCGGAGCGGCTGCCTCTGCTGATCTTCGTCCGCGGCCTCTCGCACGTCCGCGCCGAGCGGCCTCCCCCTCTGGCACGCTCGCGCGCGTTCTTGGGCGACCGGGCGCACGCGGCACTTCGTCATCTGCTCTCCTTCCAAGGGCCGTCGCAGTGGCGCGCCCCGTGCCACGGGAACGCGCGCCGGGCCCTTTCATCGTGGCTGCATTGGCGGCCTGTGGTCCGGCCGCTTCGCCAACGTCTTCATCAGACGTCTCGGAAAGCAAGAACGCACCGTGGCCGATCTGGAACGGGGTCTCGTTGGCTGAGCTGCTGTCGCTGTCCATGGACTGCTCGGAGCTCGACATGCCGGGAATGGAGTGGGAAGCGTTGAGGAATATGCGGGGAATATCTGCGTTGGATTTCCACGGGTAGAGAAGGCTTGAGGGTGCTGATTCGGTCTCCGGATGTGGTGCAAAACAACGCTCCGGAGGAGGGCTCAAGGGAGATGGACTGCTGTGAAGCTGCTGCTGCTATGATCGGCCAGAGAGAGAGAGGTGACGTAGAACCCTTGCTATATATATGAGAATTAACTGACGTCATATCTGTCGTCATTACGGACGTCATACTAAGACTTTTACTGACCACGTCATACTAGAACTTGATTGACGTCAGGGGTGATCGGATTAGATTATGCACGAATGGCCTTCTGCTTGAACTATGGTCTAGAGACCTCACAACAATTTACCTCAAGATGGGAATGCTGGGTTCAATATATAACACCCATTAGGCCAGATTTTATTTTTTTGGATCCAAGATGAATGTATAATGAAAAGTCGACTTAACAAATTTACCACGAGAGGAAGGGGGTTGTGGCCACATTTACCACTGGTACAGGGTTGTGGCACGAGGCGAAGCCGAGTGCTATAAACCCTGTACCAGTGGTAAATGTGGCCACAACCCCCGACCTCGAGTGGTAAATTTGTTTTCTACAACAGCTACCAAATAATATAAAAAATACACAATTGTAACATCCAATTCATTTATTTACAATCATTACTGGTTTCAGAATACATTTATCCTTCCGCCACAGAATATAGTTCCATACACAAGATCAATGATTGCACTAAACATTTAGTTGCCTTTGAGCCAAAAAACAACTAACCTATTCCTTAACGGGATTCACAGTTATTGATACATTGCCTGTAAAAGTACAGTTATTTAAACAGTTATCTAAAGCAGCCCGTTTTGGTGGTGGTGTGTTGATATCTGGTGACGGCAGAGGGCGTTTGTTTGTTTGACAGTCCCAGGTTCGGGGTCCGGGCGCTAGTCCGACCTCCCGCTAGTCCGACCTCCCGCTAGTCCGAACTCGTGACAACTCAAGCTCAGCCAGTTCTCTCTCCCCAATTTCACCATGTCGTTCTTTGTTCACTTCACCTTCATCTTCATCTAACCACTGCTCAAAACTCAATCCACCCAGTAAATCAAACGTTACTACGAAATCGGACATTTCCTTGTTAGAGATCGGCCATTTCCTTGTTCCAGATTTGCAGACTGACAGGCTAACAGTGGGCGGAGTCAGCACAGGGAGCGGAGTCAGCATCAGGGAGCGGAGTGATACTGCGGTTGGAGCCGAACTGTAGATTGTTGGCCTATTTACCACTGTTGCTAGCCAATCAGAATCCAGTATTCACTCATGCTGTTGTAGAATCCCTGTTTTGTATGTTTGTCTTTTGTTTTTGTTTGTTTTGTTGCTGCTGTTGCGGCTGCTGTGGTTTTGTTTTTTCTTTTATTTGTCTATAAAAAAAAAAAAAATCTATGGCAGTACATATCTACAATGTATACATTTTATTTAAAAAATAAAAAAATAAAAATCTAGCAGCCATATTGGCTGGTGATAAAAAAAAGTTTAATCTCAAACCCTGCAGGGAGAGCAGGTGGTGACATAGGAGTGAATGAGAAAAGGAGCAAATATATGATTGTTAAGACTGAATAGAATTTTATTTTTTTATTTTACCTTTATGTATACAGGGAGAGTCGCTTGAGAGCAAGCTCTCATTTACAAGAGAGCCCTGGTGTACAAAGAACATATACAGCAATTACAAAATTACAGGTTAACACAACAGACAATAACAAGCATCAAGAGCATAATTAAATAATTTCAAACAAAACATGAACACACCCTACGAGGAATGCTTTCTAAAAGTGCTTTAAAAGAAGCAAGCGGGATCAAGTGATCCATTTTTAAATTTTCCTGGAGCACATTCCATTTGTTGGGGGCGAACCAAGAAAAAGCGGTCTTTCCTTGTTCGGTTCGCACCCGTGGGACAGACAGTCTGATATAGGACCGCGATCGTGTTTGATAACCTCCACTGTTACAAGAGAGGAGTGAGGATAGGTAAGGTGGAAGTTTCCCAATTAATGCTTTATAAATAAATATCAGACAGTGCTGATCTCTACGCTCCGACAGGGAGGACCAACCCACATTTTCGTACAGAATACAATGATGTGTACTGAAAGCATCACCTGTAACAAAACGCAGAGCGCTATGATATACAGCATCAAGAGGCTTTAAGACGGATGGAGAGGCATACATGTAAATCACATCACCATAATCAAAAACTGACATTATCAAAGATTGGACAACAGTTTTTCTGGCCAATAGTGAAAAACAAGACTTGTTTCTATACAAAAAGCCAATTTTTCTCCTCAAATTCTTTGTGAGATGTTCTACATGTACATGAAAAGAAAGTTTGGTGTCCAACCAAATACCAAGATACTTATAAGAATGAACTGATTGAATTTGGTCGCCTTGAAGCGTACGGATACACAAATTATAATTTCTGTTTAAAGATCTTGAGAACAACACCCACTTTGTCTTAGTGGAGTTCAAAACTAATTTAAGATCGAACAGGGACCGCTGCAACGAATCGAAAGCGGCCTGCAAAGATAAGACGGCCTGTGCCGGGGTGGGTCCGAAACAATATAAGATTGTGTCGTCCGCATAATAATGGACGTTGCAGAGATCAGAAGGAAGAAAAATGTTATTTATATAAAGAGTGAACAGGATAGGCCCGGAAATGGAACCTTGGGGCACGCCCTTCCCGACGTCCAATGAAATGGATTTGATATTTTCCGCCATTACAGACTGTTTCCTTCCAGTCAGATAGTTAGTAAACCATTTGACTGAGGGGTCATCTAATCCGATGGCAGACAACTGATCAATCAGGATGTTGTGATCTACTGTATCGAAGGCCTTGGAGAGGTCTACAAAGAGAGCCGCACAGTGCTGGTGGCTATCCAGGCCATTCAGAATGTTATTCAAAACGAGGGATGTGGCAGTGACCGTGCTATGGCCGGGTCTAAAACCGGATTGATGAGGCTGAAGAATGTTGTAAGAATACTGACATCACAACCGTCTAATCCTAATGTTAATTTAAAATGAGATATTCATATATGAATCTGGCTTCAAACAACCAAAATCTTTATATGATGATAATAATAATAATCAATGATGGTGGTTCACAGACGTGTGTGTGTGTGTGGGGGGGGGGGGGGCCCGACACGCCCCCCGGCCCCCCCAAGTTCATGCCAAGTGTGATTCAGTAGGGGGGTTTAATTGATTAGTTTTTCACAATTGCTTAAACACATTTCCTGATAGACTACCTCACTTTCTCAAAACCCGAAACACAAATCTCAAAACTCACACACAAAATGCAAAATCCTACGCTTCTCTTGCAAAAGCACACTTTGCCCTCAAAACAGTGTTAACTCTTCACTAAATGGTATTTTCTTTTCAAATGACAAACACATACATCATATGAGTAGACATTTCTAAGCACCCATTGAACACTGGTGTGCAGAATGGAAAACACTATATGAATGCTTTATCAGTAGAATTATGCCTTTGCATGTTCAGTTTCAGGTTGTGCAATTGTGTCTAATGTGTTTAAACAATTGTGAAAAACTGTCAAACCAATTTTTGAGGGGTTAAACTACTTGGAGTCATTATAAATGGAGTCATTATAAATGATGATGTATGGGAAAGTCAATGTAATAATAGTTGTGTTGAAGGGGACTCTTGTTGTATTGTGTGGTTAATTGAAAACTAATGCATAGGAGGGGCTGCATCCTTCAATGGGGGATTCATGTCCCTGCTTCTGACAGGGGAAGGCACCAGGACTGCTGCCTACATACTGTAACTGGACCCATTTGCAGGGGCTTAGCCTACTGTATGTGTTTGGTTTAGTTCAGTTTTGTCTTGTCTTGTCAAGTTTTGAAGTCGTTTGTTGGGGAAAGCCATAACAAAACTGCCTAGAGATCCATTGTGGGGGGTGAGAGAGAGGACAAGGCAGGAGAGAGAGAGGACAGGGAGAGAGGCGGGAGAGAGGCAGGAGAGAGGACAAGGCAAGAGAGAGAGGGCAAGGCAGGAGAGAGAAGAGAGAGGACAAGGCAGGAGAGAGAGAGGACAGGGAGAGAGAGGCGGGAGAGAGGCAGGAGAGAGAGGACAAGGCAAGGCAGGAGAGAGAAGAGAGAGGACAAGGCAAGAGAGAGGACAAGGCAGGAGAGAGAGAGGACAGGGAGAGAGCGGGGAGAGAGAGGACAAGGCAGGAGCAGGAGAGAGGACAAGGCAAGAGAGAGAGAGGACAGGGAGAGAGAGGGGAGAGAGAGGACAAGGCAGGAGCAGGAGAGAGGACAAGGCAAGAGAGAGGACAAGGCAGGAGAGAGAGAGGACAGGGGAGAGAGAGGACAAGGCAAGAGAGAGGACAAGGCAGAGAGGAGAGGGGAGAGCAAGGCAAGAGGAGAGGACAACCAGTCCACCCCGCAAGAGGAGAGGACAACCAGTCCACCCCACTGTCTGACCTCTGTCACCTCTCCTCCCCCAACTCCTTCCTTCTAATTCCCTCCTGTCTCCCTTCCCGTCCTCCAACAAAATTCCCTCCTCTGCCATCTATCTATGTATCGCCCGGCTTCCTTCCTCTCACCCTGTTCGCACTCAACCACTCTACTACCATCTCTGCAGGGACTGACCCGCAGAGGAGAGAGGGGAGCAGGCACAGTCCCTGCAGAGATGGTGAGAGTGGTTGAGTGAGAACACGGTGAAGGAAGGAAGCCGGGAGATGGCAGAGGAGGAGTGGGGCGATGGGATGAGGGAGGGGTGGGGAGAGCAGGGTGAAGGAAGGAGGGGGGGGGGGGGGGGGGGAGGAGGAGGGAGGGGGGCCAGGAGATGCCAGAGGAAGAGCAGGGTGAAGGAAGGAGACCAGGAGATGGCAGAGGAGGGGGAGAACAGGGTGAAGGAAGGAAGCCAGAGGATGGAGGGGATGGGGGGGGGGGAGGGGTGGGGAGACGACTTCAAATCCCCTGCAGGAATCGAACCTGCACTTCTCCGCATTATGCGGTTGTTAAGGATCACCGCCTTAACCCCTAGACCATCAGCTAGGTAACTTACAATGGATCTCTAGGCAGTTTTGTTATGGCTTTCCCAATGAAAGACTTGAAAAGGTTTAAGTGTCCGTACCGGGATTCAAACCACAAACCTTTGGGTTGGAAGGCATGGTCTTTCACCACTGGACTACAGCCCAGCTCAAACACACAGAACATTCATCAAGTCAAATAGATGTGGTTAAGATTAGGGTTTTCTTAACCACGACCATACCCTAACACAATTGATATGGGAGGGGGGGGGGGGGGTATATATATATATTTTTAATATTTTGTTTTCAATTATTAATATTATTATTTTCACATTTACTAATCATTAACCACTCTATTCAGGAATTGACCGACTAATCAGCAACTATCTAATGATTAACCAATATATTCACGAACTGACATGTATTAATCATTAAAGAAACAGTTAACTACTCTGAGTCTGCACTGAGTGCTCATGAGTGTCAAAATAGAAAACCAGATTCAAACATAGGCAGAATGGTTCCAGGTCCATGTTTATCATACCAGAATGTTAGCACAACAATACAAAACTCACAGCAACAAGTAGACCAGTGGTTTATTGATAGTATTCTGTGACATCACCACACAGACATCTTGGTCTGATTGTAATCAATTAACAGGTGATTACAATCTAATTACACACACAGCCAATGAGCTGTGTGTAGTGTAAAGTGCCATATTGGTCAGAAATGCATGTGACATCATGGGAATACTATGAATAGACGAGTCCAAGTGAATCAGTTGTTATTAAGCTTTATACGAGGCGGACGAGTCTGTTGTGGCCTTCACCTTGTCAGTCTCACCGTGAGCATGGGCGCCTGGCCAATCCCGGCACTTGACTGCTGCGTAGGCGGGCACAGGGCGTGGTTGTTGCGTAACCTATGTGCGAATAGAAATCATGCGCCGCAGAGGGTCCACAGGTTACACACACGACGCAACAAATAAACAAACACACATTTCCCAGTGTCTCTGGACATCAACAGTAGCGGGAGACGTCTCCCCTTCCAGCAAATATACATGAATGTTATGCGTAAGGAACATGAACTTCTTACCGCGAGGCAGAGAGCTAAGATAAGTAGCTAACAGCTGAGCTAAGTAGGCTATAACTAGCGTGTTAGCCGATCGGAAAAGCATGTAAACAGCGGTGAGATCTCCTTTATTAAAGTATGCAACCATTTCCAATGAACAAATGGCATGTAGCCTTCAACTTTAAAACAAAACAATGTGCTTCTGCTTACTTCTTACATTCAACTGTGTATGGCAGTGAGTGCAGACAGTGCAACACCAGTGGCATGTAGCCCTCAAGTATTTAAAACAAAAACAATATTGTGCTTCTGCTGCTTACTTAGCCTACATTCAACTTTTTATGGCAAGGGTAACACATCCAATCTCGCCAAGTACCTGAAAGACAGGCACCCAGACCTGTTCATAGTATAGTGTAGGACGTGTGCAATGCAAATGGAATCATTATGGAACTATGGCTAAGTTTGGCTCTTAGCCGTGTCCCATAATGATTCCATTACAAATATTGCATTGCACACGTGACATGTTATTTTACTAAAAATAATAAATTTTACCATCATTTCAAGTAGAATGAACCACCCAAGCAAGAATATTTCAAGTGTTTCAAGTGCTTTACTGAAATATTTGGACCATATAATGATAATACAATTATCTCAACCTTAAAAGGTTACATATAGGTGCCAAAAAGCCATAAATTCACATCAAAGAACAAAGAAAAACAACAATTATAATTAAAGTTTAAACAGTAAGTGTGCAGCTGCAGCATTTATTAACACGTTGAGTGCCAAAGACGAGATATCTCGGCTTACATAAACATTTTTTTTTTTTGACGGTGGGACATCGATCAACCCCTTTTACGTCTCCTATACCAATATTGGAGGAAGAGAATGTGTATAATCTATTTTACCGACCAGCTAAGTGGCGACAGTGCTCTCCAGACAGAGAGAAAGCCGAGCAAAAAACAGCCGCGGGTCCGCGGGAGAAAGCCATTCTCAAGGAAATAGCTGGGCGAAAACGCTTTCGATTTCACACACACACACACACACACACACACACACACACACACACACACACACGCGCGCACACACACACACTCGAGTACCTTTGAGCATAAATAAGACCAGAATCGCAAAAGCTTCTTCAAAGCTCTCAGCCGACACCTCAAGAAACGAACGAGCCCGTTTTACAGTAATCCAGACTGCCGCGACAGAGCGGCCGTGGAGCCAGCAGCAGCAGCACAGACGGAGGGAGGAGTTTGGAGACACACACACACACACACACACACACACACACACACACACACACACACACACACACACACACACACAATACAGTATACAGACTTGCCCAAGGGCACCCATAATCACAGGTGGTTCTAAAAATCCATTTATCTCAAAACTCTCTGAAAATCTCTGAAACCATGCTGTACTCAACGGCTAATATCTACATAACTACTAACTCTACAAACTAACTCTTTTAGACAGAGAAAGCACACATTCTATTAGTTCTTTTTAGATGATTGGTGTTCACGAAGTCTTAACAGAAAAGAATCCTCGGCTCTTGTAAAATGAGCCAGAATCCTCAAAAAAAAAACTGGCAGAACCTACCTACAGCATTGAAAAAAGGGCTGGCAGTCAATGTGTTAAAAAAAAAAAAAAAAAAAAATCTTTATCCTGCATCCCTAAACACAAACGGGGAAAAAAGATGGAAAATCAGATGACGGCTTATATGTGTTATGTTGATTGTTAAAATGTGTATGGGTATACATGGGTGACGATCCCATGCACCGGCCGTATGCCAGGTTTCCACCTGGCCTTGTTAGATTATATATATATTTGGAGAGAGGGATTTGGAGTTGATTAACCAGCTCAGTTGCCTGAATAAAATGTTAGCGTTGTGCGTTTCTGCAATCCATGGAAATGTAATATAGCTATAAACATCTCTGAACGAAAATACACAGCATTTCACGTTTCTAGATATATGAATAATTAACATTATTCACATCATAGGCCGTAATGACAGTCTGAGGTTACCCTTATGCCCTGTTGGGGACAAAAATGGCCCTTTTTAATATTCGTATGATGCACATTTTTGCATCGTTAGTCCGAACGGTATGAAATTTGACTTTTTTTTATGTGACACTTATAAGATTGAGGACGTTTTCTGTCCCCCTGTATACAGTAAGAAATACGCACTCTTGTCCTGTTGAGGAAGACTTCAATATTATGGTTTTCACCAACCCCCACCAGTTTGAGCCATTTTCGTTTTTTGCATTTGCATAATATAATAAGCTTCTTGTGTTTTGTGTCACAGGGTGTGAGTGCTGTACGGACCTCGGACACTCCTTTCAAAAAGACAACCATGTTCAGCACACCTGTTACTGAGCAGCTGGATCAACCTGAGAACTAGTACTGAGCTAGTATGTCAGTCTGTCGGTAAAGGTGCGTTCACACCGACCTATTAAAGTTTTTCGCTGGCATCGAGTTTACATACAAAGTCAATGCAAACGAGCGATTGAGCCTATATTCGCCCGGGAGAAAAATCGCTGGGCGTCCGAGCGACAGACAGAGCGATAGGGCGAAAATTCGCTCGTCGCCCGAGATGAAATATCCCAACTCGAGCGAAATTTCGCTGGCATCAGTCGCTCGCTGTTCAACGCTGATTGGCTGCCGTGTGAGAGTGAGTCAAGGATCACACTGGCTTGGAACAAACCGCTGGTTTATTGTGTGGCAACAAACCGCATTGACAGCTGATTGACAGACTGACAGCTGACATGAAGTGAAGTCTGTACTACCGGTATAGAGCTTGTGTTAGGAGCATGCTGATAGGCTTAGCTTGTAAACAACTCCGGTGGCTCGTAGTGGACAAACATCATGACATTGCGTAACGTTATAGCCCCCAGATGCCAGTCAATTCTTGTGCCTGTTGACGAGCGATTTAAACACAGCGACAGAGCGATTCCAAAGGGTTGAATCGAGCGACAGAGCGAAAAATAAATATCTCGGTGTGAACACAGGTTTATTGTTATTATTGTATAACCTGTTATTACAGGTTTATGGATGCATTGTATTAAAGTGAAAAGATCATTGTTTTTCTAGACTTTGGCGACACCTATGGTGATAAGCACGTGCTGTTCTACTGAGACTGCAACTACAAATAAATATGATTTTAGCCAGATCATCGAGTGACCATGTGTATAGAGACAATAAAATATCTACACTACAGGTATAGTAAATATATCAAACCTCTTTTTCAAAGCAATGTACCAAATGTTTAGTTACATTATTACTCCATACTTATTGCAATGGATCGTCACAAGGAAATACTTAACCGACAAAAGACAGCGACTGCTTACAGTAACATTAGCAACAGTGTTAGTACTTTTAACCTGCCTGCAAAACTAGATAGTTATTGTTCTGAATGTGATTTCCACCATTCTTTGTAATGTCATTTTGTAAATGTTCCACCATGTATTTATCTTTAAAGGGATAGTTCACATGTTTTAAAGTCTAGCCCTATTTGCTATTTACCGGATGTTGATTGGTCGAGTTCTTTCTCAGCACAATCCATGGTGTTCCTCATAGTAGCTCTGGAAAGGTCACTGGGGTCATGCTCCTGTATGTACCAGCTGACTGAAGCTCACTGAAATGTCCTCCACAGTCACACAAAGTACATTTCAGTGAGCTTCAGTCAGCTGGTACATACAGGAGCGTGACCCCACTACATGCAGGAGCGTGACCCCACTACATACAGGAGCGTGACCCCACTACATACAGGAGCGTGACCCCACTGACCTTTGACATTTGTTTTTGCCCAACTTTCCCCACTTTATGAGGAACAGGATGGATTGTGCTGAGAAAGAACTCTACCAATCAACATCATCATTGGTAAGTAGCAAATACGGCTAGACTTTAAAAAATGTGAACTATCCCTTTAAAAGTGATTGTAAATGTAGTATTTCTAGTATTACAGTTTTTTTTTCATGCTGCTTTTGCTTGGGCAAAGAGATGTTTTTTTGCAGACTCCCTGGATCTTTTTATTTCATTTCACTGTTGACTTGTACAATCTCGAATGATTGCAATTGATCGGCTTTGAACAACAAAAAGCCTGATTTTCCTGCTACAGTGGGTCAATATCTTGCTATATCCTTGGACAAATGACAAAGAAACCAAATGATGTGTTCACAAATGACTGTGTTCACAAGGCCCCACCATAAAGAAGTGAAATGTATTGTCGGGGATATGTTAGCCACATCACACAGCACATGGCACAGATTTAGCCTGGGTAAACCCAGTCCCCACGTGACCTGCTCTCAGACCTCTAGGTGTGTGACAGAACTCTGAGAGCAGGTCACGTGGGGGCTGGGTTTACCCAGGCTAGCACAGATTCAGATATGTCTTCTGTCAATCCCAGGACAAATTATGCTGCTTCTGAGCCTTTCTCATCTTTCAGCAGGGATGAGGAGGAAGTACTGTAGCTATGGCGACAAGTCATTTTTGGTTCATATCATTATGCAGTTTTTCCTCACCCAACATTTCACTGTCTCATGGGATGATAGAGGAAAAACAGTTGGCCTCTGAAACGGCACCTTTGGTGAGATGTATCCTTATTTGAAATGACATTTGATAAATCAAAATGTATTTTTATTTCCCATGTTTGCTTATGTGTTTCTCTGCTATCATTTTAGCCATCATTTGAATAAAAATCAATCAAACAAAATTCCACAGTTAAAGGAAATCTGTGTCATGTGTGGAGTGCGTTTCCTTGATCGAAACCCTCGGATGACCTGACCATTTTCTTCACTGATGTGCAAGTTGGCAGTGGCTCAAAGCATGTTTCAGAATAATAAAAACAGGAAACCATACCACAAGCGTCAAGTGGTTTTGAAAAGTATTAATGCCTGTTGACTTTTTTTTGTAAGTGTGGTATGTGTTGGCATTTCTCCTTTGTGTGACTCTGCACTCACCACAGTCCATTGTGTGGAAGTGAAGAAACTCATTTCAGGGAATTTCTCTGTCTCTCAATCAATAAAACAAAATGTCACCCGCAAAGGAACTCTGTGTCATATGTGGAGTGTGTTCTGCTGATCAAACCCCTCAGATCACCCAATTATTCATTTGATTCACTACACAACTTGGCTCAACGCATGTTTTAAAGAATAAAAAAATAGGATTCGTATTTTGTACAGACTTGTGCGTCAAGTGGTTTTGAAAGTTATTCATTCCCCTTGCTTTTCAATGTTTTATTTGGTAGCCTATGAGGCATTTATTTGGTATCGTTTGTGTGACTCTGCATTCATAGCAGTCCGTTCTGTGGTGAAGTTAAGAAATATATCAATCAAAATATATTCCAGGGAATTTCTCCGCATGATACCACCCCCACCCCCCTACCATTATAAAGAGTGTGATCATCGAGGGCCCTGTCAGCTCTGAAGTCCTGGTGAGACACCCCATGAATAGGGTCACATTTCTAACTAATAGATATCACCATGAAACCTCCCCAGTCAATTACTTACATTCAGACAATATTTTTTTGTTTTTATTACAAGTTTTCTGAAATTGTATGTATAAATATGCAAATGCGGCATTATCTACTTAAATATGATTTGTGTACATTTCTAGAACAGAAATCTGGATAAAGCCAGGTTCAAAATTCTTGTTTCATTTTGTTGACATTATTAGAGCCAAAGGTGTTTACAGAGGGAATTTTGGATATTGCTTTTTATCACATTTATTATAATTTTTTTCAGGAATAAAAAGTAATGTTATGAATGATATATAAACAAACCCCTATGTAAAAACCTTCAGAATATAGATAGGACTAAAACTGGAAAGTTTGGTCAGTTCTACTGACGTGGAGAATTCTGGCTCAGAGTATGAGAAAAAAAGTCATTTTGAGAAAATAAATTAAATGTGATTATAAATCAGGCTATGAATGATATTAACAAACCGTTAAAAAATAATCTGAAAATACTTGGGAATAAAACTGGCACGTTTGATGTATGCTACTGAAGTGGAGGATTCTGCCTCAGATAATGAGAAGAGAAAAATTGCCTTTTTACCCTTTTCACCTGTGGTGTCTCGTCTTAACTGTGTGGTGTGAAGCGCAGCATCAGTCTGTGTGGACTCTCCACTGTGTGGCTCACACACACACACAGGCAGGCAGGCAGGCAGCCAGCAGCGCTGTGTCAGCGTGCAGTGAGTGGGTGGTAATTACAGTCATGCAGGAGGGAAAGATGTCCTCCTGCAGAGATACACACACACACGCACGCACGCACACACACACACGCACACAGAGCCCATGCCCCCGTTTCACATCTGATAATAGGTCTCACTGTCTAATGAGACATGTCATTGCAGCAGCTGCCTGCTGCCATTCTCATAGTCTCTCTTCCACACACTTTCTCTCTCTCTTTATCCGCTGTCTCTCCACACCTGCATAGTTAATTACAGATATAGTTTTCAACAGCACACCAGTGATTTGATTAAAAAACACTTAAGTCTGGCAGCACTGTATTAAGTGTTATGTTAACGCTTGCCTCAACTAACAATGACTTGCAAGGAGAAAGGCGTAGCAAAAATAGAGGATATAAAAATAGCATGATAAAAAAAAAGAGTAAAATCTACAAGCTACACTCCCAAAAGGTGACACTAGGTAGGCTGCCCCTCTGCTGAATTGACTGCTGGTACACTTTACATTAGCTCTGCATTTACACACAGACATTTGTGATTTTAGTGGGACATCAAATACGTTAGGAGATGGGGATGGGGGGGCAAGCGCAAGGGCGATTATAAATTCTTTCTGGGTTAAATTGAGATGAAAACATTTTGGGTAAGTGTTATCAGAGCGGGATATGTCCCAGATACATTCTGAGAGTGACCATAGCTAAATCAAGATAGCCTCAAACAAAGCATACCGTAACTCCTAAAAATGGTCGTGTTAAGCCTCTCACATTACTAGCTCTGTGGAGGGAAATGCCAGCAATAACTAACCACACACCCACACCAAGATAGTGCCTGCTCGAGAAATGGGGGGGAAAAAGTGAGTGTTTGACTCAGTTTATTGAACAAAATATCTTACAGTATCTTGGATATACATATATACATAATGATCTTGTACTGTATAACACCGCTGTTGAACGTTGACCTCTGCATTGACATCGACCGTGACACTGTGCCTCTCGTCTTCAACGAACGCTTCAAGGAAATATGAATACATCATTGACTCCCAAACACGTGATACAAATCGTAATATAGAAAGCACAAAAAATAAGAATTTGTCAGTGAAAAGTACTCACTCTCAGGACAGAAAAGTTCTTCATACAAAAGAAAAAAAAAAACTTTTACAATTTTTTGCAGTTACAGTATGCAGGTAATAAATATACCTGGAATTCCCTCTATTTCTGTCGTAAGGTATAGTGTTGTTCACTTTCCTCTGCAGGGAATCACCAATATGGACTTATTCTAGAACAAATAAAGTAGTGGAGGTTGTTGTCTCCGCCGCGACGCTTCCGCTGCCAAATGCTCAGCAGGCCTCTCAGATAACATACACGTCAGTCTTCTCCCCGAGAAGCCAATAGGTTCTCATTTTGCCTTTGCCCTGGAAAAACACAGAAATCAATAGGTTCATCAATGCAATATCCTCTTAAGGCTGCCCTTCAGCTGACCTTACCCCACCTTTCTCCTGAAATGAAGCGCTGTATGTATTTCACTCCAAACTAGAAAATCTACACAGAGAAACTGGACTTGTGTGTGTTTTTTAACCAGCTAGTTAATTGCAGTTAATTTCATCCACTTGGAGTCCCGAGTCTAAATCTGGTTCAGATTATTCTCGCAGTAGCCATAGATAGAGATCTACATCTGGTGCACGACTCTTGAAAAGGGGTTAAGGACCGCCCCCCCTGAGACCAAAACAAAAAGCGTGACAGACATATGAATTGACCAACCACGGACCTCCTTATTTGCGTGACACAACTCGTGGGGCGGTACAACGATGCACCAATGCATGCAGACCACCGGACTTCCACCATAATATCATTGGAGCCACAACATTTCTCACGGCAAAACCCATAAATACTGACTTGTGATTCAGACCCTCCTGATGACGTAGGACGTTGGGTCTGACCATGTGAGACTAGGTTCCGATTTAGCTCCAGGACAGAAAACCACTCATCTAAGATTTTTGAGTTGAGATAGAACTAATTGCAACTAACGATTAATTTGTCGATTTTCTCAATTACGGTAATCGATTAGTTGTTTGGTCTATAAAATTACAGAAAATGGGGAAAATGTCAATCAGTGTTTCCCAAAGCCCATGATGATGTCCTCAAATGTCTTGTTTTGTCCACAACCCAAAGATATACCATTTATTCTCACAGAGGAGTAAACAAACCAGAAAATATTCACATTTAAGAAGCTGGAATCAGAGAATTCAGACTTTTCTTTAGAAATATATAACTGATTAATCTTAAAATTGATTAATTTAACAGTTGACAACTAATCGATTAATTGATTAATTGTTGCAGCTGTAGTCTCTAGTACAGTGGTTCTCAAATGGGGGTCCGGGGACCCCCAGGGGTCCGTGGCACTTTGCAAGAGGGTCTATGAAAGGTTGTCAGGGAAAAAATTTTTTTTTTTTTTTTTGCAAAAGCTTCATAGTTCAACGGAAATATTGTATGCTTTAAATCTAAAATGGTTCATGGATTACATTCTAATCTGACAAACCTATCAATTTAAATGTCAAGCATGTTACCATGGAAACAATTAAGCTTAGCCCAAAATCACAAATCAGAATGAGGGGGTCCCCGGTATATTTTCTATCTTGTAAGGGGTCCTTGGCTGAAAAACATTTGAGAACCTCTGCTCTAGTAAACATAGACGTTAAGACATTAAGACATTAAGACGTTCTCCTTACCTTCATTTCTACATCTCCTCGTAACTGTAGATCAAAGTAGCCAAACTCATCAAGCACTTCTTTGGTTGCTGAGGAGAGATGGATCTTCAGCGCTGCAAAGAAGAGGACAACAGGCAAGACTGAGTGTGTAACGCCATCAAGAACAAGACTGAGTGTGTAACGCCATCGCAGGCCTCTAGGAGCTATAATACATGTAAAATACATGAAAAATCAGAAGTAAGACATTGGCGATGTGTTCAAGGCCAATAGACGTCAGCACCGAGATGCTAATAGTGGCTTTATTGTTGTGTCCAATCAGTGTACACAATGCAGAGATGTGAGAGACGTGAATCCTCACTGTGATGCTGCTTTATGGCAGGGTGAGGGGCCCTGGTAAGTGCTATCAATTATTTACCAGTGGACAATACACTGTAGCACAATACAGGAAGCGACTCAGTCGTTAATCAATACATGTGATGATCCGCTCGCAAAATTATCCAACCGCCAGATCATAACACTAGTTCCTGTCACTGCCAGTTACGAGCTATAATTTCTGTGCAAAAGCCATTGGTTTCAGCAGGTCAATGCATCTCATATTCAGCTTTGAAAACAGTTTTTATTTTTTATTTAAGGAAGTCTCAGCATATCAGCACTTTATTTCAGCTAAGTTCTTGAGACAGGTGAAATGATCCATCCCTATAGATTCTTGTTCACAGTTGTTTTAACAAAGATAACAAAGATTTGCTCTCAAATAGGAGGATTAAATCACTTTATGATGTGTTTTTCTCTCTCTCAGTGTACTTACCAGTGTTGGGAGTAACTCATTGCAAAAGTAACATATTACATGTAATATATTACTTTTAGCAGTAACTCAGTAATATAACTATAATAGGATTTCAGTCATCAGTAACCAGTTACTTTGTCAAGTAACACAAGTACGAAATTGAGTTACTTTTTTTAATCAAAGCAAATATTTTAAATAAAGATACAATAATTTCCGAATCAAATTGTGTGTTTTTATGCAAATAACCACTATAGATGACAATAACAATGGAAAAGGATAACATTTAGAATTTTGGACGGTTTAAAATTACTTTTCGGGGTGGTTCCGGGGCGGCGATGTCATTCTGCTACTGCAGAATATTTTGGTGAAAGTAATGCAAAAGTAGTGTAGTTACTCTACACAGAAAGTAAATAATACATAATACATAGAAATAATACATAGAAAATCATCTAAAACTTTTTTTCCATGTTGAATGCCAGATCGTGACATTCTGGCTTAAGTGGCATCATGTGATATAAGAGCTGACGGGCACCAAAGAGATACAGTCTGAAGAAATGAGACTCATCCTCTAAAGAGATACAGTCTGAAGAAATGAGACTCACCCTCTAAAGAGATACAGTCTGAAGAAATGACACTCACCCTCTAAAGAGATACAGTCTGAAGAAATGACACTCACCCTCTAAAGAGATACAGTCTGAAGAAATGACACTCACCCTCTAAAGAGATACAGTCTGAAGAAATGACACTCACCCTCTAAAGAGATACAGTCTGAAGAAATGACACTCACCCTCTAAAGAGATACAGTCTGAAGAAATTACACTCACCCTCTAAAGAGATACAGTCTGAAGAAATGAGACTCACCCTCTAAAGAGATACAGTCTGAAGAAATGACACTCACCCTCTCCATTCGACTCCATCCGAGATGCCGTGTTGACAGTATCTCCAAATAAACAGTATCTGGGCATTTTCAAACCAACCACCCCAGCACAGACAGGACCTATAAAACACAAGCACAGACAGGACCTATAAAACACAAGCACAGACAGGACCTATAAAACACAAGCACAGACAGGACCTATAAAACACAAGCACAGACAGGACCTATAAAACACAAGCACAGACAGGACCTATAAAACACAAGCACAGACAGGACCTATAAAACACAAGCACAGACAGGACCTATAAAACACAAGCACAGACAGGACCTATAAAACACAAGCTAAATATACTTAAAATATACTTGTGGGGGGGGATCAGACATTAATACATGCCAAGAACACTAGCGTCATTATTAACATACGTCGACCCCAGTAAAACATCTTTTTAAAATAGGACAACAAAGGCATGATTGGAGTGAAACCGCGCTCACAACGCTTTGCTTACATCGACAATGCTAAGTGCCAACCTACGCAGGTTACTCAAAGGTCCATCTCTGCTGCATGTCAAGTGTTAAGTGTTTGAATAAGAATATAAACACTGCTGCCATTGGCCGATACAGTCTAAATACTATGTGAAAAGACAATCATAAATTATTTGAGAGTAAATGTCTCAGACAGAGCAAAGCAAAGCATCCTGTATGTGTCCAGTCTGAACGTTACAATGTTCTCGTTGGTTGTACATAACATCTTTCTATTCATTTATTTTCTTATGCTTTCTTTTTTGAGTAGTTTATTGTAGTTTAGTCTATTTTTATTCCTACTTTACTAAATATGTGACCCAAGTTGAAGACAGTATTTACTCCTTGTTTTACTTCTGGTCTTAAAGATAGTTATTTAGAATTTGCATATCTAATCATTTATCCTAGTTTTGCTAATAGGAAGGAACCATCTCCAAACTTTGAGGTGAAAATTGTTTGCGAGGATCCTGTACAGGTCCATAGTGTGTGTTTGGCATTCTAGAGGCCACCTGACGAAGCACGGATTGACTGAGCTGAGCTGAATTTGGCTTGTGATGCACTCGGCTGTGCGGTGGGAAAAACAGTTTGATACATCATGTCCAAAAGCATCATACTTGTGTTTGAAAGTATTAACAGTTGAATACTTCTTTAATGGGCCAGTCCTTCATGTGAGTCATTACTAGTGGAATACATGTCTCTGTGTGACTGGCCATTTAGTCAGGCTTTGCTCACAGAGTTGGCATGCAGCCTCTCCTCTCTCTCCTCAGAGGGTTTTCATAGTGCACTTCCCTGGCTGATTGCAACTCGGCCCAGCTGTGCTCCTCTACTCAGGTGAGCTACATCAGTAGCTGCATGCGGATGGAGCTCGCCATGGTGCTGAAACTGTGTTTGTGAGATTGGTCCTGGTGTACCTGGGAGGACACACGTACCTGTGTGTATCCCTATCCTGAGTCGCAGCTGGTCGTTGGGTCTGTGCCGGATCTTGAACGTTTTGACCTGCTCTAACAAGGCCAGTGACATGCCGGCGATCTCTCTGGCGTGGAGTTTCCCGTTCCGCACCGGGAGTCCGGACACCACCATGTACGCATCGCCAATGGTCTCCACCTGGCGGAAACAAGGTCAAAGGTCAAAGCTAAAAGGTTAGAGAACAGAGAAAGAATAATCCCAGGTCATCCTGCATACAATTTGGAGATGTAGGATGGTAGTGCAGCTTGTGCAGGATTACCATTATTAGAATTACTGTAAGTATTTATTATATTATTACTTTGCAACAAAAATTGGAGTATGTGTATTCTTTGCACTCCTTATTCCTGTATGGATCGAAGGGGAGATTCTGGCACTAATACTGCCAGTGCTGGACATTTGTTTACTACTTCTTTTCTTTATTTTTGTTGCAAAAAATGCATGCACTCAAAGTTGCATATTTTAATATGAAAGTAAGAGAACAGTCATTTCTTTTTCAAGTCTTACGATTGTAAACAAACATCAAGTCTTTCTAATTACTGAACAAGATGCGGAGACAATGATCAACTTGATTTACCTTATATACATCGAAGTTATCAATGATGGCATCAAAACAGGTGTATAGATCATTGAGCAATGTCACCACCTGCAGAGAGAGACAGAAATGTTGTGATCAAATTACTCTCTTATTAATTAACCCTGCCCACCAACACAGGGGTCGCAGTTCTGAGCCCGCTTGTTACGTCCGTCTTGGCCGGGCGTCCATACAGGCACGATCTGATCAAACTTGATAAAAAATGAAATAAAATACCAAGTGAAGAGACAGTACTGCAAAAAAAGAGGTAAAGGAAATTTGACCACAGCAGCTGTAATGAAAATGCAAGAACAAATTCCTCAGTCTGCTAATCTGTCATTGTGTTTGTTTGTTACAGGACTGAGACTGACAAAAACTCTCTGTCTGTCTGACACAGTCAAGACTCACATATCTGTGTCTGTCTTACACAGTCAAGACTCACATATCTGTGTCTGTCTTACACAGTCAAGACTCACATATCTGTCTGTCTGACACAGTCAAGACTCACATATCTGTCTGTCTGACACAGTCAAGACTCACATATCTGTGTCTGTCTGACACAGTCAAGACTCACATATCTGTCTGTCTTACACAGTCAAGACTCACATATCTGTCTGTCTGACACAGTCAAGACTCACATATCTGTGTCTGTC
>NC_139638.1:11762309-11764809 GCF_964638095.1 Poromitra crassiceps
AAAAAAAAATTATTTTATTTTTTGACGTCTCAACTCGTCATTGGCAGTGAACCGTTGGATTTTTTTTGACGAGTCAACTCGCCATTGGCAGTGAACGTGTTAACACATTCACTGCCAGCCTTTTTTTTTTTTACTGTAGGTAGGTTCTGCCAGAGTTTTTTTTTTGAGGATTCTGGCTCATTTTACAAGAGCCGAGGATTATTTTCTGCTTGGAGTTTGTGAACACAATGTTCACAAAAGTACTAATAGAATGTGTGCTTTCTCTGTCTAAAAGAGTTAGTTTGTAGAGTTAGTAGTTATGTAGATATTAGCCGTTGAGTACAGCATGGTTTCAGCGTCTGAGAGTGAAAGCTGAGATAATCGCAGTTTTGTGAAATTCAATCAAACAGGCAGAACAGTCACTTTAACCATTTATTTTTGGCATCAGTGAGAGATCAGACATCTAAACAATATAGTTCTGAACGCCCTCTCCTTCAAACTCCTCCCTCCGTGGGCGTGTCTGGTGGCTTTCAGCCTGCGTTTGTCACAAGCGAGTGTTCTGCTGCTGCTGCTGCGAGTTTGAGCAGCCTCCCTCCCTGGCAGCGAGTGTGGATAGGGCTCACTTGTTTCTTGGGTTTGAGAGCTTTGATGAAGCTTTGTGCGATTCTAGGCTTTATGCTGCGTGTTTCAAACTGTGTTTTCCACCCAGTCTATTTTTGGAATCCCCCACCGCCAGCTCCCAGCGCGATAATGCGCGAAAGTGAAAGCGTTTTCGCCAATCCATTTTACAGTAGAGAATGGTTCCCTTGCGCGTTACCCTACAGTTTTGGCTCTGCTTTTCCTAGTGTGGAGAGCACTGTCGCCACTTAGTGGGTCCGTGGAATGGGTTGTACACGTTCGCTGACTCCAATATTTTTATAGGAGACGGGGGGAGCGTTGATCCACGTCCCACCGTCCAAAAAAAAAAATCGACGTATTAATACGTCATTGGCAGTGAACCGTTGGATTTTTTTTGACGGAGTAATACGTCATTGGCAGTGAAAGTGTTAACAGCAGTTACTTGTACTTTTACTTTCTTAAGTACATTTAATATCTGAAAATTACGTTTCATACTTAAGTACAGCAAATATCAGATAGTTTAAGACTTCAAGACCTCAGGTAATATTCTAATAGGTGACTTTAACTTCTACCAAAGTCTTTTAAGTAACTAAGTAAGATATCTGTACTTTTTTAAAGTGTAGCTTTCAGGTTCATCCACCAGCCTGTTTCTTCAAGTTCACCTCAAAACCTTTTAGGTGCATTTCACCCATCAACGGAAAAACAGTTGCGGTACACACAATGCAAAGTGTGAATCAGGGGTGTAGTACCTGTAGTGGACTGTGGGGTGTGTACCTGTAGTGGACTGTGGGGTGTAGTACCTGTAGTGGACTGTGGGTGGGGTGTGTACCTGTAGTGGACTGTGGGGTGTAGTACCTGTAGTGGCCTGTGGGGTGTGTACCTGTAGCGGCGTGCTCTCGGCAGACATGGACGTGAAGCCCACGATGTCACTGAAGTAAATGGTGACGCTGTCGAAAGCCTCTGCCTGCACGGTCTCTCCTCGCTTTAGCTGCTCTGCTACTGAGCTGCGTGCAGAGAGATACAGGAGTGCTCAAGAAGACGACAGGGAGAAGAACCTGAAACCTTAAACTGGCAATCCATAAAGGTACATTCAGAAAAGATGCAACCAAGTAGAGCTGAACAATTATTATTATTAATAATAATAATAATAATAATAATAATAATAATAATAATAATAATAATGAGGATCAATTAATAAGGTGAGTGAATTTATCACTACAAAATTATGCCCACATTAATTTTCTGTTAATTAACTCATTGAGTGCCAGCCACTTTTGGAGAACGGACGCTCCCAGTGCCAGAGTTTCAGAGCTTTTTTCAGTGATTTCTCGAGGCCCACAGAATATTGTGTGATATTACTATGTAAACAATGAACACGCAAAAAGAACGATGAGACTCTTTTCTATCATCAGCAAAAACAGGTTTATTGATATCATTTTCCGTTCTTTAGTTATCAGCCGGAGAAGATAGCTTGATTTAACAAAAAAGAGCCTTTTTTTTCTAGAAGCTGAGATAATGGCCCTTTTGTGAAATTAAACATTTCAAACACATCACTGACTCTGAAGCTAATTTTCTGATGTAGTCACACCTCAAAAATAATTTCCTTCAATAAAACAGTGAAGGCCAGGGAATTTTGTTTGGCAGAATAATATTTTTAGCTGCAACCAGCAGCGCTGGCCCCTGCGTGCGCTGCTGGTTGCAGTTTCTTGCTGGTCTTGATTTGCTGCTGGTGGGCATCGGATATTCTGGCTTGCGTTTGTCAATCCTGTCCTGCTGCCTGGGTCTGTCTGGGTGTTGTGTGTGTGCTGCTCTACGTGCCCCCCCCCACTGTCGCCACCTAAGGGTTCTGTAAAATAGGTTATAGACCTCCAATAGCTATAATAGTTGTACAGGAGATGCGGAA
>NC_139638.1:11769809-11794809 GCF_964638095.1 Poromitra crassiceps
ACATGACATATTTTGCCCTACCCAGTCTTCATTGCCTAAACCCAACCCAATCAGAGGCAGAGTAGTGCGGGTCTTGCTGCAAGAGAGGCAAGGATGCTAAAAAGCAAGGATGAGACAACAACACTTGTTGTTTGTCATAATGGAACTGGAAGTGCTTTATTGGCTACACAGGCACACTTTACATATGCAATGTCTCCTCCTGTTTAATCCAAACCACAGCAGAAATCTCCACTGCGTGCTTTGCTCATGGATTTTCTCTGGCGAGTAGCTTGTAGCTTTTGCGGGAAGCTACAAGCTACTTGGGTCTATAAATAGCTTAGCTACTGAAAAAGCTACTTGGTTCAAGAGTAGTGAAGCTACCACCAAGCTACTGAGAAATGTAGTTAAGCTATGTAGCTTCACTACTTGTAGCAAGCTACTGCCCAACACTGGTGCTGGGATAGTCTATATAGTTTCTGCAGTGTAAGTGTGCTGGGATAGTCTATATAGTGTGCTGGGATAGTCTATATAGGATGAATCAGCAGTGTGCCTGGATAGTCTATATAGTGTGCTGGGATAGTCTATATAGTGTGCTGGGATAGTCTATATAGTGTGCTGGGATAGTCTATATAGTGTGCTGGGATATTCTATATAGTGTGCTGGGATAGTCTATATAGTGTGCTGGGATAGTCTATATAGTGTGCTGGGATAGTCTATATAGTGTGCTGGGATAGTCTATATAGTGTGCTGGGATAGTCTATATAGGACGAATCAGCAGTGTGCTGGGATAGTCTATATAGGACGATAGTCTATATAGGACGAATCAGCAGTGTGCTGGGATAGTCTATATAGGACGAATCAGCAGTGTGCTGGGATAGTCTATATAGGACAAATCAGCGTGACGTCACTTGCCACCCAGAAATGCGGAACCCGCGGCAGTTAATAGTATGAGTTGTGCCAAACAAACGTTAATATCTCAAAAACTATACATCACATCGCTTATATTTTGACATTCTGAGTGAGAGCAGAAGTAGCTCAAGAGTTTGATGTATAATATAAATGCATGTCGTGTTAAAGTTGTGTGAACTGTCGCAGTTTTTAAAATGTAAACAGAGTTAGCCGCCTATAGTCAGACACTCAAGCCTCGCGCCACTATGGGCTCCATAGGGTTCCATTGCCGTTGCCACCCAGTGACGCTGTTTGTTTACCAAAATGCTGCTCGGCTGATCCCTCGTATAGCTATATAGCCTAGCCTTTTATCAAGCCCCCCCCCCCCACCAAATACTTTAAACTAATCAAACCTTACAAATTCCCAAGTAATTGTTGTAGTCAGAGACCTGGCACTTACTCAGATATTCAGCAAACTCATTTAACAGATTCTTTTGTAGACAAAGAAACATGTCAAGGCTGCCTAACAGAATGAAAGGCCTTGTTGGGAGGAGTCTAAGTGTGCTGGGAAACTGTTAGCTGCTGCAGTAAGAGGTCAGCTACTGAGGGTGGAGCGCGGGGGTCCGCTCCGCCTCCGCGTGCGGGTTTACACCCAACCGTTTGCTGCTGAAGACCCCCCTTGTTACCTCCGCCCTTCACACACACACACACACACACACACACACACACACACACACACACACACACACACACACACACACACACACACACACACACGCACGCACGCACCAAAAATAACAGGCCATCCGTCATGTCATGTCAACAACATACATTTGCCTAATGAAAATAACGGGCGTAGAGTGTATTAACACGGCGCCTTCTGAGGTGAAGTGCTTCGTATGCCAGAGGAGGGAATGTGCGTGTGTGTGTGTGTGTGCGTGTGTGCGTGTGTGTGTGTGTGTGTGTGTGTGTGTGTGTGTGTGTGTGCGTGCGTGTGTGTGTGCATGCCGTGTGTGTGTGTGTGTGCCGTGTGTGTGTGTCAGAGCATCCTTGAGTGCATCTGAGGATATCAATCATACACAGAGAGCGAGCGTCCAGCCTCTGCAGATGGAAAGCTTAAAGCTATACATCACTGGGCTCATCCTGAAGTGACTTTGCTTCTGCTAACAGAGACGCACGAGGAGAGGAGAGGAGAGGAGGGGAGGGGAGAGGAGAGGAGAGGAGAGGAGAGGAGAGGAGGGGAGAGGAGAGGAGAGGAGAGGAGAGGAGAGGAGAGGAGGGGAGAGGAGAGGAGAAGAGAAGAGAGGAGAGGAGAGGAGAGGAGAGGAGAGGAGGGGAGAGGAGAGGAGAGGAGAAGAGAAGAGAGGAGAGGAGAGGAGAGGAGAGGAGAGGAGGGGAGAGGAGAGGAGAGGAGAGGAGAGGAGAGGAGAGGAGAGGAGAGGAGGGGAGAGGAGAGGAGAGGAGAGGAGAGGAGAGGAGAGGAGAGGAGAGGAGAGGAGAGGAGAGGACAACACGCTGTTGACTAGAGCAACACCAAAGTATCTGAATTGCTCAGAGTATTTTGTCAGTTCTTAATACAACTTGCTTGTTATCATCAATTTAAACAGCAGAAATGAAATGTGTCACGATAACACAACATCATATCATCACAACTACTGATTTATGACCTCAAGTCATCTTAAATACAGCATGATGTTTATTTACTCAATGATGCTCCCATGTAGAGTCACATAGACCATAAAGCAGACTATGTTTTGGGGCGTGATGTCCAGTGATGGCGCTGCTCACAGATCACGGACCAACAGCAGGTGGCGCTGCAGCTATTCTCCTATAAATTTGCATCACTTCTGGCTCCAAAGAAGCAAGATGGCGACAGTGAAAACGCCAACCTCAAGGCTTCAAAACACCAGAGTCCACAAGCCACTGGCTGACCTCACGGTGGCTACGTCCATCTTTTTATCCAGTCTGGGTTTTTTTACACAAGGAATGTGTGTGCGCGTGTGTGTGTGTGTGTGTGTGTGTGTGTGTGTGTGTGTTTGTGTCTCTGTGTGTGTAAGGATGCTGTATTACCTGTCCTGTTTTTGCTGCACCTGACCAGCAGAATTATACCAGCATAAACACCCTTACCAGGTTCTACAGTCTGCCAAACAGCTCTATTTTTTGACCAGTTCTATAAATTGTTTATGTGTGTGTGTGTGTGTGTGTGTGTGTGTGTGTGTGTGTGTGTGTGTGTGTGTGTGTGTGTGTGTGTGTGTGTGTGTGTGTCATTTCAAAATAACTCTTTCTGGCAGAGCGGCCCTACTCGGGGGACAACATGCAGCCTGCCTTCCTGCATAGAAAACTCAGAACAAAAATATGCATATGAATGATTCATGGCTTCATTGAAAATAATACCACAGAGATGGACTTGCTCCACACAAACACCTACACACACCTACATATTAGGGGTGGGGGAAAAAATCGATTCACCTAAGTATCGCGATTTTTAATGTCACGATTTTTTGAATCGATCTTTTATTCCAGAATCGATAATCGCAATATTTTTTTTTTTGGGTGCTTTCAGTCAGGCCACTCACTGAACAGCAGGCCAGGCGCCGCCTACTGGTTTACTAGTGGTTTGATTACTTTATTAGTTAGTCTGAAGTAATAATTACACTTCAGGGTTAAAGTGGGTGCATCTCATTGTAAAATTGGACTTCAAACGGCCCAAATCTGGCTTCAAACGGCCCAAATTGGGCTTCAAACGGCCCAAATTTCACGCACGTCGGCCCATATCGGCCTGGCCTGCTTGGTATCTAATGCCCGGCCTGAATTATGATCCCAGTCCGCCCCTGTTTTTAACTATATCGCCCAGCCCTACTCATGATATATAATATACAGTCTCTAGTGTATGATTAAACATACACCGCCCCTGTTTTTAACCCTGAGAGAGCAAAGAAGAACACTTCCTGTCAGCTGCCCGTCAGGAATTACAAACAGCCTTTTAGCTAAAGATTCTCTTAAGCTGTGTTCACACCGAGCTACGCTGCATACTGACAGTGACACTAAAGCTGTGTTCACACCGAGCTACGCTGCATACTGACAGTGACACTAAAGCTGTGTTCACACCGAGCTACGCTGCATACTGACAGTGACACTAAAGCTGTGTTCACACCGAGCTACGCTGCATACTGACAGTGACACTAAAGCTGTGTTCACACCGAGCTACGCTGCATACTGACAGTGACACTAAAGCTGTGTTCACACCGAGCTACGCTGCATACTGACAGTGACACTAAAGCTGTGTTCACACCGAGCTACGCTGCATACTGACAGTGACACTAAAGCTGTGTTCACACCGAGCTACGCTGCATACTGACAGTGACACTAAAGCTGTGTTCACACCGAGCTACGCTGCATACTGACAGTGACACTAAAGCTGTG
This sequence comes from Poromitra crassiceps, assembly GCF_964638095.1. NCBI lineage: Eukaryota > Metazoa > Chordata > Actinopteri > Beryciformes > Melamphaidae > Poromitra > Poromitra crassiceps. Next base: position 11,774,100 of record NC_139638.1, read on the forward strand.
TTCACACCGAGCTACGCTGCATACTGACAGTGACACTAAAGCTGTGTTCACACCGAGCTACGCTGCATACTGACAGTGACACTAAAGCTGTGTTCACACCGAGCTACGCTGCATACTGACAGTGACACTAAAGCTGTGTTCACACCGAGCTACGCTGCATACTGACAGTGACACTAAAGCTGTGTTCACACCGAGCTACGCTGCATACTGACAGTGACACTAAAGCTGTGTTCACACCGAGCTACGCTGCATACTGACAGTGACACTAAAGCTGTGTTCACACCGAGCTACGCTGCATACTGACAGTGACACTAAAGCTGTGTTCACACCGAGCTACGCTGCATACTGACAGTGACACTAAAGCTGTGTTCACACCGAGCTACGCTGCATACTGACAGTGACACTAAAGCTGTGTTCACACCGAGCTACGCTGCATACTGACAGTGACACTAAAGCTGTGTTCACACCGAGCTACGCTGCATACTGACAGTGACACTAAAGCTGTGTTCACACCGAGCTACGCTGCATACTGACAGTGACACTAAAGCTGTGTTCACACCCAGCTACGCTGCATACTGACAGTGACACTAAAGCTGTGTTCACACCGAGCTACGCTGCATACTGACAGTGACACTAAAGCTGTGTTCACACCGAGCTACGCTGCGTACTGACAGTGACACTAAAGCTGTGTTCACACCGAGCTACGCTGCATACTGACAGTGACACTAAAGCTGTGTTCACACCGAGCTACGCTGCATACTGACAGTGACACTAAAGCTGTGTTCACACCGAGCTACGCTGCATACTGACAGTGACACTAAAGCTGTGTTCACACCGAGCTACGCTGCATACTGACAGTGACACTAAAGCTGTGTTCACACCGAGCTACGCTGCATACTGACAGTGACACTAAAGCTGTGTTCACACCGAGCTACGCTGCATACTGACAGTGACACTAAAGCTGTGTTCACACCGAGCTACGCTGCATACTGACAGTGACACTAAAGCTGTGTTCACACCGAGCTACGCTGCATACTGACAGTGACACTAAAGCTGTGTTCACACCGAGCTACGCTGCATACTGACAGTGACACTAAAGCTGTGTTCACACCGAGCTACGCTGCATACTGACAGTGACACTAAAGCTGTGTTCACACCGAGCTACGCTGCATACTGACAGTGACACTAAAGCTGTGTTCACACCCAGATATTTATTTTTCGCTCTGTCGCTCAAGTCAACCCTTTGGAATCGCTCTGTCGCTCTGTTTAAATCGCTCATCAACAGGCACACGAAATGACGGACATGTGGGGGATATAACGTTACGCAATGTCATGCTGTTTGTCCACTACGAGCCACCGTCATTGTTTACAAGCTAAGCCTATCAGCGTGCTCCTAATGCGAGCTCCATACCGGTAGTACAGACTTCACTTCATGTCAGCTGTCAGCCTGTCAATGCGGTTTGTTGCCACACAATAAACCAGCGGTTTGTTCCAAGCCAGAGTGATCCTTGACTCACTCTCACATGGCAGTTAATCAGCGTTGAACAGCGAGCGACTGATGCCAGCGTACTTTCGCTCGAGTTGGAATATTTCATCTTGAGCGACGAGCGTATTTTCTCCCTGTCGCTCTGTCTCTGCCGCTCGGACGCCCAGCGATTTTTCTCCCAGGCGAATATACGCTCAATCGCTCGTTTGCATTGACTTTGTATGTAAACTTGATGCCAGCGACCAACTTTAATAGGTCGGTGTGAACGCAGCTTTAGTGATTTCCAGAGCATGTTTCTCTTCCTGTTCCCCTTTTTCAATCCGCTAAACTCATCAACTTCATGGCAGTCTTAAGTCTTGTTTAGACCACAACAGTCTCTACATAAAACAGCAAACCTTTGTATCCGTCAAGTGAAACAGCAGGAGGAAAGGAGCTCCTCTCACAACAAAGACTGTTTTTCCAAAGCCCAGGTCAAAGGTCAAAGGTCAAAGCCATCCGGGGAAAAATACAGACAGGCCGTGGCCTCTGGACGGCAGAGAGGTCACGGACGTGTGGTTCTAGTCTTTTTAAAGGTTGTTGTTGTTCTTCCACTTTCCAGTGGGGAAACAGCACCATCTCTGCTGAAACATTCATGAACACCGATCATCCAGAGCTTCAGATAACAACCTTGTGCTGTTTTATTGTGATTGCTCATGTGTGTGTAGCGTATGACCACCTTATCATGTGTGTGTAGCGTATGACCACCTTATCAGGGTGCTCCTTTGAGACGCAGAATGAAGAATGGAGGCTGAGTCTCACGTTGAGGCCAGAACAATGTTAATTAATGAGGAATTAATGGCACTCAATTGTCAAGTTAATTAAGCAATATAGCATGAGAGCTAGTGTGTTGTGGCAAATATATCCCGCTGATCAGTTGTTATCCCACGAGGCCTGCGGCCTCGTGGGATAACAACTGACTAGCGGGATATATGCCACAACACACGCTGCTCGAGTGCTATATTGCTTTTATAAAACGGTTTCCAAGTATGATAATATAAATATAATAATAATACTATAAGTCCGACTGGCATGGTATTCTGATAGAGTCAGTTGAAACACTACTGTAAGGCGGGACCTCTAGCAAGAAGATAGGTGCGGGTGATTTGATTGGATCGTTCTGGAGACTGAAGTTGACATTGGCCAATCCTGGCGCTTGCTGAGAAGCTGAGAGCTTTCTGGAAAGCCCGACAGGCAGCTCGAGCGCAGCGCTGCATTCTCAGCGCTTGCTGAGAAGCTGAGTGCTTTCTGCAAAGCCCGACACCAACTAACGTTACGGGGTTAAATGCGGGGTTAAATGCGGGGTTAACAGCCTTTTTTTTGCAAAGAAGACATTAGCCCGCATCTATTCTTGTACAAAACATAATTTTCTGCGAAGTATTAGTAAAGTTATAAGCGAAGATCGATTCACAAGGATCTGACAGCTGTCTCCGCCATTCGTTTTTTTTGAGGTAACCAAAGCCTTTTAGTAAGAGAGTTGCCATGGCAACCAATAACCCATGGCCATGGGTTATTGGAGTGGGTTATTGGATTTATACAATGGCTGTGAACCAATCAGATTGCTTGATTTGAGAGAGCCGTTTTATAATTGATATTAGACAACACAGCTGCTGTACTAAATGTCCAGCACCTATACTTTTGCATAATTGAAAAAATGCCTAATGGAACATTTGATCACATTTTCAGAGTGAATAATGAAGTGAAGTGTAACAGGTGGAGCTCACTTGTTCAGCTTGGTAATGTAATAATGAAGTGAAGTGTAACAGGTGGAGCTCACTTGTTCAGCTTGGTAATGTAATAATGAAGTGAAGTGTAACAGGTGGAGCTCACTTGTTCAGCTTGGTAATGTAATAATGAAGTGAAGTGTAACAGGTGGAGCTCACTTGTTCAGCTTGGTAATGTAATAATGAAGTGAAGTGTAACAGGTGGAGCTCACTTGTTCAGCTTGGTAATGTAATAATGAAGTGAAGTGTAACAGGTGGAGCTCACTTGTTCAGCTTGGTAATGTAATAATGAAGTGAAGTGTAACAGGTGGAGCTCACTTGTTCAGCTTGGTAATGTAATAATGAAGTGAAGTGTAACAGGTGGAGCTCACTTGTTCAGCTTGGTAATGTAATAATGAAGTGAAGTGTAACAGGTGGAGCTCACTTGTTCAGCTTGGTAATGTAATAATGAAGTGAAGTGTAACAGGTGGAGCTCACTTGTTCAGCTTGGTAATGTAATAATGAAGTGAAGTGTAACAGGTGGAGCTCACTTGTTCAGCTTGGTAATGTAATAATGAAGTGAAGTGTAACAGGTGGAGCTCACTTGTTCAGCTTGGTAATGTAATAATGAAGTGAAGTGTAACAGGTGGAGCTCACTTGTTCAGCTTGGTAATGTAATAATGAAGTGAAGTGTAACGGTGCAGGTGGAGCTCACTTGTTCTGCTTGGTAATGTAATAATGAAGTGAAGTGTAACAGGTGGAGCTCACTTGTTCAGCTTGGTAATGTAATAATGAAGTGAAGTGTAACAGGTGGAGCTCACTTGTTCAGCTTGGTAATGTAATAATGAAGTGAAGTGTAACAGGTGGAGCTCACTTGTTCAGCTTGGTAATGTAATAATGAAGTGAAGTGTAACAGGTGGAGCTCACTTGTTCAGCTTGGTAATGTAATAATGAAGTGAAGTGTAACAGGTGGAGCTCACTTGTTCAGCTTGGTAATGTAATAATGAAGTGAAGTGTAACAGGTGGAGCTCACTTGTTCAGCTTGGTAATGTAGATCTTGACGTGTCCGAAGTCGGGCCTCTCTGCGGGATCCTCCGCCCAGCAGCCGTCCATCAGGAAGGTCAGCTCCTCACAGTGGCAGCTGTTGTCCGTCGTGGGCCGAAAGTACGGCCGCTGCCCGTTACGCACCTTCTGCACGATTTCTGTAGGACAGAGAGAGAGGGAGAGAGAGAGAGAGAGAGAGAGAGAGAGAGAGAAAGAGAGAGAGAGACAGAGAGAGAGAGAGAGAGAGAGAGAGAAAGAGAGGGGGAGAGAGAGAGAGAAGGTTGGATAGTTGGACAGTTGGATAAACACAACATATACAACAGAGCCCCACCCCTATTGTACCATTAATGATTAGCGGATGGAATAGATTTTACAGTTACATTTATATAATATAAATAACGTCAAAACTGTAGGTGAGATACAACAAAACAAAACAAAATAATGCCTCCGGCCTGGCTATCGCCGGCGGAGGCATAAAAAACATCAATACATAATGTGCTAATAAATAATGAGTGGTAAAAAACAAAACAAAAAACAAAACATAAAAATGTGTGGTCACTATAAAACTGCAATATCAGTGGCATCTCAGTATCAGTGGAGTTCTCTATAGGCTACAAATGGCTGCGTAAATGGAGTTTAAGTGTGTGTGTTTGTGTGTGTGTGTTTGTGTGTGTGTGCACAAGCGTGCGTGTGCATGCATGCATGTGTGTGTGTGTGTGTGTGTGCGTGTGTGTGCACGAGCGTGCGTGTGTGTGTGTGTGCACGAGCGTGCGTGTGTGTGTGTGTGTGTGTGTGTGTGTGTGTGTGTGCATGCCTGTGTGTGTGTGTGTGCATGCCTGCGTGTGCGTGTGTGTCAGAAGTGGTTGATGCATCTCATTGTGTTCAGCACAGTTCTCTCATGAGACTCTGGACGTGTTGCTCACTCACTGAGCAGCAGCCATACTGTCTCCAGTCCACCCAGCGTCTCGCTGACTAATCGCTAACAAGTTCTTTGGGCACGTTAGGCTATTTCTTTCTTTTCTGGGAATTGTTTTTCACTTTGTATTGCATGTGAAGTCCTGTTGTCAATGACACATTTCCCTTTAACTGGGGCCGGTGAATAGCCTACATTTAACTTCATAAAATAACTTGCCATTGCTCTCATTACGCTAATGTAGCACTGCTAATTTCTCTGTTTGGACTCATGGTTTCTGGATTTTGCTTAATTAACAAGCAGAACAAGCCGTTCATCTGGCTGCACTTAAAATGGAACTGTTGACCTGAACGTTGTGTGTTTATTGGTATTATTTTAATCATATTACTGTTGCATAGTCTTAACCTTTCTTTTTATACTGTTGTTCTTCCCCATTGTACTTCCCAGAGCGACCAGCGGCGGCACTAGTGCAGCGACCAGGTCACGTACCCCAATCCGGCTTCCCACCCGCAGACACGGCCAATTGTGCCTGTATGGACCCCCGACCAAGCCGGAGGCAACACGGGGTGCGAACCTGCGGCCCTCGTGTTGGTAGCGAGGGATCAATCTACCGCTGCACCACCTGTGCTATTTCTACTGGACTAATTAACCCATTGATACCTGATTCAGCATTTGTGTGTGTATCCCTTTAAGACCGCGAACCGCGTCACACGGTTTGCGGTCTTAAAGGGATACACACACAAATGAGGGATATACACGCAAATGCTGCACCAGGTATCAATGGGTTAATGAATGCAGTCAGCAGAGCAAGCCTTTTTGGTGATGCTAATTGTTCCTTTTTGAGCCATTTATCACAGCACAAACTGTAAGTTTGAGTTCTTTCCGAAATTCTTCTTCTTTGATTAAATTGCAAGAAGTTAGAGAAGTTAGAGGAGGCTGACTTGATCTTAAAGCAGAAAATCATAATCACAGCATCGTAATCATAATTCAGATCTAATTAGGATGCAGCAAAACAGGTGCAGGTGTTCACTTGACTTGGGCCGAGCGTGGCGCCGTCAATTGATGGGCGCCGACGACCGTTGGTTAAGTTCATTGCAAAACTAACGAGATACCAACCGTGTCTTATGATATATGATGATATACTGTATCTGTATCTGTATATCTTAAATCACTTAACGTTGCGGCACTATTTCCTTTCACAATTATGAGCTTCTGTCTATTTCTAGTCTTAACTTACTAATCAGAAGGAATTGAGCCCAAGGATCATCAAAGTGGAGAACGTGAAAGTATGAAACCCTTCACTGGGAACCATTGAATTTTTCTTCAAAATATATACATGTAAAAATCTACTTACAGCATCTTATAACGAATAAAGCTTTACCATGGCCATTTAAGAGACATTTTTATGAAGGAAAGTTTTGGATTAAGTGGTCATAGGAAGAGCGTGTAATTCTTCACAGCTATGAGATGTTCATACCCTTGTGGTTTGTGGAAGCCACATGTCAGATACAGTACGTTGATTTTGACAGTTGTTTGACTCCAACTAGCTTGGACATCTGGGCGACACATGTTCTTCACATGTAGAGATGGATGCACGGCTCCAACATACAACATGAAGTACTTTGACCTGACAAAGATCCACTTTGAGATGTGATGAATACAGATGGTATGGATGAAGGTCCTAGTATGTGGGCTTTACTCTTTTCTACCTCTGTGGAAAAACTATGAAATGGAACTTTTCACCAATTCTTTAGAAATAACTTCAACTGTTTTCTGCTCAATAAAGAGGCCTAATAACTTGGCCCCCAAATAAGATCTTTTTTTTTTTTACTAGATAAACATGATAGAAATACGGTTTATGTTTATGAATCAGTGAATAAATACTAATTGTGTACATTGATGTTATCCATTGTTTATGTTGCTTGATTTCACAATAGTTTCAATATGCTTTTGTCTGCACAAATTCATGATTTTTTATATCAAGGGTTTTTTATTGCTGTTGTTTGCTCATTTAAAACAAACTAAACTAAGACAAATTAGACCACGGACCCCCATCTGATAAGATTTTGCCCCAGGGTACCCATCTGATAAGATTTTTGCTTTTAGATGTTTTATTACTGAAAGTGTATGACACCTATGACCAAAAATAGTCATACATTCTGTCATTGTGTTACTAATGGATGGAATTATAGTAAAAAATAATGATTCCTATTTTGCTGGGGACCCCTGGACCCCCCTCAAGGACCCCTGGAGGTCCCCGGACCCCACTTTGAGAACCACTGATTGAAAGCATCAACATGATCAGTAAGATGGACTTCCTGAGGCCCATAAAAGAGAGTTGTGTTTACCTTTGGGGCTCAGGTCCATGCCATCCACATAGAAAGGTCCATTCCTCAAGGCGATTTCCTGGAGTATGATGCCAAAACTGTACACGTCGCCCTTCTGTGTCCCTTGAGGGGGGTGGCGGTCGTATATCAGCAGCTCTGGAGCCGTCCACAGCTTCTCTGCAAATGAGCCACAATCAGTCAGTCACACAGACAGACAGAGATTCAGACAGACAGACAGACAGAGAAAGAGTGAGACAGTCAAACAGACAGAGAGAGAGACAGAGGGAGACAGACAGACAGAGGGTTAGACAGACAGACACACAGACAGACAGAGGGCCAGACAGACAGACAGACAGACAGACAGACAGAGGGTCAGACAGACAGACAGACAGACAGACAGACAGACAGACAGATAGACAGACAGTCAAACAGACAGACAGACAGACAGACAGACAGACAGACAGACAGACAGACAGACAGACAGACAGTCAGTCAAACAGACAGACAGTCAAACAGACAGACAGACAGACAGACAGTCAGTCAAACAGACAGACAGACAGACAGACAGGCAGTTACAGACACACTGATGTCCTCCTTGGTCTGAATCTCTACTAGAGAGGAGAGTTAGTGCTGTGACCTGATGAAATGGACTTACTTGCATTGAGTGCATAAATGGACTAAATAAAATAATAATAATAATAATAATAATAATGATAATAATAATAATAATAATAATAATAATAATAAATATAATAATGTAATATATAATATAATATAATAATAAATAATAAATGGACTTACTTGCATAGAGTGCGTGCGTGTCGTCATTCTCGCAGGACGAGCGGAAGCTTGCCAAGCCATAATCGGTGATTTTCAAAACAAATCGACTGTCCACCACGCAGTTGGATGACTTCAGATTTCCATGGCAGCCGATGTAGCTGTTGTGGAGATAGTTCATTCCCTGGTGGAGAGGAGCGTCAAATGAAGCGTTAAAGAGGCGTTCGTTTTTCCCTACATGAAAATACACAAATCACATATGGAAATAATACGCTTTGACAAGTGGATGTATGCTGAGCGCTTTGGGGAGGGGATGGTGCTTTCACTGTGAAATTATTTTCAATTCCTTTGGCGGACATTGGGTACTGAATGCACTTACACGTTCAACATTTAGTGGAAACGGTGAGTCAAAGAGCAGAAGGGCTTTGTCATGCATGTGCTTAAATATAGCATCTGCCCAAGACACTGATCTTCTTACAAAAAGCCTCTTTGTTCGAGGGATTAAAATAATTTTCTAAAATGCATCCATGATTAGTTTTGATTAACTGGAGGAAATTTCTTGTAAGTTTATGACTGTTTCTGTCCTACATTTACGTCATACTGGTTGCCAATATGTAGTTTTATACAATGTACTATGGCAAAAATACGCGTTTTCTTTTCTGTGTGTGTGCATGGTGGTCCTTCTCGCCCTCTTTCTCTGCCACACACACACACACACACACACACACACACACACACACACACACACACACACACACACACACACACACACACACACACACACACACACACACACACACACACACACACACACACTCTCTCTCTCTCTCTCTCTCACACAAACTGTGAGCCAATAACAACTTAAAAAACAAGGGACCACGGACAATTCAGACCAAAATCAAAAATAGATATTTTCCCTCTTACCTGTAGTGCTGTTTATCCATCTCGATGATTTTGGTGTGAGTTGCAGAGTTTTGGAGATATCGGCCGTAGAGATATCTGCTCCCGCTAGCTGCTAGCTAGTTGTTGGAGCAGAACTACCAAAGCTTCATGTAGGAAGTAACTATTTTCTCTCGACCAAACTATCGACCGAAAGAGACATTGCTGCTGACTTTTTCAAATGCAGTTTTTTGCGTTTTGAGTGCCACAAGCAAAGTGCCATCCAGTGCCATTGTATTCAAGAGAAGGCAGACATCTCTACAGCCCATATCTCAAAAACTTTCTCAAAAACTCTGCAACTCACAACAAAACGATCAAGATGGATAAATAGCACTACAGATGAGAGGACAAATGTGTATTTTAGATTTTGGGCTGAACGGTGTCTTTAAGGTTGAGATGTGACCTTTTATTTTGACATCATGCAGATTGAGATGTTTGCCTTCAACAGACGCAGTAACGTCCTGCTTTGAACCATCAGCTTCCATCCGACCCCCACATACCTTCACTATATCATTACCCTAACCCGACCCCCACATACCTTCACTATATCATTACCCTAACCCGACCCCCACATACCTTCACTATATCATTACCCTAACCCGACCCCCACATACCTTCACTATATCATTGATCAGCGAGTAGCGGAACATCCAGTCCAGGTTGATGCTCTCATTCTCCAAAATGTCCTGGAAAAACAAACACAAAAGAACTTAAACACAGAGGACAACACGCTAGTGATATGAAACAATATATACATTAAGTCCCCCCCCACCCCACTTTCTTCCCCCATTGTACTTGTCATTGCCCCACCCCCTCTGTCGATCTGGAGAGAGCCGTAGACTAGCCCATGCTTCCTCCCATGCTTCCTCCAATACATATGATACTGTACATGTGTTTCACTGGCAGGTCATAGAAGGATCACGCTATTCCCCTCTGTTCCCCCTTAGTCATTATATCCACATTACTGATGATTACTTATAAAAAATGTCATTGTGTCAATATTTAGTGAAACGCAACAATATCATCCCTACAATACTGTCGCAACATCGATATCGAGGTATTTGGTTAAAAATATATTTTATTTTGTCCTTATCGACCAGCCCTACTTCTATGGGCTTGTCAGCAAAGAAAGCCCCATTAGATAAAGTGTTCTCCCTTCAGTGTTTCCCCTACCATGCTCCAGGCCTGGCGGGAGCATTGTGCCAGCGTGCAGCACTGTTCCAAAACGTGTCAACGTATGACGTTGCCTGGGAAACGCACATCCCATAATACAACTGTTCGCATCGCATCCCATAATAGTATGATGATACTTGGGATGCCATTGCGAACATAGATGCGAACAGGTTAGCTAAAAGTTTAGCGTCGCCAGCGAGGGCCCCCACCGTTGCAGTCGGGGTACGTTTCGAAATCCCTCCAGGCCTGACAATGTTTCTAGGGGAAACACTAGTCATTAGTCTAAGGCCTAGATCCTCTTTGCGCGGCTCGCGAGACGTTGGTGGCTCTAGACTCTTTCATTGGCGGCTTGTGGCTCACAGCTGATATAAATAATACAACAAAACCATTCCCTCACTGCGGTGTCAAACAAACTGCGTGGTTGCCAGGTTTGTGGCCCTTTGGAGCACCAAATGGGGGTTGAAACTCACCATATACCGGTATCTGGCAACACTGCAAACAAGCCAATGCCGCGTGGAGGGATTGGGTCAGTGGCAGAGCGCTTCAGGTGTGACAGGGTGTATTGTTGCAGCTGGCATTTCCTCGTCGTTAACGAGAAATGCGCAAGCTGCAACAATCAAGCAGGCCCGGTTCTACGGGGGTGCAAAAGCATGCATTGCACCCTTATTTTAATTGTCTGCATGCTCAGTTGAAAAGTAATTTTTGTTTATTTTTTAATAAATGCTGCAGCTGCACACTTGCTGTTTAAACTTGAATTATAATTGTTGTTTTTCTTTGTTCTTTGATGTGAATTTATGGCTTTTTGGCACCTACATAATAATGATAATTGTATTATCATTATATGGTCCAAATATTTCAACATTTTTATCATTGGTTCTAAATTTTTTATCATTGGTTTTATCATTGAATAAACTAAAAACTAAATCAAACGCTTACTGTGAAAAAGTGTCTCTCCTCTTGACTTTGACCGGCTAGTGTGGCTCTCATGGAGAAAGTAGTGAGGATCACTGGTCTAAAGGCCTTAGAGTCATTCCCACCTTCAGGGCACATCATCATCATCTAATCCTGGGGGTTAAATGTGCCCATGTAACCCGAGGCTACAGGCGAACATCAGGGCCAGAAAGAACTAATGACCCATGCAGGCCTGCAGCGAGCCACTTACGGGAATCTGAATCCCAGCTGTCATCCAGCTACATCGCATCAACTACCACCGTCTGTCATTTACGCAGGAAGACTTTTCAGCACGTGTGAGTGATCAACTCCATGACTGAGCTTCCCACAGTTTTTCCAGCTCTTCTTTTTTTTTTGGCAGTGAAGGAGCTGCTGGCGTGTCGGGAGCAGGAGAGTTCCAGAACAAGTCTTCTCAACGCACCACGCAGGAGAGTTCCAGAACAAGTCTTCTCAACGCACCACGGATTTCTCCGTGCGTTCGGGAAATGCCAAATTAAATGGGAAAGGTCGCACGGTCAAGCGGTCCTAGTATTTCAGACAAAAGCTCAAATGTCTTAGGCCCTCACATGCAGACAGCTGCAAAAAAACATCTCCATATTTAGAAGTCATTTTAGTCTGTTTAGTCTGAATCATCATTTTCTTAAAAAAACAGTGGGGGGGGGGGGGGGGGGGGGGGCGCGTGCCTTGGTAATTTAATTTTCAAATTCAAATTAATTAAATAAATAAATAAAATTATTTTTAGAGTTGTTTTTTGAATCAAGTGTCATTTTCTTGATAGTAATCAACAGGGCTGTTTTTCCCTCCAGATTCTCACTTTAAAGATATATTTATATATTTTTTTATTATGTTTTTTTTTTAAATATGAGACTAAATGACTTGTTAAGATGGATGTTTTTTTGAATATGAGACTAGATGACTGATGAAGATAGATGTTTTTTTGCAGTGGCTCTTGTGGACTAAATGAAGTGATTCCAGCTGCTTGTGTTTATCTCAGCATACTGTAGCTCCAGGAATAGCGGTTTGATTCCCACTGGGGCCCATCCAGGCTAAAAGGCTTGACTCTCATGGCAATGCAAAGCATCAAACAGCTTTATGTGAAGTATTTTGGTAACACTTGACAATAAGGGTACATTAATGAACAAGTTAGTTCATGCTTAATAAACACGAACACAATAAACTTAATAAGCATGTAACATGTTTAATGTTTAACATGTTTAATGTTTAACTAACCCTTAATTAACAGCTTTGACTGAAGCTTGCTCTAACCTTAACCTCAGTGATGTTAAGTATCAAACCAACCACAATACCTTAGTTAACATGAACAACAGCTGATTATGAGACACATTAGTAAACTGCTGCTTAAGGATAAGTTAATTAATGCTTAGTTCATGCTTAATCATTAATAAGCATTAACTAACCATTCATTATTATTTTTAAAATATTTCTCACATTTTCTCCCCAGTTGTACTTGGCCAATTCCCCTGCTGCCCTGGTCATTGCTCCACCCCCACTGTTGATCTGGGGAGAGCCGTAGACTAGTACATGCTTCCTCATGTGCAGTCGCCAGCCGCTTCTTTTCACTGGAAAGTGAGGAGTTTCATCGGCAGGACATAGGAGCATCACGCTACCCCCCCCCAGTTCCCCTCCGCCCCAAACAGGCCCCCGACCGACCGACCAGAGGAGGTGCTAATGCAGCGACCAGGACACGTACCCTTCATCCAGCTTCCCACCCGCAGACAAGGTCAAATGTGCCTGTGAGGAAGGAAGCCCGGCCAAGCTGGAGGCAACACGGTTGCTGGAGCCTGCGACCCTCATATTGATAGGCACGGAATGTACCGCTGTACTACCCAGACGGACCAGGACTCATACCAGCTTCCCACCCACAGACACGGCCAATTGTGTCTTTAGGAACATCTGACCAAGCCGGAAGTACCGTACCGTGGCTGGGAACTGAACCCGGGTCTCCACGGTGGTAGGCGAGTGCTTTTAGCTCTACACTACCCAGACGTCCCACCGTTAATTAATTAACGGTCCTTATTGTAAAGAATTAGAGCTATTTTTCACCCAATGATTAAGTGATCTTTTGCACCACAACAACAACAACAACAACAACAACAACAAAACCCTGAAGGTGTATTTACACTCATCATGTGTGGGAACCCGCAGGTCAAGTCAATGCATCCAGTATATCGGTGTAACTTCACCACAAGTGAATTGTACATGGATGTCATGCGAGAGCGTTACCTGAAGACTGCCTCTGGGACAATATTCTGTTACGATGCAGATGTTGGGCGGATCAATGCAGGCCCCGATGAACCTGGTGAGATGGTTGAACTGAACGTCTCTCATCTGAAGATAAGCACACAAACATGGCCGCCGTGAGTGTAAATATTTCCAACATTACACCCCCCCCCCCCCACCCCCCCCAAAAAAAGGAAATGGAATCAGAAGGAGAGGACTGACGGTTCATTTATATCAAAAGTTGTAAAATATGCTGCCAGCCGTTCATCAGAATAGTCTATTTACAGGAGGCTAGCTGGCACAGTGTCTTTTCTACGTGTTCAGAAGCACCTAGTTGAAACATGTGCATGTGAATACATTTCCCTTGGAGGTTATGAATGAGGCAGTGTACTGAGGAGCTACAGTGGGTGAAGAAAAACCTTGAGGTGTTGAGAGGGTGTAGTAGAGTCATATGAGAGCAGGAGTGAGGCTGTACTAGAGTCATATCAGAGCGGGAGTGAGGATGTACTACATGGAAAACGATTGGTAATTCCTTGCTCTGTTTTTACAATGCTAGAGGCCTTCCATTATATATATATATATATATATATATATATATATATATATATATATATATATATATATATATATATATATATATATATATATATATATATTCCATATTCCACATATTCCACATTCCATATGAGGAGTGACAGACAGGGGCAACGCAAAATAACAAAGAAATCTCTCTGTAGAAAGTGTGAAACCTCCAAAAACAGTGTTCATAATTTCAACAGTGGTGTTTTTCTTTGGAGCACATGTCAGAGACACCAGGACCACAGAGTCAGAGAGCTCAGGAGAAGTTAGCCTACCCTTTGGCCTATATCATTTCCCCTGGTGAGGAAGGGAGGAGCACAGATGGGGAGGAGGAGAAAGGGGAAGGGGCATGCGGGGGGATGAGGAGGTGGGAGGGGCATGTGGGGGGATGAGGAGGCGGAGGTGGGAGGGGCATGCGGGGGGATGAGGAGGCGGAGGTGGGAGGGGCATGCGGGGGGATGAGGAGGTGGGAGGGGCATGTGGGGGGATGAGGAGGCGGAGGTGGGAGGGGCATGTGGGGGGATGAGGAGGTGGAGGTGGGAGGGGCATGTGGGGGGATGAGGAGGTGGAGGTGGGAGACAAGTGGTTAAGTTTCCATTGGCCCCATCTCCTCCCCATCTGGTTGGCTTTTTCATGAGCTGTGGCCTGACAGCCGATCAGGCCCCCGGGGCGTCCGAGAAGCTGCCAGCTCAGACGGCTGTCTCTCTCTCTCTCTCTCTCTCTGTCTCTCTGTCTCTCTCTCTCTCTCTCTCTCTCTCTCTCTCTCTCTCTCTCTCTGTCTCTCTCTCTCTCTCTGTCTCTCTCTCTCTTTCTCTCCTGTGTGCGCCTGCCGACCGACCGACCGAGAGGCCACAGAGGCATCTAGGCCCACACTGCTCCTCTCAACGGGCCGCAACTCACACCAAATGAGCAAACCAGAGAGAGAGAGGGAGAGAGAGGGAGAGAGAGAGAGAGACAGAGAGAGAGGGAGAGAGACAGAGAGAGGGAGGGAGAGAGAGAGAGAGAGGGAGAGAGACAGAGAGAGAGAGAGGGAGAGACAGAGAGAGGGAGAGGCCATTTACACCTGGCATTAACATGCGTTTTCTGCCATCAGATTGCAATCCGATTGTATTTTATCACTTGAAAGTACAGGTGTAAACACCCCCAAAACGCATTGAAGAAGGATTGCAATCTGATCGGCCAAACCACCTCCGGAGGTGGTCAGGGACGCATTATGACAACATTTAACACAAGTGTAAATGCAATGCGTCCTCTCAAAACGCATTCAGCAACTACCATACGGAAATACATCATCTTCGGAAGTCGGTGACGGCACGCACACCTGAACGCAATTCCCCGGCAGCACCGCACCGGTGTGTGCCCTCATCTCGCCGCTGTGCCAGATGCGCACACACACAGGCAGCCTGTCACCATGGACCGGCTAAAAATTCTCTATCTCCCCCCCGCTCCGCTTTTGCACAACAATCGTAGCGTTGCTTCAAAGTTTTGCTGCAGAGGTTTTGCCATGGCTGTAACCACCTGTGTTGCGTTCAGGTAACATCCTAAATTACAATGTTATACAATTGAGAGCATAATTTCTCTTTTATATCAACACTTCTCCTTTGGAAAAGGAGCGGAAAATGAAAGGAAAATGAGGGAGAAAGGGTTCGAACCCTTTCCCCCTCATTTTCCTTTCATATAAAAGAGAAATTATGCTCTCAATTGTATAACATTGTAATTTAGGATGTTACCTGAACGCAACACAGGTGGTTACATCCAGAGCTAGTTACAGCCAATGACATGCACGGAAAACGTATGTATGTGTGTGTGTGTCTCGGACCCAGTGTCATTGTCAATAAACAGATAAAGAAATAGATGCAGTGCTGCGTGATCGGCCATCGTTTTGTCCAGGTGAAGGGGACGTTCACTGTGCATTTGAGCTTAACAATAACCTCTATTTCCCTGTGCATGTATGAAACATGCATGCACACGTTCAGGGGGCGCGCGCGTGATGACGTTCGAGCTGGAGAGCAATCGGATTGCAATCTGTTCACCCAAAACACATGTTAGTGCCAGGTGTAAATGGAATCAGGCTGAAGTGATAAAATACAATCTGATTGCAATCTGATGGCAGAAAACGCATGTTAATGCCAGGTGTAAATGGCCTCGGAGAGAGAGAGACAGAGAGAGAGAGAGAGAGAGAGAGAGAGAGAGGGAGAGACAGAGAGAGGGAGAGAGTGACAGAGAGAGGCAGAGAGAGGGAGAGACAGAGAGAGGGAGGGAGAGACAGAGAGAGGGAGACAGAGAGAGACAGAGAGAGAGGGAGGGAGAGACAGAGAGAGAGACAGAGGGAGAGAGAGACAGAGACAGAGAGAGGGAGAGAGACAGAGAGAGAGGGAGGGAGACAGAGAGAGAGGGAGAGAGACAGAGAGAGACAGAGAGAGAGGGAGGGAGAGACAGAGGGAGAGAGACAGAGAGAGAGGGAGAGAGAGAGACAGAGAGAGAGAGAGGAAGAGAGAGAGAGAGACAGAGGGAGAGAGACAGAGAGGGAGAGAGAGAGACAGAGAGAGAGAGGGAGAGAGAGAGAGAGAGACAGAGAGACAGAGAGAGAGAGAGACAGAGGGAGACAGACAGAGAGAGAGGGAGAGAGAGAGACAGAGAGAGAGAGAGGGAAAGTTCGTGTGGGAGAAAGATATGAGACAGAGATAGAACAGAATAGAGATACTGAGGGAGCGAAGTAAAGAAAGGCCAAACACCTTCTCCACGAGCGTCCATCTTGAGTGCTGATGTAATTCCTGAGTTCCTAGGTTTCCCCACATAAACTACGTGGCTCCTCCTCCTCCTTCCTTATCACTCTCTGGTGAACGACAGCTGTTGTTGCTAATGTAGAAACGGCTCTGGAGGAAGTCGAGCACATGTTGGAGGTAATCAGCGATATCCTGCAGGGGCAGCGGTTAGCGGGCCGCCTTTGAACACGCTGATAATGAGCCAGGGAGTAAGAGCCGCTTTCAAAAGTCTTTGACTTCTCTATCCAGGAAAAACTTCTTCTTTTTAAAAATAAATACATGAAACAATGTATTTGGGATGGAGATAATTTGCCCCACTGCAACTCAACTTGTTTGAATCATTTTCTTATCTGTCTTAATAGAGAGATGCACCTTATCTGAAAGTCTCTCACCCTTTTGAAGAGAAATCTTGAAACAAGTTAAGTTGCTCTGGCTTCTTACTAAACAAGAAGTTTCCCCCCAGGTCTGTATTGTCTCCTGGCTTGAAACAAGCAACAACGAGCCACAGTTGTGTCAGTTGGGTTAGGGTTAGGGCAGGTTGGGGGTCCACGGCCAACTGCACGTCTATTTCTGGTTCCTTTTTGTGAAAATCCTCGAGAGCTGCAGGTTAGGGTTAGGGTTAGAGCTGCAGGCACAACAGGTATCCAGTCAACAGGAATGCACACAGCTGCAGGATGTTGCATGTATTTCTGTATCTGCCTGTATCCACTATGAAAATCTGCAAGTTGAAAATATGTGTAATATGTTTTTAAATATGTGTTTTAACCCCTCCATCTCCGATTTAAAGGACAAAACAGTTACAGCCCATCTGTGTGCATCAATTTTAAACTTCCCCCAATCATGTTCAATGCTGTAAGTCATGTTGAACATTTAGCGCTACTTTGTTTTTCATAGTTTTTAAAACACTGCGTGTGAAGGTGTCATGGAGGCTCAGTGGTCTACGGGGCACACCATGTGGTCGCAACATCCATCAATCCATCCCAGGGCCTTTATCCCATGGCATCCCTCTCTCTCTCTACCCCGGTCTTTCCACTTTCAGATGTCTAACAAAGGCAACAAAAAAGGCCAAATAAAACCTTAAAAAAAGCAGTGCAGAACATAATATGATATGAAAACAGTCAACTACGAAATGAAATCAAACAGAAAATATGACAAACCCACATTAATTGCCTCCAAAGGAAGGTAGCATGGGGCCAAGGAAGAACAAATACAATTTCCAGATCCGACTCACAAACAAGCCTCATGAAGCAAGAACAGCACCAACTAGTGGCCATGGCGGAGATGTGCACCCTCAGAGTGCCCTTCTACTGTTTACAGTACTGTCATGGATTCTCTGATTCTGATTCTGATTCAAGTCTGCAGTGTGAAGATGTTATTCACACTGTACAAGAATGAATGGCAGCAAAATGCCCTGATATCTCCAACCACGCTGTGCAGACACACCAGGAATAATGCAAAGTAGAGGCTGTGCAGACACACCAGGAATAATGCAAAGTAGAGGCTGTGCAGACACACCAGGAATAATGCAAAGTAGAGGCTGTGCAGACACACCAGGAATAATGCAAAGTAGAGGCTGTGCAGACACACCAGGAATAATGCAAAGTAGAGGGGAAACTTGGAAGATTGGTCACAAACTTATTAAAAAACACCGGGATTATCCTTTAACCCAGTGGTTCCCAACCTTTTTACACCAAGTACCACCTGAGAAAGTAGTTGGCTCTCCAAGTACCACCATATGACCCACGTTAAAAATACAGTCTATTCAGCTATGCACAGTTCACGCAGGAGGCAAATTTATTCCAAATAACAGTATTTATTGTAAACAAACAATAAATATCAACTGTACAGTGTGTGTGTGTGTCTCTCTCTCTCTCTCTCTCTCTCTCTCTCTCTCTCACACACACCAAATTAGAACACTGAACAAAATAGCAGCTGTAGTCCCTCTCTCTCACACACAGCAAATCAGAGCAAGCACCACCTACCTTGAGAAACACTGCCAATAATATTAATAATTATTATTATTATTTCACTTTCACATGTTTGAAAACTACTACTAATGACCACCATGGATTTTGCACAAAAAATAAAAATAAAAATAAATAATCACAGAGCCTTCCAAGTACCACCAGCAGGGGGCGCAAGTACCACCTATGGTATGCCTACCGTAGGTTGGGAACCACTGCTTTAACCTATAGGGAAGACGAGGGATCAGCCGATCAGCATTTTGGTAAACAAACAGCATCACTGGGTAGAAACGGGTAACTTTATAATGGGACCCTATGGAGCCAGCCTTGAGTGTCTCACTCTAGCCGGCTGTGCTGTTTACTAAATTCACTTCATTTTAAAAACGGCGACAGTTCACACAACTTTAACACGACATGCATTTATATTATACATCAAACTCTTGAGCTACCTCTGCTCTCACTCAGAATGTCAAAATATAAGCGATGTGATGTATAGTTTTTGAGATATGAACGTTTGTTTGGCACAACTCATACTAGTTAACTAGTTAACTCATACTAGTTAACTAGTTAACTCATACTATTTAACTAGTTAACTCATACTAGTTAACTGCTGCAGGGTTCTGCATTTCTGGGTGGTTGTGCCGTGATGTGTTTGGCTGAATCCTGGTCTCAAAGTTCATACTCTTCATACTGTACTTTGTCAAGTTGTCAGACTGCAGTTAGTTAGAAGTAATTCCTTTTCAAAGTGTCATGCACCAAAATGTGCACAACCTGCATGGGCTTACAAGACTAGTCATAACAAACAAGATTATTATAATAATGACAGCGAAAGAGCAGATACAACTATAACTACAACTATAAGTCAAAGTCAAGTCTCAAGTCTTCTCTTCATGCATCAAGTCAAGTCTCAAACAATTCAAATTAAAAAGTCATCATGTCACTGGAGTCCCCACCTCTGTCTTGAACTGTTCTTTTGCTCAGTATGTCGAAGCCCTACTGACCATTAAGCACTTATATATTGTCTTTGGTCAATAAAGTGACACTGATTCTGATTGGGATTCAAAAGAAAAAGAGGAGAAATTAAGAAAATAGATTGGACCAACTCAGAAAATAGGGGATGTAGGATTAAACTGAAACATACATTCAAAAGGGTAAAATATGAGGATATGAACAGAACACTTACATGCTTGAGTTCAAACAAAACTTGTCTGGTCAGCTCTATCCTCTTCTTGTTGACATGCTTGATGGCCACCAGGTTTCCCTGAGAGACAGAGAGACAGACAGAAAGAGACAGAAAGAGAGAGAGAGAGAGAGAGAGAGAGAGAGAGAGAGAGACAGACAGAAAGAGACAGAAAGAGAGAGAGGGAGAGAGAGAGAGACAGAGAGACAGAGAGAGACAGACAGACAGACAGACAGAGAGAGACAGAAAGAGACAGAAAGAGGGAGAGAGGGAGAGAGTTGGAGGGAGAGAGAGAGGGAGAGAGGGGGAGGGAGGGAGAGAGAGAGGGAGAGAGGGGGAGGGAGGGAGATGAGTCCAGTGAGTGACAGCTCTGATCTGGAGTTCAGCTCATACAAGGCTGTTGATTATACAGGAAGGAGAACATGGGATCATAACAGCATAACTAGAGACTCAATGTAAATAAAGATGTAAAAACATATTGACTAAAGTGAGTCATGTTTCATCAAAGCACAGTGAAAGAAGGCAGAAAACAAGAGGGCTCAAATGAATACAGCCTGCAGGTACATGGGGGCGGGGCCTATTTGCAGATGAAGAATCGTATCTGTCTCTTTGATATGCCAGTAGTGTGTGGG
>NC_139638.1:11799809-11829809 GCF_964638095.1 Poromitra crassiceps
TAGAAGGCTAGAAGACTAGAAGGCTAGAAGGCTAGAAGGCTAGAAGGTTAGAAGGCTAGCAGGCTAGAAGGCTAGAAGACTAGAAGGCTAGAAGGCTAGCAGGCTAGAAGGCTAGAAGGCTAGAAGACTAGAAGGCTAGAAGGCTAGAAGACTAGAAGGCTAGAATGCTAGAAGACTAGCAGGCTAGAAGGCTAGACGACTAGCAGGCTAGAAGACTAGAAGGCTAGAAGGCTAGAAGGCTAGCAGGCTAGAAGGCTAGAAGACTAGAAGGCTAGAAGGCTAGAAGGCTAGAAGGCTAGAAGACTAGAAGGCTAGAAGGCTAGAAGACTAGAAGGCTAGAAGGCTAGAAGACTAGAAGGCTAGAAGGCTAGAAGACTAGAAGACTAGAAGGCTAGAAGGCTAGAAGACTAGAAGGCTAGAAGACTAGAAGGCTAGAAGACTAGAAGGCTAGAAGGCTAGAAGACTAGAAGGCTAGAAGACTAGAAGGCTAGAAGACTAGAAGACTAGAAGGCTAGAAGGCTAGAAGACTAGAAGACTAGAAGGCTAGAAGACTAGAATACTAGAAGACTAGAAGACTAGAGACTAGAAGGCTAGAAGGCTAGCCACCTTCAATAAACCAGCGGGAAGTCTGTCAGGAATGTGTAAACTAACAAAGGATTTGGACATTTTCTCTCTCATTCTCTCTCTCTTTCTCTCTCTCTCTCTCTCATTCTCTCTCTCTCTCTCTCTCTCATTCTCTCTCTCTCTCTCTCTTTCTCTCATTCTCTCTTTCTCATTCTCTCTCTCTCTCTCTCTCTCTCTCATTCTCTCTCTCATTCTCTTGCCTTCCTTCACGGCTTCTTCATCTTTGCAGTTTCTGCGAAAAAGCGTGCGTTGCCTTTGAAACAGTACACAGTAATACAGTGTACTGTAATAACAGTAATACAGTGTACTGTAATAACAGTAATACAGTGTACTGTAATAACAGTAATACGCAGACATCAGGGTTTGAAACAGTACACAGTAATACAGTGTACTGTAATAACAGTAATACGCAGACATCAGGGTCGAGCTCCCAACTCTGAACATTTAAAATGAGCGATCTGGATTCACAGCGGGGTGCCGTTTTACAGCGATGACGTCACGAGCGGCACCAGAGAGACTGATAGCCGCTCCCGGTGCTGGAGGAGCATGAATGAACGGCATGGTACTGTGTAGGGCCCGTGTTGAGTCTTTCCCACTGGCAACGATGGACCTGTAACCTGCCAGAAAAACAACAACTTCTTCATCACACCCCCGAGGGGCGCCGGCACTACTGACGGAAGAAAAAAACGACATGAAGCTCCGAATGATGAAGAAACGGTGTGGGGCTGCCAGCAGAATATGAGATCATTCTGAAGTAGGTGTAACAGTTTGTGTTTTTCTTTTTAAACCTCTCAAAAGCTCATTGGGAGTTGTTTGTTTCACCTGATAGAGAACACATCCAGACTGCTATCTATATGAGCACTATCTGTGTTGCCGTTTGTCTTCTTTCTGTGTATCATCATCATGCAAGTGTAACTGAGGTGAATCAGCGTTGATTCCTCGTGAGTCCAGTGTGGTAGCAAGTGGATTGGTTAAACTCACTCCCCAGTATAAAGGCATGTTATTCAGCTCCGCCAAGGGAGCTAGCTCTCTTGGTGGAGTGGTTAGTGCCTTTGACTCCCAAGCCGAAGGTCGTATCCACTCCTGGGCAAGCCCTTAACATGGGTTGCTGCAAGTACCATCTACACAACGCCGTTACACAAGTACTTACAAATCTCCATCGTAAGAAGTCATTTATTCTATTATTGAGTCCTATATCATTAGTTTCTTAAAACACTTAAAAACGGACAGGATTATTTGAATTCAATCAGATTAAGGCAGACCACTGCTGCACTACTATGCATTGGAAACAATTGAAACTAGAAGGGCACTTGGAGAGCGCAGACCCTCTGCCGAGGCCAATAGTCCGGTCTGGTATGATATGCAAATTCCCCGAGTCAGATCGGATCCGCTCCAGAATTTAATGGGTTCTTCGTTGGCCCTTCACCCTTGGAGGTAATCATTCAAGCCCACTGTCATTTTTTCCCCACTTGTTTTAAGAAAATTACAATTTTAGGACTCAAATGGACTATATATGACTTGATAGGATGGAGAAGTTTTTTAAACCTCACAGGAGTATTTCAGACAGCTGTACCAGTGAGAGGGTGAGCTGTACCTGTGAGAGGGTGAGCTGTACCTGTGAGAGGGTGAGCCGGCTGCCGGCCCGTTTGTGGTATTTGTTGGGACTCTCGAACTGAAGGTCCTCCCAGCGTATCCTCCACAGCATTCCAGCAAGCTCCTTCTCCAGCTTCAGTTTCCTTCAAAAGGAAAACCAGGTGGTGAAGTCAACAAGGAGAACAGACAACAGAGACCAAAAAAAGAGCCTCATAAAAGGTATGTGTCTGGGGGAGCGGGAGAGGGGTGTGTGTGTGTGTGTGTGTGTGTGTGTGTGCGTGTGCATGTGCGTGTGCGTGTGTGTGCGTGTGCGCGTGTGCGTGTGTGTGTGTGGGGGTCCTGATGGTTTAGTCAGCTAATGTTTTTCCCACATACACAGTTTGAACTGGGGTTACGCGATGATATCGGCACGTCACCAGTAGGCTTTAAAATGAAATATCAGCATCGGCACGAAACAAACATTTCTTCCGATATGACGATAAAATGGCACTTTAATCATCTAATTTAAATGCCCAAATGCTCCGTGCTCGACTAAATGTTTGACTAAATGCTCCGCAGCGCGAGTTAATACCATAATGGATGATGGAAGGATAAATCTTACAGTTTTGTTTGACAAAAAATGTTAAATCAATAAAAATATGGCATGTTTTACATAACCTAAGTTATGCATTGTTGTATTTATGTCTGCATCTGCCAGTGGGCCATCATGGTAAGAGTAGGCATAATAATGTGTTAATTAGAGACAGTAGAGACTTAATGTTCTCTTTTTCTCTGGAAAAAATGCACGCAGATATCGTAGTGGCATCAGATATCGTAGTGGCATCAGATATCGTAGTGGCATCAGATATCGTATCGGCATCAGATATCGTAGCGGCATCAGATATCGTATCGGCATCAGGTATCGTAGCGGCATCAGATATCGTAGCGGCATCAGATATCGTATTGGCATCAGATATCGTAGCGGCATCAGATATCGTAGTGGTATCAGTAATCGTAGTGGCATCAGATATCGTAGCGGCATCAGATATCATAGGGGCATCAGTAATCGTAGGGGCATCAGTAATCGTAGGGGCATCAGTAATCGGCCAAAACAAGTTGGAAAATATCTACATATCTGCAAAAAAGCCAATATCGTGCATCCCTTACAATGTGCAGTGGTTTCGTTCTTTCTGTAACTGCATCTTATCTGTAACGGCAAAAACTGATAAAAAATCCTTGCGAGCTGCAGTGAACCGTCCGCTCACCTCCGGATAATATACACAGTGTTCGGTTATCAGATACACGAGACGTAACCTTTTGTTTTGAACGGTCTAATTTGAAAATACAGATTTGCTCGGACAAATTGCATAAAATAGCAAATTGTTCCATTCGTGCACAATTACTTTAGATCGCCATCTTCCCAGTGGTATTTCCTGAGACACTGCTCTCAAATCTGATTCTAGAATGCTTTGCGTTCAGCCTTTACAGATGCATGTGTGTGCGTGTGAGATTTATCAGATGTTTATTTCAAGTGTCCATGTTCATTAACTGAACTGTGGTGAAATGGTAAACCAATTTTGTAGGTGAATATTTATATAATACTGATGAAAAGGTTCTTTCAATTGAATTCTAAAATAAGCATGACTACAGTGACCATGTTGTTCCTTCCTCGGGCCAATTAGTAACAAATATGTCACCTTTTTGTGGCCTTTAATTCTAGTGCTTCTTAGCCAGGTCAGCATCATTTTGAAAATGCCGTAACCGGAGGTGGAAAGTACTCAAGTACAAGTACTTGAGTACAAAACTACTCAAGTACTTGTACTCAAGTACAAGTACTTGAGTACAAGTACTTGAGTAGTTTTGTTTAAGGATTTGTACTTTTTAAGTATTTTTATAATGCTATACTTTTACTCTTAGTGAGTCATTTTAATAATAGATATTCTACTTGAGTACCGTAAATTCCGGACTATAAGGCGCACCGGTGTATAAGCCGCACCTGCAAAGTTGACTGTTTTTTTACATATATAAGCCGCACCGGACTATAAGCCGCGGGTGTTTTAATGGTATTTTTTTTTTTTTTTTTTATTGTGTTTTAATGTTTAATTACCATATGTAAGGGTTCATGCACAGAGGGGATTGTCGGGAAAGAGATGGCTGTTTGAGGAAGCTCACATTTATTAACATTTCAACAAAACAACATAACACAACACCACCTGTGTTGTTTTTTACAGTGCACACAGTGTCCGCGGTGTGGTGAAAAGAGGGCAAGAGAGGAAATTAAAACAGAAGTGGATTTATAGTTAGAAAGAGTGCTAAAAAAGAGAGATTTTTATTATTATTTTTTTTTTTGGAAAAAATCCATAGATAAGCCGCACCGTTATATAAGCCGCAGGGGCCAAAAAAGGCCAAAAAACGGGAAAAAAGCCGCGGCTTATAGTCCGGAATTTACGGTACTTTTAAATGTACACTGAGTAAATTTGTAAATTCTGTGGCCAGCAGCTCTATAAGTCACTCTGTTGGCTGGTCGGTTGGTCAACAAAAGCTTCACCACGCTTTAGCGGGCACAGTTTTTGCTCTAGGCTGAAATTTGGCATGGAGGTCAAGTGTGTGTGTGTGTGTGTGTTTGTGAAGGTGTGTGTGTGAAGGTGTGTGTTTGTGTTCATGACAATTGGCTAAAAGGGGGCGGTGGGGGGGCGGGGGAATTTCACAATGGTTGACATGGCATATCTGGTCGCAGCTATTTCAAATGTGCGCTTGTTGTTTTGGACACCGCACTATAAAAAAACAGCATGGTAGCATTGGGACTGCTCGCTAACAGGTCCAGAAGCAAACTGGTGGCTCACGCTCAAGATTGGCCAATTGAATTAGACTAAATTCGACAATCAAATTGTAATGATCACCATGATATCGTCAGATTAGTTCCGAAATCTCAGTTTTATTTGACCCCGCTGATAGCCATAGAGCTAAATGGATGTATGTGATTGTGATATTGCTGCTAGCAGCTCTATAGCTCGTCTGGCAAAGGAGAGAATGAGCAAACTGAGCATCCCTGCTGCATCTGAACCAGCTGTTCAGTATGAAAGACAAGACAGACAAAGCTTAGGTAACACTGCTAACATGTGCTGGATGTGTGAAATGTAATTATTAGGGTAAATAATTCAGATATAAATCATTTTTAAAGCATTAAACGCAAATTTACTTTTACTTGAGTACTTTTAAATAGGCTACCTTTTAACTCTTACTTGAGTACCGCACTTTATAGTACTTGTACTTTCCACCTCTGGCCCGTAACACTGTGGTAAGACACATCGTTCCCCCTGAAAAGTTCCGCCAGAATCCGGTCTGCGGTGTCTGTGATATCGTGTGACGGACAGATGAACAAACAAACCAACGTATGAAGGCCGCCCGTTGCTGCAGCCCCCAAAATGTCTACACAGCGTGACCAAATTAATAAATCTATCCAGCAATTTTCATGTCAGTGATATTTCTGACATGTTTCGAGTGTTATTTTTAAAGGGCAGTCGAACTGGCAAACAGCGAAGCGCCGAGGGGGAAGAAGACGCATTCCAGTGAATCAACACATCTGGTGCAGATCTCAGAGGAGCTGCTGTTTCTTCACATCCACAGATTTACAGCAAAGAAGAAGGAAAAAAAAAGACGTTTAAAAATAAAATGATTTTCCTAAAGCAGCAGTCCAGAGTTTTTTCAACACTTGAACCAAGAGTTTTTCTGGGAGGAAATTCATTTTTGGTCTGAAAGCCTTTTCAAGTGAAAAAGGAGCAGAGCCGCACACATTCCGACCCAATCTAAAAGGTGTAAAGCGCTTCCAGATGGCTGCAGGACATTATTGCAGCGTTTGCATTAGCGTGTTTTTACCCTTTCGCCCAACAACCACCCTAGTTGGCCTCATGAAGTAGCTAATTTTTTTCTCCTTCGCCCAGGACAGTCAAACAACTTCTGCAGGAGCTTAATACTTGTTTGTGTCTACAAATACTCCAGACCCGGTGCCTGCGTGCAAGCATGGAAATGTCACATCATGGCAACCATTTTGAGGGCAGGAAACCCCATTAAACCAGTGCCCTCCAACCCCCCCCTCCCCCAACCCCCCGAAAAAAGGTATTTTTCTATTTAAAGAGCCTGGTTTAGAGACCTCTGGCAGCCGGAGGAGTAAAGTGTGGGGCTCCACACTGGGTCTATTGTTTCATAAATCCCATATGTGAATACCTCTCCTGGACCAACCCCTCCATTAAAACAACAGACAGAGCCACTGCTCTGCTCAACATCCCCTCTCACTGCTGCCGAGCAGCAGACTCCAAAACCAACTGAGAACGGCAGCGCGTCCAAGAGGTTAAATCAATGGAGTGCTGCGGGAAGATATGAAAGACAGCCGCTCTCACCACTGTGAAAAGCACTAAGTGTTCTTCTGTTTGGGCTCAGTCGGGGTCACGTGTCGTTTGCCCACAACGCAAAACAAAGAAACAGACATTTCAACATTTCAACATACACGCTGCTTTTTATTGCCATTTGCTATCTCACCAAATGTGACGATTTCATTACATTTTCCATAAGCAGCAGTTGCTCTTCATATCATGCCAGGAATGCAACCTATTAAAACAAGACGATCCAACCATCCTCACATTTCTTATAAAAATAAAATAAAAAAATGACATCAATACAAATGATGCAGTAAAGGCCTACCTCAGTCCAGCACAGATTGATTAATTTTGTTATACAAGAGTCGGCTGACCAGTTGGGAATAACTATTGACAGAAGAACTATTGACAGTGGTAAAAGTCCAAAATGTGCACGTTCAGTGGTGTTTGTTATCGTTGTGTAGCTCTAGTGCTAAACATGGAGGCTTCTCAACAGTTTGGAGATCTTTATGACGGCTGGTATAGATCTGCTCTCCGCTGTTGTTCATCAGCAAGTCTCCATTTGTTTCTGGTAAGACAAGAAGAACATCTGTAAGGCTTTGGTGTCAGACAGAAAAACAAAAACAGAGGGAAGGAAATCAAACGTCCTATGTTGGTGTATTTCATGCATTTACCTGAACAGGTTTATGTTTTCAAATCGACAGATTTCAAGGTGCCACAGACTATACATATATATACATATATATATACGGTATATATACATATATATATACGGTATATATACATGGTATATATATATATATATATATATATATACAATATATATATATCAATGTATCATATATCAATATATATATCATGTTCTGTCGATCTGACTATCTGACTTTTTGAAGATAAAATGTGAAAAATGACTTTCAATATTAAAAACTCACTTGATGAGAGGAATCTAAAATATAGCATTGAGTCAAGCATCAGACGAGAGCAGCACCCAACATGTGTCACAGAATGTTCTAGATGCTTGTTTTCATGAGGTGAAGAAAAGGGTCAAGAGAGGTCTAATGCTGCGCTCATGTGCTGTCGGAGTCATCGGAAAACCAGATTCCGACTGGGAAAATTCACGTGAATGGCCGCTCAAGTCGAAACAACAACTCAGAAATTCATCCAAAATTTTGGTACACGAGTTGTCGACTTGACGTCATATATGCAGAAACCATAGAGGCAGAAACATGGCGGACAAAAGTAGAGGCTTTGTTGATGGCAAATAACCTTTTTTATTTTGCTCACATGTCATTTGAAATATGCTATTACCTTTAGTTGCTGTCCACGTAGAGTGGCCTAGATTAGTTGGAAAAGGACCATCCGAGGAGCACATGAATGCAGCATTAGAAAAGAAAACTTACCAACCAAAACTTCAGGAAGCTAGCTAGCTAGTCCGTTAACAGGTCCGTCCCCGCAGTTCCGCAGGTCCGAGACCTGCGGAACAGAACAGAAGACGTTAACAGGTTTCAGACTCTGCATCTATTTAGCTTTGACTTAT
Source organism: Poromitra crassiceps (assembly GCF_964638095.1). Lineage (NCBI taxonomy): Eukaryota > Metazoa > Chordata > Actinopteri > Beryciformes > Melamphaidae > Poromitra > Poromitra crassiceps. Next base: position 11,807,916 of record NC_139638.1, read on the forward strand.
TTTAATATTGAACATGGTCAACTGAATTCAGGTTTAGTGATTTTACCTCTGGTGGACAGCTGCTCCTCCGTCTTTCTTCCATTATTCCTCTGATCAAAATCCACTCTGATTGGCTGGTGATTAACACTTTTTTGTGTTAATAGTCAAGTATTACAAAATTAATCCAGATAACCGGTATATGATTTGTTAGTGTGAGCTGCGTGTAGCGGGCATATAAAACAACTCGGCTTTGCTTCAAAATCAGTATGTTTTCATTGGTAATGCACACTGTTAGAGAGCTTGGACAGATTTCAAGTAATGACTCATGGTGTTAGTGTTGTGTTTACAGAAGCACTGTGTGAACCCACACGTCATACATGAGGCTAATGTGCTGCGTTCAAGAGCCATGAAAGAGGAAAAATAGAAAAACATCAATCGTATCTTATTACATGCAGATTTATCCATGACATTAAGCAGAATTTAGCAGTCCTTCACTTCCAGTAGCTTAGTAATTGCTTGGGGCGTACGTGATTAACTATTTGCATAATTAAATGAGGCCCAATCTGATACTCTGGGGAACGATCATAATTTCAAATTAATTTGCTTTGACTGCTGATGACTAAGCACAGTCTGTGCCTGGAAGTTATAATCATTAAAAATGTCACAAGCAGTTATTTTATCTGAAAGATACATGAGTGCAGGGGGACAGAGTAATTAGCCGTGCACACTAATTAAACATCTGATGGCATAGAGAGGCAAAGTGACCGCCTACTTCCTGCTTCAGCACTGTACCAGAGATTTTCATCTGCCATTTATTTTCCTATGGACATTTCATAAAATGCTTAGAAAAATAGTTTTACTTTGTCAAACCAAACGGTTCAGATATATTTAGAATCGGGAGAGACCATAGAACATTTCACTAAGACCAAAACTTAAAAAAACAACTCCGGAAAAATATTTTCTTTAAATCCGTGATTTTTTTTACGCTTCCGTCCGAGCAAAATGTTATGCGGTCTCTCCAGTTTCTAAATATATCTGAACCGTTTGGTTTGATGAAGTAAAACTATTTTTATATGCATTTTATGAGATGTCTATGGGAAGATAAATGGCGGATGAAAATCTCTGGTACAGTGCTGAAGCAGGAAGTGACGTTCACTTTGGCTCTCTATAATGAAAAGTACAGCTTATATTCAAAGTTCAGATATAGAGGATCGCAATTACAGCTCTTGAACTTAAAGGGGAACGCCACCAATTTGAACAATTCACATACAGTACATGTTATTCCTGTTTCTCCTGACAGATCAATCAATACTTGCGCGCGTGCATTGCTCTTTGTAAAGCTACAAAGAGGAGAGCTAAGCCTTGATGTTGCACCACTCTTTCCTAAAGCTATGAATCAAAGAGGAAACATGCTTTTTGATGCCACTGTGATGTGATATCAGGCACTGCTCCAAAGACAGTGACTGGAGGTGATGACTTTGTTGACCCATAAGGTTTCCCTGTGACTTCTTGCACCCAAAAGATGTTTAAATCTGGGCTCAGACCCGTTAGCAATGCTAGAATATGAACTTTGTTTTTTGAACTTTTCAGAAAGACGCTGGTGTCGGGTGCTGCTTTTCTGGCAACTTAATCATGGAGAAACTATCACAACAGAGACAGAAAGGCTCAATTGTGGGAGTAGATTGGCTGGACACTTAATATTTCTGGTCAGTGTTGAGCTAAATCACTGTATGTGTGTTGTTTGCTAATGTTAGCTGTCAGCTATCAAGCTACTACCGCACTGAACTAACGTTAGTTTCAGACTGCTTCCTTGTATACTGTGCGCTGAGATCAGTGCTTCCCAGCGTTTAACGGTCGGAAAAATACGCTACGTGGACACAGGCCTAATGCTTTAACTGACTTAACCACAGAGAACCTGCTTTAACTGACTTAAAATGCTTTAACTGACTTAACCACAGAGAACCATGTAAATGCTTTAACTGACTTAAAATGCTTTAACTGAGTTAAAAACATGAAAATAAGACTAGCGTTAGAGGAGTGGAGTACATGTGACATGACAGCGAAATGTGAATTCTTAAATAACAGGCTAATGATTATTAGTTGTTGGATTGTATCTCAGTTCACTTGGCAACTCACACACCACTTTACAAGCATCACCTGCTGAGCCGTTGCCCTGGCAACAATCACGTACATTCCACACTGGCACCTATAGTTGCATAACCCATGGATCCTATTGAAAGACAGTCTCTCTCTCTCTCTGTCTGCAGCCTCTCTCTCTGTCTGTCTTTGCAGTCTCTCTCTCTCTCTCTCTGTCTGTCTTTGCAGTCTCTCTCTCTCTGCAGTCTCTCTCTCTCTCTGTCTGCAGTCTCTCTCTCTGTCTGTCTTTGCAGTCTCTCTCTCTCTCTCTCTCTCTCTGTCTGTCTTTGCAGTCTCTCTCTCTCTGCAGTCTCTCTCTCTGTCTGTCTTTGCAGTCTCTCTCTCTCTCTCTGCAGTCTCTCTCTCTGTCTGTCTTTGCAGTCTCTCTCTCTCTCTCTCTGTCTGTCTTTGCAGTCTCTCTCTCTCTCTCTCTCTCTGCAGTCTCTCTCTCTGTCTTTGCAGTCTCTCTCTCTCTCTCTGCAGAGTCTTTGCAGTGTCTCTCTCTCTCTCTGCAGTCTCTCTCCCTCTCTTTGTGGTCTCTCTCTCTTTGCAGTCTCTCTCCCTCCCTCTTTGCGGTCTCTCTCTCTCTCTCTCTCTCTCTCTCTCTCTGCAGTCTCTCTTTCCCTCTGTCTATCTGGGATCAGATAAGCTCGTCTCTCACTGGTTCTTCTGTAAGAGCAGAAGCAGCACACAGTCCTTTAAGTGTCAATCCAAACGACTCACCTGTAAATGAGGAAACTGGAGATCCCGAAAATGATGAGCGCGAGGCCGGATCCCACAGCTACGATACCCAGGACTGGCAGATGACCTGGAAACGGGGGAACCGGATTCCACAGTCAATTGTCTCTCATATGTTCAACAGATGTCCACATTAATATTCCTGACAAAAAAAAGAACAGTGCTACCAAAAACACAGCTGGGGTTTCTTGAAATATCGAGCAGCGCTGCTCTAGCAATCTAGCCACCACAAACACTGCTAACCCTAACCCTAACCCACCACAAACACTGCTAACCAAGATTTATGATACTGTTAATCACTGACATGAAACAAAGACCATACTGATACTGCCTACATTTTTTTATCCCATTTTTATCCCCCATTAGTGCTAATTTTAATTTATTTATCCTGGTTGCTGCTCCACCCTCTGCCGATCTGGAGAGAGCCGAAACTGGCTCCATGCTTCCTCCGAGACATGGGCAGTTAGCCAGCCGCTTCTTTTCACCTGACAGGGGAAGCTTCACCGGTAGGACATAGCACGTGGGAGGATCACGCTATTCCAACCAGTTCCCCTCCCTCCGAACAGGCACCCTTAATGACCAGAGGAGGAACCACATTAGCAACCAGGATATTGCATGTTTTGTTGAAGGGGGTTCCTATATGAAGGAAACCCCCGGGAGGCACAGGGAGAACATGCAAACTCCACACAGAAAGGCCCTTTTGACGACCCCACCTGGGCGGTGGGCACTCGAGGACATGCGTACGTACGGGCACGCACTCCTTCAGCGCTCACAGCGTCCCAGGTGGGAATCGAACCCAGGACCTTCTAGCTGTGAGGCGACAGCGCTTACCACTGCGCCACCGTGCCCCCTAATACTGCCTACTGTTAATCACTGACATGAAACAAAGACCGTACTTCTGACATCGCCAGGGAATTTTAACACACCTCATTAGAGTTTTCAATTCATTTCATTCATAAAATGGCAAATTGAAACAATCTAACCCTGAAAAAAAAACCAGGAACATTAATTATAAGCGTTCATTTGTCACTAGCTAGAGAGAGAGAGAGAGAGAGAGAGAGAGAGAGTGCTGTTGTGAAGCCAGTGGCAGGCAGCGCTAAAAATAGCCTGCTCCACAGGCGAGAAACATAACATACAGTATATATACATGTAGCTGTTAATGGTACCATTATTACTGCCACTACTGTACATCTCTCTCTCTCTCTCAAACCCATCCGCTCAGGGCAGATGAACGCCCACTAAGAGCCAGGTCTGCTCACGTTTTCTTCCCCGTTAAAGGGCTTCTTTTCCTAGCCGCCGTCACTAAGTGCACGTGTGCACCTGTGTGCACCTGTGCACCTGTGCACGCTGTTGTTGGGAAATTGTTTCATTTGTCACGTCACATGACGACTAACTGTAAATGTGTGTACTGCATACTGTTTGGATGCTGTGTGCTACTTCCTACCATGTATGTTTCCAATGTGTGATTTTATCTACTGTGCAACTGCAGGACGGAGTTCAGCACACATTTCCCTAAGGGGACAATAAAAGTATATATTATCTTATCTTATCTTATGACCTGCAGTAAAATCACCAGTGCATAATAATAATAATATAATAGCCAGTGCATGTGAGAATTGTTTCAATTGTTGTGATTTGGTGCTAAATAATAATAACTAAATATGAAATTGATTGATTGATATATTGATTGATTGATTGATACACACAGAATGTGTGAGCAAGAGAGATGCACACTTTTAGCCTGGGTAAAGCCAGCCCCCACGTGACCTGCTCTCAGACAGACCCTGCTCACTAGTCACTGAGCAGGGTCTGTCTGAGAGCAGGTCACGTGGGGGCTGGCTTTACCCAGGCTAGCACACTTTGCCGTACTGTAAAAAAAAAACTCTATGTAAAAAGGTTGTACAAAATGGTTTGTTGTAAAAACAATTGCAAAGCAGATTAGATACTGTAACAGATTAGATACTGTAACAGATTAGATACTGTAACAGATTAGATACTGTCATTTACAGTGTAAGAGGCTACGCTATGTTTACTGTCACAGCATGTGTTGTACTGTCTCTTTACACTGTCTTGCTGTGTGTGTCCGTCTGTACTGTCAAATTCAACTGCAGTAAAAGTCACAAACACAAATGACTGTCCTTTGGCGATTCTGACAGTGACTTTGTGGAAGGCGACATCCAGGCTCTCAACTCAGAATATCATTTGCGGATGGCCTCAGATTACATAGAGGGATAGAGTCAGATTTATCGCTCTCTCTCGCTCGTCATCCCCTTCATACCCAAACACATAATTGCAGTGGTGTTCCAAATGAGAGTATTGTGGCTTAGCAACTATATCAGTTCATATATCACTATATCACTATATCACTTGATATCGTCTGTGACGTTTCCATCTGAAAATGTTACTTTAGTCATACAGCGAAAGATCATTTCCAGCTCTTCATTTTCATACGACATGCAAATATCACACTGTACATTTGTCCTCCTCGCACTGCGTCGACGTAACACGGCTCAACAACATCTCTTCATCACTAAGTCCAAATGAAGATATCGCTGCTGACCCTGTTGAAATGATACTGACACCATAACACAAATGCAGGCCCACAGCAATATCCATCTTGACAAGCAGCAATATGATCCTGCATCAAGTCAAGTGAAGAGAATCTGCCACGGTCATTTCATTCTGCTGGAACATCCTGAAATCAGCTCCTCCCACTTGCCAAGCTTGTGTCATTTGATTGTAGAAAATGTACATGGGAAACAAGTGTAATCCTCTCAGCATTCTGTCAGATTTAACACTCAATCCGAGACTAAACAGCTTGTTAAAGGAGAATTTCGTTTTTTTTCAACCTGGACCCTATTTTCCACACTGTATGTGTCTAAGGGACTCATCGTGACATATTAATTTCAAATTGGTCGAGTACTCATCGAGATAGCCTTGTTTACAGCTTGAGCAATGTGCTCAAACAACTACACAGTGTTTATACATTATATACTACACTACATTATAGTCTTTGGCAGTGTTGGGCAGTAGCTTGCTACAAGTAGTGAAGCTACATAGCTTAACTACATTTCTCAGTAGCTTGGTGGTAGCTTCACTACTCTTGAACCAAGTAGCTTTTTCAGTAGCTAAGCTATTTATAGACCCAAGTAGCTTGTAGCTTCCCGCAAAAGCTACAAGCTACTCGCCAGAGAAAATCCATGAGCAAAGCACGCAGTGGAGATTTCTGCTGTGGTTTGGATTAAACAGGAGGAGACATTGCATATGTAAAGTGTGCCTGTGTAGCCAATAAAGCACTTCCAGTTCCATTATGACAAACAACAAGTGTTGTTGTCTCATCCTTGCTTTTTAGCATCCTTGCCTCTCTTGCAGCAAGACCCGCACTACTCTGCCTCTGATTGGGTTGGGTTTAGGCAATGAAGACTGGGTAGGGCAAAATATGTCATGTGCTGGCGAAGTCACATCAGCAACAAACTTTGAAAGATGGCAGAGCCAGAAGGAGCCACTGGCAGTGATGAAGAAGAAGTTCAGGTTTTATTGTCTGTTTTTGAATATTGTGCCAGTGAGAGTTTCAGTGTGTTTTATAATATAATAAACAATCAAAATTAGATTTTTTTTGCCTGCCTATTTGTTTGGTGGAAAGTTGTTCTTTGACATGAAGTTGATTCAATGTGAGAAAAAAAGTAGCTTTGATGTAGCAAGCTGCTTTTGCAATTTTGCTCGTAGCTTAGCTTGCTACATTTCTCTGGGGATAGCTTCAATGTAGTTTAGCTATATTTAATCGAGAGTAACTAATAGCTTAGCTTACTACATTTTCCAAGTAGCTTGCCCATCACTGGTCTTTGGCAACATGGAAATGAATATTATCCTCCGGGGTTTACTGTCGGACAGAGAAAATGTGCGTATGAAGAGGCGAGAGAAAGGAGCACAGCACAGCGCTGGTGACGAGAGGTGAAATCCTCCAAGCTTCTCTTTCTCTCTCTCTCTCTCTCTCTCTCTCTCTCTCTCTCTCTCTCTCTCTCTCTGCCTGTTCACGCCCATTTTCTCTGTCCGGAGAATTCATGTATAGAGACGTTTCCATGTTGCCAGACACTATTGACAGTTTGAGCCTTCCCGCAGACGGCAAAACAAGCAGTTTTATTAGTGAACGTGTATTGACGATGCGGTGCAGGATTGCCCTGTGTACAGTAGTTACACTGTGTAGTTACACTGTGTAGTTACACTGTGTAGTTGTTTGAGCACATTGCTCGAGCTGTAAACAAGGCTATCTCGGTGAGTACTCGACCAATTTGAAAAAAATATGTCACGATGAGTTTATTAGATACATACAGTGTGGAAAATATGCTCCAGGTGGAAAAAAATGAAATTCTCCTTTAAGTTTATTTGGGTGGAGCTGGAACTCTTTGGCGGGTCATACCATCATTGCAGGAGGGGTCGTCTGTGGAGAAGACGCAGGGTGGGTTGTCGAGCGGCGGGCCCCCCGTGGGCCAGTGGATCTTCTCTGTCTGGGACCATATGATCTCCTTGTTGGTTCCGTTGTAGTAGGCAACAAGCTGGAGACACAGAAGAAATAACATCACTGTGATACGGAGACTGTATGCACATTCAAAAGGATGAAAAACATGATGGGTGATCTGCTTAACTCACGATATGGTGCGATATGAGGTTCACAATTTGATAAAACCACGATATTCGATACAACCACAACACAAATCTTATTGTCTTATTGCTACAATGTAAAGAATTTTAAAATGTCCTAACAAAGTGCAAATAATATCATTTGGATGGAGAGCTTATAAAATTGTAATGGACAAGGCGTCTCATTTGTTATTACTGCAGCAGAATAAAATGGAGCTAATATCGCAATTCATTGCGAAATATTGAATTCCGATAAATATGGTCCCATCCTTAATGAAAAAATATATGTATAATGAGGGAATATCGTAAGGTCACTTTACAATAATTTGTCATTTCGTATATAGACAATTTTCTGTTTACTGGAAAAGACAACATGGATAACACTCGTGTATTTATGCAAGAACAGGAAATCAAGAGCGTTAAAGTGCAGCACAGAACAGGACAATATTATACTAATGGGAGTCGTGTTTATTCAAAATAATGGATTTTGCCAGTGCACAGAAAAGCTTCTGACCCTTTTTAGGTGATTAAGGCTTTAAAGCCAATCAGGAAGAGGGAAAACATTTGGGGGAAATGATTAGCAGAGACTTAATGAGCAGAACTTAGTGCAGCGTTGACATCAGGTCAGACATAATGAACCTCAGCATCACTTTGAAGACCTCGTGTGAAGCTTTGTGACTGTGACCTTTCTTAGTTTGATAGCATGGCAGCTGCTGGCTTAACTGTTGTCCTGCTGTGAAACACGACTCCTGTGTCTCCAACTGGCCAGTCGCTCCCTGCTGGAGGACCACACAGACAGACACGCCGGGTCCTCTCTGCTCAAAACCTTGAAGACCAGTCGCTAGGCATGGGTGGGTTTGAAAACTTTGAAACCGGTTCGATATTCCCCCAAAAAACATCAAACCGGTATATCGAATTTTACAAAAAAACTTTTTTTTTTTTTAGTGTAGCCCATAAATGACTGTAATGCGACTGCAGTTGGTGGCGATAATGCACCTCTAAGCTGGTATGCCAACCAGCACTAACACTGAATAAAAATAAGCAGAACCATTGAACTGTAACAACACACTGTTTTTATTTCTCATAACTATTCATCTTAACTTTTCTTCAAACATCAACATAATAAACAAAATGAGACTTTTGCCTACTAGTGCAACTTGAGAAGAGGCTAATACGAAAAACAGGGCAATCAGAATGGATTGGCACTATTTTTTTTTATAAAGGTTTTTTCGGTTCGCACGTGATCAAACCGGTTTGGGCTCGTACACCGAACCGAACCAGTAAAACCGTAAATGGACCCATGCCTACCAGTCGCCCCATACAGAGAGTCATCAGAACAATGCAGGATGTACAGTAACCCGTGGAGGGGCAACGCTGTCTAAAATAGCTGCAGTATTTAGGGTCAAGGCTTGTTTACTGCGCTGCAAAAAACATCATCCTTGTTCAGCAATTTATTTAATCTTGTGTTCACTCGTAAACCTCCGGTACCTAAAAGGATCATAGACTGTATACAAATATGGACGTAACCACTGTGACATCGCCCGTTGGTTTCTGGACTCACCATTTGAAGCCTCGAGTTTCGTATTGTGACCGTCGCCATCTTGTTTTTTTTTGGAGCCAGAAGTGACCATATTTGGACGAGAAGAGGCTGCTATTGGTCCGTGATCAGCGAGCTGCACAATCACCAGACAGGTAGTCTCGCTGCATGGCCAGCCTCCCCTCCCCTTCTGTGAGAGGAGTCTGGCTGCATGGAAACAGGCTGCTGGCATAAGCCCTCCCCTGCTCCACAGCTGCTCGGCTCCCCGCTTATTACAAGCTCTGTCATTGGTTCCGACCATGTCAATCAGAGCGGCTTCTTCGGCTCCCTCCTCCCTGTGTGTCACTGTAAATAGTGCCCTGCCGCCGCAGTGAAAACAACAACGCTAACTAGCTTGCAAGCTAACGGCAGAAACCTACACGCTAGCTCGTTGCTACACGCTGAAAATGGCCAGTTGGATTATTTGAATCTATTTTCCAAGGGCACTGCCGCTAAGCGAATGGTGACTAGCGCTGCCAGACTCCTCTCACGGAAGGGAGGGGAGGCTGGCCAGCCAGACTACTGGACAGGTGACCTGTCAATCACGCGCCAACATAGTCTGCTCTATCATCTATTTGTTGTTTGTTGTCTATTTGTATTTCTATTTTTCTATTTGACTCTAAATGGGACCATATACTAAATTAACATCATGCTGTATTGAAGAAGACTTGAAACTAGTGATTGAGACCATAAACTCATTAGGAAAGTGTTTACTGAGCTACTAAATCAAGTAGGGTTATTTTCCCATTGACTTATCTACAATCAGACTTCTTCTTTGTGCAGCCATAGACTGTATAAACAGGTGAGTTATAGAAAAATCCCCCAGTTTTTGGTACTTCCGCGTCGGCCTCATTTTTCAGAACAGAAGGCAGATGGCAGCTGGGTAGAAACAGTCCCTGTGACGAGAGGTTCTGGTACTGCCAGACATCAGACTTCTGCCAAGAGTTTATGATCTGATTTTCCCAAACCAATGCAACGCAATTCCAATGCAAATCAACTGGTTTGAAGAATTCTGTTGACTGTAGTGCAGTGATGTGCCTTACTGCCTCATGCTGACTTGTTTCAAGTTAGAAAGAAGTGAAGGTGCATTGGAAACAACTAACTGACATGATCTCACCTCACTGGCCATTAACTGACATTATTAACTGACATTATCTCACCCCACTGGCAGAATGTTCTCGCCTGGATATTTCCAATGCTGAATTTGAGACTAAATGCAGATGAAACCCTTTCTAAAATGGCTGCTGTATGTGGCTCCAGGTCCTGTGTGTTACTGTGTTACAGCAAAAGTGCTGATGTAGGATCTCCAAGCTCATCATTCATTTCCAAAACGCCATACAGCCATTCTTGGGGGAATATCAAATATCACGATCATTTTAATAATTTCCTATGAGTAGATGCCTGGCCCCCCCCTCACTTTAGTTTCTTAAATAATGGATATTATAAACTCATCTATTGCTAACTATGATACAGACAAAACATGTACAGCCGTCTTACTGTGAGATTCTTAATGGACGCTGACACTGACCTAAGATGTTTTCCAACAAGGCCACTGATACGCCCGTCAATCGGCTAAATGAATCGACCAATTAAAAGCCAGGGAGAAATGAGACCAGGAAGTCACGACGGCGGTCTCCGAGGACCGCTATGAAATTCTGACTGAAGTCAAATGTAGCTATAACCCACTTCTGCTGCCCTTAGAGGAAAACACTGCAACGCTTCACTGGAGTGTTTGCAGAGTGCAAAACACACACACACACACGCACACATGCACGCACGCACGCACACATTTTCATCTGACTGTGAGGGAAATTTGAGGTTTTATGCATCTTATCATTAGAGAAGTCAGGACCCCAGAATACCTCCCAAATATAATATCCCCATTTCCCCTGCATGATGTTGAACATTGGATTTTAATGGCCGTACACACAAGTAAAGCATAACTCACATAAACACACACACACACACACACACACACACACACACACACACACACACACAAGCAAAGCATAACTCACATTAACACACACACACACACACACACACACACACACACACACACACACACACACACACACACACACACACACACACACACACAAGCAAAGCATAACTCACATAAACACACACACACACACACACACACACACGCAAAGCATAAGTCACTGTGCTGAGAGCAACTTAGAGACAATTCCTGTTACACTCATTACAGCAACGAAGTGATATGGGGAGAATTAGGCTGCTGCTTGGAAAGCGCAGCTCTCAGTCATATTATTATTAGTATTATTATTATTTTTATTTTTATTTGATGTCACTAAGTTTACACATTGAGACTAAAAATGAACCATGATGTTTTGCATTAAGTTGGCAAATGGGATCGCTGACAACAAAGACTGCTTCTAGCATTGAAGTGTAATGATTACGAAAATAGTTGAGATTTCAATGCTTCTCTCATCATTGTCACTGTATCTCTCTCTGGGACACTTACAGAACAAACAGGAGCAAAAAAAAAAAAGTTTTAAATGTAGTTAACTCTTCACTATGTTTATATCAGAGGTTCTCAAATGTTTTTCAGCCAAGCAGTGTTAATTTCGTCGACGAAAACTATGACGAAAAATGTTAGTCAACTACCTTTTCCCCCAAGACTAAGACAAGACTAAAATGTTCAGACTTTTAGTTTCTTTGACTAAGACGAGACTAAAATACTCAAACTTTTAGTCGACTAAAACTTGACTAAACAAAATCTGATAAAAACTAACAAGCACATTTGTCACAGGACTACGACTACGACTAAATTAAAAAATGTACGAGAAAATTAACACTAATTATAGACTGCTTTTCCCCCTCAATACAGCAGTTCAGTTTCTTGTGCTGCAGCATCATAGATGCAGCAGACATTTAGCTGTCTTAAAAACACATGTAAACAGGAAATAAAATATTGGAACAAAAATAAAAAATAAACCAATGATCCAGAGAGGATACGACAGTATACCAAAGCAACGTTGACTTGCAGGCACAATCAGGTGTTTAGGTATGTCCATGTAAAGAGCTCTTTAATCCACAGAAATAACAGACAATGTTGAAACTATGGGTTTGTCCGTGGCTTCCTCCCTTCAGACGTTTATTTAGGCCTAGCAGTCTGGACCCCAACCCTTAATCCTCCAGCAGACACACCTGGAAAGAAGAGTATAAAAGAGCAGGACCAAGCAGACTCAAGCATCAAGCTGCAAGCAGTCTCTCCACAGCATCTCCAGGAACCCTGCAGAGAAGACAAGAAGCTACCAGACAGAAACCTGAAGATGAATCCCTCTCTCGGCCTCCTGCTGCTGCTGCTGATCGGCCTCTCCCAGGCTAAGTCCTGGGTGGAAACAGATGACACTCTTTCCAGGGAGGAAGAAAGCGACTCATATTTCCAAGTTGACGACCCAGAGGCCGACACGATGGACACCGGCAGCAGGATCTTGGCCACAAACAACGGCTCCAGTGAGTTCCTGCTGGAGGGCGACTTGGTGGCCCCCACAACAAGAAACGCCATGAAGTGTTGGAGCAACAGCTGCCTCTGGAAGAAAGCCGGCGGCAAGGTGACCATCCCCTTCATAGTGAGCAGTGTCTTCTCCAGGTCGGCCAAGCAGGCGATCGACAGAGGCATGAAGTCCTTCCACAGCAGCACCTGCATCCGCTTCGTTCCCCGTACAAACGAACGCGACTACATCAGCGTGGAGAGCAGAGGCGGCTGCTTCTCATCCCTGGGCAGAGTGGGAGGCAGGCAGACCATCTCTCTCGCCCAGCAGGGCTGCGTCTACCACGGTGTCATCCAGCACGAGTTCCTCCATGCTCTGGGCTTCTATCACGAGCACACCAGGAGTGACCGCGACCAGTATGTCCGCATCAACTTCCGGTACGTTAACCCGCGGACAAAACACAACTTCCAGAAGCAGAACACCAACAACCAGAACACTCCCTACGACTACTCCTCCGTCATGCACTATCCGAGAACAGCCTTCACCACCCAACGCGGGCAGGACACCATCACCCCCATCCCCAACCCTAATGTCCGGATCGGCCAGAGGCAGGGCATGTCCCGCATCGACATCCAGAGGGTCAACAAGATCTACAACTGCTAAGAACATTAGAGAAGGTTCTTAGATCTTCTGTCTACTTCATTAAATCTATTGTCTTTACTTTAATCTGTGTCCGAGGGCTAAACTGTGTGTGTGTGAGACCAATCAACAACACAAACAATTGTAAACACTGAAATAATAATAAAAAGGCTTATCCCTGGTCACCAACATTAGTACTTTTTTAACCTGTTATTGATCTCATTAACGACAGTCAAGCTGACACTGCTAACATAGTTGATTTTGGCAAGTTTGATTTGAGGGCTTTTCATTACCATACGACCAGTGACACCAATGAACATATACAGGTCTAGTGGTTTTTGTCAATGTCACTGTTGTAATGTTGTTGTAATGTTTGGCAATACAGGGTGTCCAAACTAATGTTCAGTCACAAATCTTTAATGGGGGTGTTTGGATAGTGTAGAGATAAAAGCACTCGCATACTGGCGGTCCGGGTAGTGTAGCGGTAAAGTCCCTGCCTATCAACACGAGGGGCACAGGTTTGCATCCTTGTGGTCCCTCCAGCTTGGTCGGGCCTCCATACAGGCACAATTGACTCGTGTGTGTCTGTGGGAGGGAAGCTGGTTTGAAGGTTTTTCTCCCTGGTCGCTGCACTAGCGACCAGGGAGAAAAAATATGAATGCTGTCAGGCCGACGGTGTCCGAGGAAAATGCAACAGAGAGACATACATACATACTATACAGACATACATACATACATACATACATACAGTAGTTACAACAGAACCCGCCCAGTCTTAGCTAAGGGTCTTATCTACCGGTATATGTGTATGAGGCATTGTGCTCCCAAAATGTACAGCTACTTGCTTGTCTACGTCATTATATCCAGAGACGTCTGAGCGCTTTCCACACAGCCCAGCCAGCCTCCCTCCATTCTCCCCTCAGCTGCGGACTGAGCAGGGACTGTGAATAGGGTCCACTTGTCATTGCTACAGGCATAAGCCGACACTGGCCCGGGTGGGCAGAGTCAGCATTAGTTACTTTCACTGGGAAATATTTGCCAACACTGCTTCGAATTACAATTCATCAGCAGATTCAACAGTTTTCATTGACTAAAATGAGACTAAAATACTCAAACGTTTAGTCGACTAAAACTTGACTAAATAAAAACAGGATGAGGTTGACTAAATATGATAAAAACTAACAAGGACATTTGACGTGGGACTAAGACTAAGACTAAATTAAAAAATAGCTGACAAAATTAACACTACAGCCAAGGACCCCGCCCTTACAAGATAGAAAACATACTGTGGACCCCCTCATTCTAATTTGTGATTTTGGGCTAAGCTTAATTGTTTCCACGGTAACGTGCTTGACTTTTAAATTGATAGGCTTGTTAGATTACAATGTAATCCATGAACCATTTTAGATTTAAAGCATAAAATATTCCTGTTGAACTATGAAGCTTTTGTAAAAAAAAAAATATATACCGTAAATTCCGGACTATAAGCCGCACCGGAGTATAAGCCGCACCTGCAAAGTTGACTGTTTTTTACATATATAAGCCGCACCGGACTATAAGCCGCGGGTGTTTTAATGGTATTTCTTTTTTTTTTTTTTTATTGTGTTTTAATGTTTAATTACCATATGTAAGGGTTCATGCACAGAGGGGATTGTCGGGAAAGAGATGGCTGTTTGAGGAAGCTCCCATTTATTAACATTTCAACAAAACAACATAACACAACACCACCTGTGTTGTTTTTTACAGTGCACACAGTGTCCGCGGTGTGGTGAAAAGAGGGCAAGAGAGGAAATTAAAACAGAAGTGGATTTATAGTTAGAAAGAGTGCTAAAAAAAAGAGATTTTTTTTTTTTTTTTTTGGAAAAAATCCATAGATAAGCCGCACCGTTATATAAGCCGCAGGGGCCAAAAAAGGCCAAAAAACGGGAAAAAAGCCGCGGCTTATAGTCCGGAATTTACGGTATATATATATATATTTCTTTTTTCCTGAAAACTTTTCACGGGCCCCCTTGCAAAGCACCACGGACCTCTGGGGGTCCCCGGACCCCCATTTGAGAACCACTGGTTTATATCACAGAACATATATGAAACCCATGACCAAAGCAGTCACACATTCTGTCATTGTGTTACTTATGGATGGAATTATAGGGAAAATAAACGATCCCCCTTTTGGCTGGGGGCACCCTCGAATCCCCTCAAGGAACCACGGGGGTCCCCGGACCCCACACTGAGAACCACTGATTTATGGAACAAGAAAATATATATTTCTACTACAAGTTTTATGTCTTTAATTTATTTCTCCTTATGAAACGCTGAATAGGCTTTCAGCCTCAAGGCCTCATCTGGTAATTCATCGAATGAAACAACCTGAAAAGGAATTTGTTTGAAGTGTTGAAGTGTTCACCGCTCAGCATGCAGCCTGTGATGGGGTCGAGGGGTCGCGAGTAGGCATGGCTTTGCTTTAGGGGTCACAAGACAAGAAGGTTGAGAAACCCTGCTGTAGCTTTAGCAACACTTTGGATCTCCTTATTTGCTTATTAAGCTGGTCTGTTACCAACAACATGAAACTCCAGCAAGCCAAGCAGCTCAGCTAACTCTCTCTTACAACTGTCAGTGACAGCACCACACCTGGCAAACTGTCCATCAAAGAAAACTGACGATCATTTAAAAGAGAAATTTGGAAGAGACAACTGAAGTGGACGATATAAAATAACCAACACATTTCTCTTGTTTCTTGTTTCTATAATAACACCAATATAATGAGGTAAACATGGCCTGGCTACAAAACACTTGGACAATGTTGCACAAGCCATTTAGTGGAATTGGTTCTAATCTGCCAATTCAATTGTTTGTGAGAAAGCTGAGATGATTTATGAGTTACATAAACTCATCAGAAGGACTCCCCATCTATGGGGGGTGGATCGTGCCTAAATCAAATACAATACACACATTGAAATACTATGCACACATTGAAATACAATACACATATTGGAAATACAATACATATATTGAAAATACAATACACATCTGAAGAATACAATACATGTGTAACAATAAATACAATACCAAAATGCTTAAATACAATACACATATTGAAAATACAATACACATCTTGAAAATACAACAACTGTATTGTATTTTCGATATGTGTATTGTATTTCGATATGTGTATTGTATTTCGATGTGTGTATTGTATTTCAATGTGTGTATTGTATTTGATTATGGCACGAATCACCCATGCCAACATTCAATACAATACACACATTGAAATAAAATACACATATTGAAAAGGCAATACACATATCGAAATACAATACACATATCGAAAATACAATACAGTTGTTGTATTTTCGAGATGTGTATTGTATTTTCAATATGTGTATTGTATTTAAGCATTTCGGTATTGTATTTATTGTTACACATGTATTGTATTCTTCAGATGTGTATTGTATTTTCAATATATGTATTGTATTGTATTTCCAATATGTGTATTGTATTTCAATGTGTGCATAGTATTTAAATGTGTGTATTGTATTTGATTTAGGCACGATCCACCCTCCATACCCCACAGCACGTGAATGCATCAGTTACATTACCTATGAGGAAAGTACATGAGGGTGTGCCCACTGCCCATATGGAGCCCATAGAGAACGCATTGCAGTGCCGGGAGAACTACCGAAAGTGAAAGTAAATGAGAGCGGTCTCTCACTCGCTGTGTGTTTGCTGGTGGTCGTATGAACTTCAGTGGAGTTTTGACTGACTAGATTTTGACCGAGGACTGATTTTGACAAAGATTGTTGGTTTCACTACTGATGACAAATGTACTATTGTACGTCGCTTTGGAGAAAAGCGTCCGCTAAATGACGTAACGTAATGACTGAGTAGATAATGAGAGAAATTTCATTTTTGGCTGAACTGTTGCCTCGTCTTTCAGTGCAGTGTGCGCAGTGGTGACAGCGACCAGAGCGTAGCCATACTGACCACCATTGGCTACATACTGTATCTCTTTAGCCAACCATTTGATTTAATTTCAATGGTGGGAGTAACAGGAACTATTATATTATGTAGCATTCATAAATGATTGGTCCAATTGTAGTAATTACAGTGAGCATGGTCTAATGATTGAGTGTAGTGCTGCTTTGCCAGACGCCAAAGCTCACAGGACAAAATAGCAAGTTATGTTTTACTGTGAGAACTCATAGCTACACAAACTTGTAATGCAGTGGTATTACTGCAGTACACTTCAGGCCCGTAGCTGCTGCTCTTGTCCAGAGTGGTTTCAATTCGTAGGTTGCCAGTACGCATTACAACCGACCAATAGTAGAGAGCGAGAGGTTTCTGTGAAGAGGTTAGTGGATAGAACAGTTAACACAATAAAAATCTTCACCTACCCCATACTCTCCAGTCTCCTGGTTGGTCATTGCCCACACGTTGACATCTATATCCCTGGCATTTTTGTGGTCTGTGGTAACAAGACCCGTAACTCCTGAAAACAGAGATAACATCTGTATGAATGGTCTGATTCAGTTACATGGCTCTAGATCAGGTCTGATTCAGTTACATGGCTCTAGATCAGGTCTGATTCAGTTACATGGCTCTAGATCAGGTCTGATTCAGTTACATGGCTCTAGATCAGGTCTGATTCAGGTACATGGCTCTAGATCAGGTCTGATCCAGTTACATGGCTCTAGAGCAGGTCTGATTCAGTTACAAGGATCTAGACCAGGTCTGATTCAGTTACATGGCTCTAGATCAGGTCTGATTCAGTTACATGGCTCTAGATCAGGTCTGATCCAGTTACATGGCTCTAGAGCAGGTCTGATTCAGTTACATGGCTCTAGATCAGGTCTGATTCAGTTACATGGCTCTAGATCAGGTCTGATTCAGTTACAGCTCTAAATCAGTCATTCCCAAACACTGGGTCAGGACCCCCAGGTATTTGGGTGGCCAAATACATTTGCAGAATTTCTTCCTTTATTTAACCCATTGATACCTGATGCAGCATTTGCGTGTATATCCCTCATTTGTGTGTGTTAAGACCACGAACCACATTGACGCGGTTCGCGGTCTTAAAGGGATACACACACAAATGCTGCATCAGGTATCAATGGGTTAAAATGTGTAAATTGTGCCTAGTGTTTTATCTGAATAAAGGCAAAAATGCCCCAAAAAATAATCTAAAAAGAAAAAAGAAAAAATAATGTAAATAGTTTTACTGATGAGAGGAAAAAACAAGAGACTGTGAACTCTACATAAATGCATTTATTTGGTCTAATTTAGAAAGTATTGAACATGTATATGTTTTCAGTAACACATGCATAAAACAAAGTTGTAGTTTATCAAATGTAGGCTGGTTTACCTATTCAAGAGGTGATGCTGAAATGGCAGTAAAAATAGTAATTTACTCTTCTCATGATTGATAGATAATAAGGCCTATTGTGAAATGGGTCACGATGGTTTGTAAAAAAAAAAAGTGGGTCCCCAGATTATAATTTATTTTGGGGGGAGGTTTATAGATGGAGATATGCAGGTTGGAGCTGTCCCTGTTCAAACCTGGACTATTCAGACTTGCACACTGAGGATTTTGTCTGAGCCTTCACTTCTTTGTCCTTCCCACCTGGATGGTGGAATTGAGGCCGTGGATTTGACTCCTTTTCAAGTTTCTGCTGATGCACTGATGCACTGCCTTCAATACGGTGCGCCTTTCATTCAGTTTGGTTTAGGAGGACTGCACATAAAGATGGAATTGAAAAGATGCCTAATGTCAATATTCTTTGGCGTGTCTACTTACACTGGCGATTATACGTTGATGCACCGGCTGCGTGTGCAACCCCTAATGGCCAGATGATTTATTTTATTTTATTTTGACATATAAACGATAGTTGATGACTGAACTTCTCTTAGAATTCCAAGGAAGAAAAACAACAAACACCTGAATAAAGTCAAAGGGGAAACTGGAGGAGTGCAGAAACGCCTGTTGGATGAGCCGTGGGTGGCGACAGTACAAATCAATTGAATTGGGAACTTTGATGATTATCTGCGCATTGAAGCCGCGGTCTCCCCCCTGAGCGTCTCCCCCCTGAGCGTCTCCCCCCTGAGCGTCTCCCCCCTGAGTGTAATTGCGCAGCGCCAGCTCACCTAATCCAGCCGCTTTGATGTCTGTTATAGCCCCCGATTCGTACGCTACAACAAACCGAGAATATGAACTTGTATATTGATTAACTCATTAACAGTGTGTAACAGACATTCAGTGTGTATGCATTCTGACTGTGTGTTATGGAACGCATCTACAGGGGTGGCTGTAGCTCAGGAGGTAGAGCGGGTCGTCCACTAATCGCTTTGGATAAAAGAGGTCGGTGGTTCGATTCCCGGCTCCTCCAGTCTGCATGTCGAAGTGTCCTTGGGCAAGACACTGAGCCCCAAATTGCTCCCGTTGGTGTGCCAGCACCCTGCGTGGTAACCTGCTGCCATCGGTGTGTGAATGGGTGAATGTACCTACTGACTGTAAAGCGTTTTGGATAAAAGCGCTATATAAATGCAGGCCATTTACCATCTACCAGTGGCCACAACGACAACTGGGCCAAATTAGAAAAAGCGTGTTTTAACACGGGACTATCTGGAGAAAACAAAAGAAATGAAAGATCTGAGCTGGCGATGTTGTTTTGTTGTGGAATGCACAGTGCATGGAGACCTGACCCAATAGAGGTGAGCAGTGCTTCTTTGTGAAGAAGGACTGGACAGTTGAATCGCCGGGCTGGGCGCAGTGTTGTGGTGTACTTACTTACTACCATTGCGTGCGTGACCATGTGTGTTGGCCTATGAGTCCTTAGGGTCCATGAGTGTGTGTGTGTGTAGGTCTGAGCCCCCTCCGGCTGAACACAGCGTTGCTGTGGAGATGGCCTCGGTTTATTCATTCCAAAAGTTAGATGTCAGATGTCAGGGCGGGGCGGGGGGGGGGGGGGGGTGAATGTTGAAACGCAGGTTGCAGTCGAGACTTCTGGAGAGTTTTGCTGCTAGTGTCCTTGACGGCTATAGCAGGTGGGGGGGGGGGGCAGATTAAATCAGTTGTTTTGGTTTTCCCCGGTGGGTGCAGAGATCAACAACATTCCTCACACAAGTCAGTCCAGGTCCTCAGTTTTAAACACTTCGGCGCAGCGGCAGTAAAATCTCCCAGAAGTAATCAATTTTTACGATTCAGATCAGAAATCGCAACGTATAATCGATGCATCACGATGCGGACGTGTGAATCGAATCGAATCGTTGACAGATGAATCGTTGAATCGTTTATGTTGACATTTCTGTTGACATTCACATTTTAAAGCACTTTAAAGTAAAAAAGGGACTTGATATGTATCTGACTGCTTGTATTAATTGATGAAAAAGTAGCCACGTGCAGTAATAATACAGAAAATTGAGGATTTGATACTTGGGGCTGCAATACTGTTTGAGCTGTATCGAGATGCATCGTGGAATCAAATCGAATCGTTGACAGATGAATCATAATCGAATCGAATTGTGAGGCCAGTGAAGATTAACAGGCCTAATGTCAAAGTGCATTCCAAAGATTCAACATACATTTGATTCATTTGAACCATTTTTGTGGATCAACAATTAATTTCCCATTCAATGTCTTTAGTATGCAAATATATTCTTTTACATCCACAGTTACTTATTACAGAGTGCAGGGTTTTGTGTGGATAAGGAAAAGAGCGTGCCAATGGATTGAAGTCAGTCTTAATCTGCATATTGGAGCGTAAAGATGGAGCTGCCTTGATTTACATATTCAGCAGCTCAGTCCTTGTTCTTGCATGAGGCCACATATCCAGATGTAACTCAGGTATGTCAATAAACAACTGTGTGCCATTTAAGTCAAGGTCTGAGTCGGGCCCCCTGTGTGTGTGTGTGTGTGTGTGTGTGTGTGTGTGTGTGTGTGTGTGTGTGTGTGTGTGTGTGTGTGTGTGTGTGTGTGTGTGTGTGTGTGTGTGTGTGTGTGTGTGTGTGTGTGTGTGTGTGTGTGTGTGTGTGTGTGTGTGTGTGTGTGCGTGTGTTAGTTATACAACATAAATACAGCACTAATGACACATAATCTGTATATTTACCATTTACAAACATCAAGACTGTAGTCTTGAAGTAGCACAGACAGTCACAGACATACAGATCAGTTACTAATCAGTCTAATGGGAGTTTGTATGATAATAAAATAAGCATAAGACAATTAAAAAAGTAGACTTCATGGAAAGTCTGGTATTCATCCTGTGTGCCTTGAGAAAGGTCTGCAGATTGAAAAGTTGACAGAGGAAAATAAAATCACGTGCATTGCACACCTCCAGAATCTTTTCCCCCCATTGTTGATGGCTCTACAGAACAGGAAAAACAATGCATACAGCGTACACACCAGAGATGGGGACTTGGACTTGGGACTTGGACTTGAGTCGCACTTAAGTCTCACCCACAGTGACTTGAGACATGACTTGAGACTTGTCCTCAAAGACTTGAGACTTCACTTGGACTTGAGGTTTGGGACTTGTGAACAATCTTTATTTTATTTTTTATTTTTTTGGTGCATTAACATTAAGGAAATCTCTACTGATGTCATTTAATCACTGTTGATACTGTATGCTAATAGATAAAGGAGTGAGGATAATACAGTACATGCTTTGAATTCCTTAGTTTTAGCTATGCAGTGTTCTAAGCAGACTGGATTGCATACATCGGATGATAGAACGC
>NC_139638.1:11832309-11862309 GCF_964638095.1 Poromitra crassiceps
CACTGGCCGGGAAGAAGCTGTCTGCCCGGGGGAACCATTCAACGTTCTTGAAACGCGCCAAGTAAGTTCGTCACGATACAGAAGTTAGATAATCTTGCAATGCTGTTGAAGCTGTCTGTCACCATGAAAGTGAAGACATTGTATATAATATATATAAAGTATATAATATATATTATAATATATATAATATATAATAAAGTGAAGACATATAATATAATGTATCTATCTATACTATAATGACGATAGCGTCTGTCTCTCTCTCTGCCTGTCTCTCTGTGTCTCTGTCTGTCCTTCGCGTATCTCGAGAACCGTTGGTCGGATCGACTTCACACAGTGCAGTGCAGAATTCCGTGCAATTCGGCACAGCGCCACCTATTGGACACACAAAAAGTGGTTTATCTCGAGAACCGTTCGTCCAATCAACTTCAAACTCGAGGAGTCCGCTTAGGTGCGTGCAATTTGGCATAGTGCCACCTACTGGCAAAACAAAAAGCACTGCATCTCCATAGCCGTTCATCTGATCGACTTCAAACTTCAAACTCGGGGAGTGGGCTTAGGGGGACTCAACGGAGTGCAGGGAGCTGAATTCCGTGCAATTTGGCATAGCGCCACCTACTGGCAACACAAAAAGTGGTTTTTCTTGAGAACTGTTCATCCGATTGACTTCAAACTTGGGGAGTGTGCTCCTGGGACTCAAAGTAGTGCAGCGCTGAATTTCTTGCAATTTGACATAGCGCCACCTACTGGCAACACAAAAAGCAGTTTATCTCGAGAAACATTTGTCCAATTGTGACTTCCACCTTGGGGAGTGCGCTGCTCGGACCCCGATGGAGTGCGGTGGCGCATTTCATGCAATTTGGACTTATTCCAGAACCGTCTATATGTCTGTCCTTCGCGCATCTCGAGAACCGTTTGTCGGATCGACTTCAAACTTGAGCTTAGGGGGACCTGACAGAGTGCAGTGTGTGTGCCGGGGGGAAGCGCCCACGAGGTGGTGCATGGGGGAACGGGCACTGCACTAGTATAATATAATTTATATAATGTAATGTATATAATAATGAGCCAACTGCAGGTTCCCCTGCATCAACATTGCATCCGACAACACCATGGAAGCCACGTTGTTATTAGACAAGTTGACATTAAAAGGTGTTCAAACATGTATGTATACAGTAATGTAAACATGTAGGCCCCTATCGTTGCATCGGCGCAGTTTCTAGGCCGAGCGGCAGGCGCAGATCAAAGCAGTGGGCGTGGAAAGGCGCACTTGATATCGTCGTGCTGGCGCTAGATGCAGCCCAAAGCATTACAACCACGCCTTTTAGGCGTAAAATTATGCACCGTCATGCTCATTGGATAAGTGCAATAAACGAATCGCACGCTTGCCTTTTTAGCTCCAATTCCAGTGATCCCGCAAAACCAGATGAAAGCCAAACGCTCTGCCCCCCCCCCCCCTCCCTTCATCCAGCCTGTCTGTCTGCATTATAGGCTATTATTCCATATTATTATGCTTCTCAAACCAATCTAACTGCAGTTTCAATACTGCAAGCATGTAAATACGCTACACTATAGCAAGATCAAAGTGAAAATAATGTTCTATGCATCAGCTAGAAAAATATAGCCTATTAGATTGGTGAAAGTTTGTCCAGAAAGATATCATTTTCTCTCGCCTGCTGCAGGAAGGATGATGCACATAAATATACCCTACATTATGTCAAGTCATTGCATAAATGTGTTTTTATTGTAAAACTAAATGTGAAATAGGGCCAAGTTATTGGAGGAACATCACAGTATAGCAGATGCCATTAGAAGCGCGTTCCGAAGCGCGTTCCGCTGTTACTTCTCTAAATCACGTTAACTCGACAAGGGGTATATATAGGCCCAGGAGGACATATATGTTTCACATAGGGTGGTGTTTTCATTTCGAGGTTTTATTTGGTCCAATATTGAAATGTTGACAATGGCAGGCTGTGTTACCATTACACATTAATTTAGAACTACCTTTTATATCTATTTTGGCTCATTTGGTGGCTATTTAGTAGCGAAATGAAGAAACACAATGCATGCTGGGAACTCAGAGAGAGAGCGAGAGAAGGGTGACAGAGAAGAAGCAGTGAAGGCAAAGAATAGGCCTGCTTTTCAAAAGCGCAAAGCGCTAAATGTAGGCCAGCTCCCAAGATATAACTAGGCTGGTATTTAGCGCCGACACGCCCACTTTGGGACTGCGCCACGCCCATTCAGCCTAAAGCGCATTTGGCAGCCTAAAGCCTATTGCTATCTTGCCGAAACAGGCGCAAGGCACGTTTTTTTGCGGTTAAGGCCCGTAATAGCGCCGATGGCCTGTGGGAGAATAGAGCCCGTAGTGTTCACCTGGCAGTAATGTAAACATGTATGTATACAGTAATGTAAACATGTCATGTTCACCTGGCAGTAATGTAAACATGTATGTATACAGTAATGTAAACATGTCGTGTTCACCTGGCAGCAGCCATATGCACGTATCTCTAAGATAGGAAAAAACAAAACGCTAATTACACTGTAGTATGGTGGTTGAACTTTGGAAGTCATAATGTCATGTCTGAACAATAAATATAGTTCGGACTTTATAACTTCCAAATGGGCCGCTAAAGCATCTGTAATGAGGATTTATTTTGAGATTTAAGTAGCAACAGTAAGATTAAAACAAGGAAGAATGAAATGAAACCTTCACATAGCCTCATTAGATGATTGAAAAGTCAATGATGTGTTGATGAAATGCACTGCTGAGTGCTGACACTGAAGAGGAGAGGCACAGAGTGATAGAAGATGTCTATGTTTGTTTGATTACGTTTTCCATGATTTTTGATTTGTATCACATCGTGGCTACACATGTGACACTGTGTGCGAGTAGTGACTTGGAGGCCTCGTGTTTTATTAGCTGTTTGGATGGAAAAACAGTTTCAGCCCAGAACTTTCAATCCACAGTTATGTTTGACTTCCACCGAGCTTTGATTCTGTTGATATATTCTAGCATCTTGGCAAAAACATAGACAAGCATTTGACATCTGTCACAAAAAAAACCCAGTTTCAGCACGGACGTCGATGGGAAAATCATTCCCCCTCCAATTCTTCAAACACAGCTTTTTTTTTTTGGGAGATACACGTTTTTCATGCAGTTCTATCGAAGCCCACCACAAACTTCCACATGCAGTCGTTGCTCTGAAGGAAGCATATTGCCATCATAAAACATGTTATGACTCGCAGACAAATTAACATCTTGCATAATAAAGTGAAAGGGGAGCCAAGCTATCATTCTCCAGCCAGGGTTACAAGCAGTTCATTTACAGTTGCACCAGCTTTAGACACACAGTGTGCTTAATGATGAAGGTGTTGAATTGGAAATGGTTCCTTGTTTCATCTTGTATTTAGTCTTCAAATGTAAACACTTGCAAAGCAGCGCTCGGCTATTTACCTTCTAACATTTTGTTTTCCAAACGTATTCTAGCACCAATGACAGCAGCTTGAAATGAGATCACAGGGAGCTCACTGATCAGATCACACATCAGATCACAGGGAGCTCACTCTGCAGATCACATCAGATCACATCACTCTGCAGATCACATCAGATCACAGGGAGCTCACTGATCAGATCACACATCAGATCACAGGGAGCTCACTGATCAGATCACACATCAGATCACAGGGAGCTCACTGATCAGATCACACATCAGATCACAGGGATCTCAGCTCACTCTGCTTGTTTCAAGCTAATCTCACCAAATCAAAGAACACTTTGAGGTAATCAGTAATAATAAATAAGGCGTCCAAACAAACCCAGTTGTTTGGGTTTGTTTGTCAAATTAAGGAAAAAGAGAAATAAGACTGACATTAGATTAATTAAAAGATTTGCTTTCAGTGAAATTATTCTTTTGCCATTTTATTCATGAAACATTTCAAAGGAACAAATATTAAAAAAAGACTAAAGGTGCAGATACTGTAAATTAGATATGCACACTGGAGCTACATGCTAAATCAGCCTCAAGTCTTAAATGGGCAAAACAAGATCTTCATGGCTATCTTTTTTTTTTTTTTTTTTTCGATTTTTTATCCCATTTTTATCCCCCATTAGTGCTAATTTTATATATTTATCCTGGTTGCTACTTCATCCTCTGTCGCTCAGGGAGAGCCGAGACTGATTCCATGCCTCCTCCGAGACATGGGCAGTCAATCAGCCACTTCTTTTCACCTGACAGGGGAAGCTTCTTCACCGGTAGGACATAGTACGTGGAATGGTCACTCTATGACCATCATGAGGACCGCAATGGAAATAAGCTGTTAGCTTTATTGCGTTTTTATCCTTTTGATAATGGTGGCCCTGTGTATGTATATATGTATATTGTATATACTGTGTATTCATTATCAATAAAGAACTCAATCAATCAATCAATCCAACCAGTTCCCCTCCCTCTGAACAGGCGCCCTTAACGATGAGAGGAGGAACCACACTAGCAACCAGGACAATGCATGTTTTTGTGAAGGGGGTTCCTATATGAAGGAAACCCCCGGGAGGCACGGGGAGAACATGCAAACTCCACACAGAAAGGCCGTTTTGCCGACCCCCACCCGGGCGATGGGGGCGGCACTCGAGGACATACGGACGGGCACGCATTCCTTCAGCGCTCACCTCGTCCCCAGGTGGGAATCGAACCCACGACCTTCGAGCTGTGAGGCGATAGTGCTTACCACTACACCACCGTACCTCCTAAGGATCTTTTATGATCACTTTGACCGACAAACATGACGTCCATGATGACACAAACGGGCAGAATCATTTTAAACGTTGCCTAGGTTTACATGAAGAAAGCCATTCTCCTTCCAAAACAGAATAAGTAACTGAGTATTGTGAAGCCAGTGACATTCAGGGAGATAAATTGGACGAGCAACACATCTGTGTTCACAGTCTCTTATTTCTCAACACACTAATTGTCTAAATTGCTTCCTGTGAAAATGCATCCTCTCATTCGTTAATGTCACACAAGAATTTCACTCCTCGGAGTGGCAGAAAGGGAGGGAGGGGGGAGGGGGAGGGAGGGGTTGGAGGGAGGGAGGGGGGAGGGAGGGAGGGAGGGAGTCATTTTGGGATATTCTTGCCCACCCAGTGACAAAAAAAAAACATGTTTCTGTAGAGGCACACGTGTTTTTCTGATACATGGTTGTGATTACCATAAAAGCTTTATGCGCGTGTTCTGAGCTTATTATTGTTATCATTCTCAAAGGACGCTTAGCTTGAAGCATGGTTGACCCCAGGTAACGTTTAGATTAGAGGAGGAGTGCTGGATGCATACCAGTGGGTCAGCCAGGTAACGTTTAGATTAGAGGAGGAGTGCTGGATGCAGTTTAGATTAGAGGAGGAGTGCTGGATGCATACCAGTGGGTCAGCTTGGATCAAATTGCCTGGCTTTTTGTTTACTTTAGGGTTCAGAGAACAACAACAACAACAACAACAACAACAACAACAGTCACAAGCTGGATGAATGGATGATGCTAACCTTCAGCAAACAAACCTAGTTAACAGCCATAAAGATATCCATATAGCAAAAGTAATTTAATATAATATATCAAATCTTGAACTTGTCTTTTGCTTACAAGTCCTGTGAAATATATATGAATATGTTTCAAGAATCAAGAATCAAACGACAATATTGACGCTAACACAGCGTGATTTCAAGATATTGTCAATAAAAAAGTCAGCCTTCATCAAAGACAAGTGAATATATTTGAGCCCATTCACAGTTTTCCACTAGTTTTTAATGAAAATGATACGTTTACTTCACATTACACATTACACATTACACCAGTTCTCAAATCCCTGCATTGGCTGCCAGTAAATCTTAGAATAGACTTTAAAATTCTGCTAATAGTTTACAAATCTCTCAACGGGTCAGGCCCACACTACATCTCTGAAATGCTTCTACACTATGAACCATCCAGATCCCTGAGATCTTCAGGCACTGGTCTACTAATTGTCCCGAGGACCAAATCAAAACATGGTGAAGCCGCGTTCTCCCACTATGCCTCTCATAACTGGAACAAACTCCCTGAACACATTAGATCTGCCCCTACTCTGCCTATTTTTAAATCCAAGCTAAAGACCTTTATGTTTACTCTTGCTTTTAACTGCTACTAAACTACTGCCTCTCTCGGCCTGTAATTAAAAAAAAAAATTCCTGTACATTTCCAACAAATGGACTGTACATGTAATAACAATACTGAAGAATGCCTTGTAACTTATTTAAAACAGAAATAATGTTTCATGTTTGTTAATTTGAGTATATATTTTAACTAAAACTGTCGGCTGTGTTTTTTATGTGTTTTTTTATATGTGCATTGCTTTGCTGCTTGTTTTTTCGATTATTTTTTTGTAAAGCACCTTGAATTGCCTTTGTGTATGAAAGGTGCTATATAAATAAAATTTGACTTGACTTGACTTGACGTTAGGACTCAGTCTGTGTAACTCATAAGCAATAAGCAGAGAGCTTGATTCTGACAGTGGCAGGGTTAGAGGACTAGAGAGACTCGGCGAATCGAATATCTTTAGTCGGACACACATTCATTTCTCACGACGCCAAACGGTGGTTTCAGTCTTGTACCTCTGCCTGTTTCCAATTAGCAAGCGGGGGGAAACACTGACACACACACACACACACACACACACACAAAGCATCTGAACAGCATCGCTCAAAACATCCTCTGCATTCAAGCAGAGGATGTACATGCTATCAGGCTGTACAGTATGTTGGCTATCTACCCCTGTGTGTGTGTGTGTGTGTGTGTGTGTGTGTGTGTGTGTGTGTGTGTGTGTGTGTGTGTGTGTGTGTGTGTGTGTGTGTGTGTGTT
The DNA here is from genome assembly GCF_964638095.1 of Poromitra crassiceps. Lineage (NCBI taxonomy): Eukaryota > Metazoa > Chordata > Actinopteri > Beryciformes > Melamphaidae > Poromitra > Poromitra crassiceps. The sequence continues at coordinate 11,839,183 of NC_139638.1, forward strand.
TGTGTGTGTGCGTGCACGCCCGTGCAGTGTACCTTGAAGACCTTGATGGGGTCGACGAGGTCGGCCTCAGAGTTCTTCCAGGGCTTGCGCTCCTTCAGGCTCTCGGCGAACACGTCCAGATAAAAGATGGCGTAGTTCTCCGGGTCGGGGATCTCACTCTGAAACAGCTTCATGATGTTCATGAACGTATCCAGCGGGCCACAGATGTACACAACTACAGAGAACATGGAGGAAAAACACAGAGGCTGTGTTCATCACTTGCTTGCTCTCACACTCAGGTTTTAAATCAGACTTTGTTGTTGTGTTAAACATGTTAAAGTTTTTTGTTTACTATTTGTGACATCACAAATCGTTTGGAGGCCGATCCCTGTCCAGGTAGGAGTCCCCTACTGATGGACGTGCTCATATTACCAATCTCATATGTCCCCTAGTGGACATATGAAGAGTTTTAATTCAAACAAGATAACTGCCATTTGAAAAAACTGACACCTACCCTTAAAAACTGAATCACAAAATGAAACAAATCACAGCACTTACTAAAGGATAGCATAGACAGCTTAAGTCCTTTGTGGGAAAAATGAAGACATGTCTACAGATTGGATCTTTACTTTTTTAAATTGATGAGCATAGAATATGGATTTAAGTCAAGTCAAGTTTATTTGTATAGCCCTAATTCACAAGCATGTCTCAGAGGGCTTCACATAAAATATGTCTAGCTAATTCTAGCTGACACAACAGTAGCAAATCACAGTAGTAATAATAACACATAGATAGAAAATATAGAAATATAGGATAGAATGGGTGCCATGCTTTAGAATAGTGGGGGAATAGTGGGATGTTTTCCCCACTCCAAAAGGAATACATAGCAATTTGCCTGTGACAACAGTTATATGAACCCCACCACAAACAAGCACTGCTCTGAAGGAAGCACAATGTGTACTGTCATAATAAAACACTGCTCTGAAGGAAGCACAATGTGTACTGTCAAAATAAAACACTGATCTGAAGGAAGCACAATGTGTACTGTCAAAATAAAACACTGATCTGAAGGAAGCACAATGTGTACTGTCATAATAAAACACTGCTCTGAAGGAAGCACAATGTGTACTGTCATAATAAAACACTGCTCTGAAGGAAGCACACTGTGTACTGTCAAAATAAAACACTGATCTGAAGGAAGCACAATGTGTACTGTCATATTAAAACACTGCTCTGAAGGAAGCACAATGTGTACTGTCATAATAAAACACTGTTCTGAAGGAAGCACAATGTGTACTGTCAAAATACAACACTGCTCTGAAGGAAGCACAATGTGTACTGTCATAATAAAACACTGCTCTGAAGGAAGCACAATGTGTACTGTCAAAATAAAACACTGATCTGAAGGAAGCACAATGTGTACTGTCATAATAAAACACTGCTCTGAAGGAAGCACAATGTGTACTGTCAAAATAAAACACTGATCTGAAGGAAGCACAATGTGTACTGTCAAAATAAAACACTGATCTGAAGGAAGCACAATGTGTACTGTCATATTAAAACACTGCTCTGAAGGAAGCACAATGTGTACTGTCATAATAAAACACTGTTCTGAAGGAAGCACAATGTGTACTGTCAAAATACAACACTGCTCTGAAGGAAGCACAATGTGTACTGTCATAATAAAACACTGATCTGAAGGAAGCACAATGTGTACTGTCAAAATAAAACACTGCTCTGAAGGAAGCACAATGTGTACTGTCATAATAAAACAATGCTCTGAAGGAAGCACAATGTGTACTGTCATAATAAAACATTGCCCCTTTCGGAACTGCTAACATAGCTTACGCTACTACGCAGTCCCTTATTAGTACACCGCCGATGTAGCCTAAACAGGTCGCTCCGTCTGCAAAATTGTTCTAACTACTCGATAAAGTTTCGCAAATGAAATTTCAAATGTACTTACGGGTACTTAAGGGTTGTGTGAACCTCCGCGGATGATGTAGAAACACTAGCGCCACTAATAAACATGTTTAATCCCTCACTGAACCCCAGGTCTAATTTCTTCAAAATGAATCAGCTAGAAACACTCGTCTTCTTCTGCGCTGCTGTCATGGGTGGTGCGCAAAGCAACCATAGCGCTCGCTATCACTTCCGGCCCCTGGCGGCCGGAAGTGGCACTTTTGTAGTCTTTTGTAGTTTTTTGTAAGATGCGCGCAGAAGAGTTTTGGAAGCGCAGGCAGGCTTCGTGTTCGCGATGTCGGAGCATACATGCAGCAATTGCAAAGAACAAATTAAAATAAAAACGAAAGGATTCAACAGAACATCGCTTAAATCATTATCCAGTCCGGCCACAGCTAGATTCTGTTGTGTTCTCATCTCAGCACTCTTTTTATCAATGGAATACATTTTCTTGATAAAAGGTGCTCAAACCAATTCACAAGGTCTATTCTAACAAATGATTTATACACTGCCCGTTCTTGTAGAAATAATATTTTGAATATTTTTGACAAACCAGCAGTATGTAGATTGAGAACAAAATTCTTCAAATATCCAGTTCCACCCAAAACAAAAGAAATTCACTACAAAATAATGAATGACTTCTACCCTTCCAGTGAATTTTGAAGATTAAGATTTGGATTTGAGAGCAATGAGTGTATATTCTGTAAAGGTGATATTGAAACAACTGAGCATCTTTTTGTTTCATGTTCTCACACCCAACTGTTCTGGAAATAATTCATCGATTGGTTACATGGAAAAAACACAGTAATGCCTGTTCTTGATTATAATAGTATTGTTTTTGGTGTAATATTAGAAGACAAAAAATTGGACCTAATGATCAATGTGTTACTAATCTTAGCTAAATTCTTTATTCATAAGGGCAAATATATCAAAACTCCACCCATCTTTACCTGCTACTTTAATGAAACCGCTATATCAATCACATTACACATGAAGTCAGAAGCCCTCACCACGTGAGAATGGATGTCGACAGGTTAATTGAAGAGGTGTCACCTTTTCCATTAAAAGTGGAACAAAAGGCAATTTTAAAAGCATTGGTATACCGCAAAAATGTATTTGCTGTCCTGCCAACTGGATATGGGAAAAGTGCCTGCTTTGGTCTTTTTGGAAATTTAATGGACAAGGTAATAAGCCTGATTTTTACTACTATTTCCCTACTGATGATTACTTTGAAGTACTACTTGAATAATATTGTTGTAAAGTAACTAAACTCTACAATCTGTCATGACTTTGCCAATGTTTTTAATGTCATGTGTTTCTATTAATGTATTTTAAAAATATTGTGGGGCCGGTAGTACATGTCTCCAATTCAGCTATTAAAAAAAAGGAACATACAGCCAGCCATGTGATTATTACAGTAATTTTGTTAATAGCTTCCCCTATTTTCCATTGTTTATCTTCCAGCGATAATTTAGCTATAAAAAAAAAGTAACATACAGCCAGCCATGTGATTATTACAGTAATTCTGTTAATAGCTTCCCCTATTTTCCGGTGCCATGGCACTAGTCCGATACCTTACAAAAAACTACAAAAGACTACAAAAGTGCCACTTCCGGCCGCCAGGGGCCGGAAGTGATAGCGAGCGCTATGGTTGCTTTGCGCACCACCCATGACAGCAGCGCAGAAGAAGACGAGTGTTTCTAGCTGATTCATTTTGAAGAAATTAGACCTGGGGTTCAGTGAGGGATTAAACAAGTTTATTAGTGGCGCTAGTGTTTCTACATCATCCGCGGAGGTTCACACAACCCTTAAGTACCCGTAAGTACATTTGAAATTTCATTTGCGAAACTTTATCGAGTAGTTAGAACAATTTTGCAGACGGAGCGACCTGTTTAGGCTACATCGGCGGTGTACTAATAAGGGACTGCGTAGTAGCGTAAGCTATGTTAGCAGTTCCGAAAGGGGCAAAATAAAACACTGTTCTGAAGGAAGCACAATGTGTACTGTCATAATAAAACACTGCTCTGAAGGAAGCACAATGTGTACTGTCATAATAAAACACTGCTCTGAAGGAAGCACACTGTGTACTGTCATAATAAAACACTGCTCTGAAGGAAGCACAATGTGTACTGTCATAATAAAACACTGATCTGAAGGAAGCACAATGTGTACTGTCATAATAAAACACTGCTCTGAAGGAAGCACAATGTGTACTGTCAAAATACAACACTGCTCTGAAGGAAGCACAATGTGTACTGTCAAAATAAAACACTGATCTGAAGGAAGCACAATGTGTACTGTCATAATAAAACACTGCTCTGAAGGAAGCACAATGTGTACTGTCATAATAAAACATGCTATGACTTGCAGACAAATTAACAACTTGCTTAATCAGCAAAAGCTATCGTTCTCCAGCCAGCGTTAGGGGCAGTTCATTTAGTCAAACCAGCTTTAGACACTGTGCTTTAGACACTGTGCTTTAGACACTGTGCTTTAGACACTGTGTGTGTTTGTCTGCTTGATGTTGAAGGTGTTTCATGGTATCTCAATAATTCTTGCATTCAATCTTAAAAACGTAAACACTTGCAAAGCAGGGTTAGGTCATGTCCCTTCTTCCCAACACACTTTCCCTCGTTTCCAAACTTGTCATGTCACCAATGACAACACCTTGATGCGCCACACTCCTGGAAAGTACTTCAGCGCATGCTACTGTAAGAACCACTGCTCTACGATACTGACCTATGGAGAATTGAGAAGTGTGATGACAGGCCTCCCTGCCTCAGTGAGTGGCTGTTATGGCTGATTCTTGTCTGTGTTCTCTCTGCTTGTGTTCTTCTTGATTTGACTGTGACTCAACACCGTTGTAAATTGGGGCAACCTCAATGGTTCTTCAAGCCTAAATAAAGGTTTGAAATGAAATGAAAGATCACCCTGGGGAGCTCACTCCACTTGTTTCAAGGTAATGTCACTTGATTCAAGAAAACTCTTGAGGCAACTTTGGCTGCATAGAATAGCATAGACTAAGTTTTTTTAATCTTTCTCCAAAATGAATATATAGCAATTTAGAAATGAACACTTCATACTACTGTAATTGGTGGCGTGTCATTGCTCTGATCGCCCATAGTGGGCGCTACAGTAATATTTTAGGTATATTCTACATTCACACAGGCCTTCACAATCCAAGTCCAACACACACTTCAAACAGCCCTTTACAATAAAAGTCCAACACACACTTCACACAGCGCTTCACAATAAAACTCCAACACACACTTAACACAGCCCTTCAGAATAAAAGTCCAACACTCTTCAGTCACACACAGCCCTTCAAAATGAAAATCCAACAGACTTCACACAGCACAGCCCTTCACAATAAAAGTCCAACACACAATTCACACACAGCCCTTCACAATAAAGGTCCAACACACTCTTCACACAGCCCTTCACAATAAAAGTCAAACACACACTTCACACAGCCCTTTAGAATAAAAGTCCAACACACACGTCACACAGTCCTTTCACAATAAAAGTCCACCAACACATACTTCACACAGAGCCCTTCAGAATAAAAGTCCAACACACTTCACGCAGCCCTTCACAATAAAAGTCCAACACACACTTCACACAGCCCTTTTACAATAAAGGTACAACACACACTTCACCCACAGCCCTTCAGAATAAAAGTCCAACACACACTTCAGTCCTTTCACAATAAAGGTCCAACACACACTTTTCCTTACTGGTTGATTGTGCTCACATGACACTTTTTTCCCCCTCTGCCAATTGGTGGATGGGTGTGACCCATACTGTATAAATTTGAGTGCTCTGTCATTTCCTGCTTCATTTCTGAAGAAGGTCCTTGTTGACCTAAACGTTAAAAATAAATCAACTGGGAGCAAGTCGAGCAGTGTGCGGACTCTATTTCTTTTTATATGTTTCATTGCTTTTGTCCTGCACCTGCAATTTGAGTGGATGTGCGCACTCTACTTTTTATACCAACACACACTTCACACACAGCCCTTCAGAATAAAAGTCCAACACACACGTCACACAGCCCTTTCACAATAAAAGTCCAACACACACACTTCACACAGCCCTTCACAATAAAAGTCCAAAATACACTTCACACAGACCTTCACAATAAAAGTCCAACACACACACTTCACACAGCCCTTCACAATAAAAGTCCAACATACACTTCACACAGACCTTCACAATAAAAGTCCAACACACACACTTCACACAGCCCTTCACAATAAAAGTCCAACACACACACTTCACACAGCCCTTCACAATAAAAGTCTAACACTCTTCACAGTCCCACAACAACCCTTCACACACAGCCCTTCAAGGAGAAGTTAGGGGGAAAGTTAGAAATGAACTGGCTATGTTCTAGTCTTATTTAATCATCACCAACCGTCGTCATCCATTCTGTAATTTACATGTCAGGAGACCCGCAATTGTGTCTCAGTAATCATATTTGGTTTGAATACTGCATCTTCCTCCACAATCCAATACATTTATCTGATGCTCTTCTCCAGATCCATTTAAAATGAGTGAACAGGTAGGGCTTCGGTGTCTTGCTCAAAGACACTCCAACAGGACTTGCAGAAATCAAACCTGAGACTCATCTGTTATGGTGGCGCTCATTCTAACCACTAGGTTGCCTCGCGTTGCCTCATGAATATAGAACTTAGCATTATTTCCATTTGTAGTTGATGTCAGCGTGTCGGCTGCCAGCTCTGAGGCAGTCCAGTCCTCCAGGCAGCGAGCAGACATTTCCTCATGTGTCAGACCAAAGTCGGCAACAACCGCCGACATAGACCCCCGACTCTCGCCTCTTCCAACATAGTTCACCTCGAGCCAGGGCCAAGTCGTCCTGCTGTCTCCTGGACCGCACCCAAAGTCAATGCACCCAAACAGCTCCTCCTCCTTATGGATCTACCAAGGCTTAGCTTAATAAAAGAGCACATGAAATACTTTGGTACAGCTTGTTCCACCTCTCGGCCTGCAGGACGTACTCAAGCCTTCTCTCACTCTCCTCTCCAGCCTGTCTTTACAAAGTGCAAGGCTGGATTATATTGCATATCAAATGTTGGATGTATATTCAACATTGAGCTGTCCCTCTGCACTCTGTGAAGTCCTCCAGCCCTTGTACTTGCACATCAGTACATACCTTGTACTTGCACATCAGCACATACATACTGTGAAAGTCCCTGCACCAGTGAAGTCAAATTCCTGCACATTTATAGTGTTCTTGGTGATTAAAACGATCTTTACTCTTAATGACACTCGGGTTAGTTTACAAGACACACTGCTTTGGGTGGCTCCGTGGATAATCACATACAAGTGAAGCACCAGTGGAAAGTAAGCCAATTACTCTGCTCACCATGCTTTAGTTGTTTATTTTATTTATTTAGTTTACCCCTCAATGGGATTATGCTGTTTTCTAACAAGTCTCCTCTGTGGCGTGTTGGTTTTATAGCTGGCTGCCTTTTGACTTGTCAGGATCTAATCTGTCTGGGGGGGGGGGGTTTACGTGGGGGGCGGGTTTACATGGGGGGTGTTTACGTGGGGGGTGTTACGTGGGGGGGGTTTACATGGGGGGGTGTTTACGTGGGGGGTGTTTACGTGGGGGGTGTTTACGTGGGGGGTGTTTACGTGGGGGTGTTTACATGGGGGGTGTTTACGTGGGGGGGTGTTTACATGGGGGGTGTTTACGTGGGGGGTGTTTACGTGGGGGGGGTGTTTACGTGTGGGGGGGGTGTTTACGTGGGGGGGTGTTTACATGGGGGTTTACATGGGGGGTGTTTACATGGGGGGGGGGTGTTTACGTGTGGGGGGTTACGTGTGGGGGGTGTTTACATGGGGGGGTGTTTATGTGGGGGGTGTTTACGTGGGGGGGGGGTTACATGGGGGTTTACATGGGGGGTGTTTACATGGGGGGGGTGTTTACGTGTGGGGGGGGTGTTTACGTGGGGGGGTTTACGTGGGGGGGGTTACGTGTGTGGGGGGGGTTACGTGGGGGGGTGTTTACATGGGGGGGTGTTTATGTGGGGGGTGTTTACGTGGGGGGGGGTGTTTACATGGGGGGTGTTTACATGTGGGGGGGGGGTGTTTACGACTTGTAAAAAAAAAGGAGATGTGTTGGTTTTCCTCTGTATACATTCCTCCATGTGTAGGAAACACACAGACAGAACACCATTCTCATAGAAAATCATGGAAACAGTCACAAACCGACACATCTAACCTCCTTATAGGATATATAGGGTCTCTGTAATGACGTTGAGGCACTACCTGGGCTCCATTGTGTAGTCGTAGATCATCTCTTGACTGACATATTGACTCAAAAGACAGCAATGTCTGCTGGATGTATTGTTCCTTTCAGACACTTGATCTCCCCCCCCCCTAGTTATTAGAGGTGTCACGATACACTCAGTTCACGATACGATACAATACACGATATTGGGTTCACGATAACGATACGATATTTTAACAATATTTTTTTGCGATCGATTTGTAAGTTGAGGGGGCATCCTCCATTTCATCCTCCGTGTCTGTAACGTCCCTCGTCTGTTCAAACAAAGCAATGAAAAGGAGAGCGAGCATGCAATCAGATGCAGATCAGTGCCACCATGTTCAGCTTCTTTTTCTCGCGATATGAGATGTCATCTCAACGATACATATTGTCACGTATTGATATCGCGATATATTGTGGGACGATATATTGTGACATCCCTAGTAGTTATGTAGTTAAAAACCTGGGCATCATCATTGACTCAGAGCTGGATTTTAAAGCACATATCAACAATGTCACCAAGGTTGCCTTTTTTCATTTGAGAAATAGTGAAGATGCCAAAAAATTGATACATGCGTTTGTTTTCTCACGCCTCGACTTCAGTAATGCACTTTTGACTGGTCTTCCTAAAAAAAGTACTGATAGGACTTAAATGAGTGCAGAACGCGGCAGCCAGGGTTTGAACTCAAACCCAAAAGAGAGATCACATAACTCCTGTTTTAGCATCTCTGCACTGGCTTCCTGTAACACTGAGGATTGATTTTAAAATTATTTTACTTGTTATAAAGCACTACATGATTTAGCGCCCTCATACCTATGTGATTGCCTGTCGGAATACTCCCCTAGTCGCTCCCTTAGATCCTCTGGTGCCGGTCTGCTCAGCATCCCTAAAGTTCATTTTAAGTTAAGTATGGCGAAGCAGCCTTTAGTTTTTACGCACCTTCAGCTTGGAACAGACTCCCCTATCACATAAGGCAATCTCCATCTTTGTAAAGTTTTAAGAAGCACTTTTTTTACCATTGATTTAATTAGTCAAATTTGATCTTGTTTATATTTTATTACTCTTAATTAGCCAATCTGATCTTTTATCTCCTGTTTTATTTGTGTTTATGGATGTCTTTTTAATCTCATTGGTTTACTGCTCTGTGTAATTGTTCTGTTCTGTATTTACTTGATCTTTTTATTACCTTTGTTTATTCTTCACATGTAAAGCGCTTTGAGCTGCATTTTATGGATGAAAGGTGCTATACAAATAAAGTGTATTATTATTAGTGGACTGAAAAGCACCAAGGCTGGAGTGTCACTGGGCAACGTGATGGGGTCTGGAAAACCTACTGATAAATGACTGATATTCACTGTATTTATGCTACACTGGCTCTCACATTTTCCAGGTTGTTAATGAGAGGATCTGTTTGGGGGGGGGGGGGCAGCACACAATCATTAGGTCAGCAGCTGTCAAAGATCTAAGGAGGTGTGTGTGTCTTTAAGGAGGTGTGTGTGTCTTTAAGGAGGTGTGTTTCTTGTCGACCTCGACTCGTTGATGCAGAAAGTCATGGAGGCATTTTAAACATTGTCTGCGGGTGACGTAAGGGCTGATCGCTCAGAGAGGTTATCTGCTGGGATAAAAGTGACTGGAATGACGAGCCGGGACAAGTCCTGACAAAAGCATTAGCTTCCCTGACCCCCCCCCCCCCCCCCCTCCCGAGCTCCCTGTGGTACGCTCCATAACTCACCTGGAGGGGCTTAGGAAGACCTTTAGTGGCCTCTGTTTCCTGCTTTAACACCTCACCTGTTCATCACCTGAGCGGCTTGTTGGGGCCATTATTTGTTGATGTCGTTACTCTAACGACTCTAACGATGTCGTTACTCTAACGACGGCCCGGGATGTTTAAAGCCTACGGAACTCACTTTTTTTAGCAAAGACGGAAAAACAGAATGCTCAAATGTGGTGGTTAGACGCCGGGGGAGCAGCACGGCTCACATTCAAAGGTTTTAGCTCAAAAAACGGTGATTGATTTTTGTTGAGTGTATCCACATTCTTGGCCATAAATGGCTCCAAAATGGGAAACATCAATGCTTACTTTCCTGGCTGGATCTACAATACAAAGCAAACGGCACAGAAAATAATTACCAAGGATGGCAGCATCAGAATGAGGGGGAAAACATGTTGTAATATCCACACACTATAGAGGAATAAATGAATACACTTTTCATTTCCTAATATGAATCTTGAAAACCAGGATTCCATTTTCTGAAAATATATTAGATTGATAAGATCTTGTATTGTGTCCACTCAACAGACATCTAATCTATTCCAGAGACAACATTGGAATATATCAGCTTGTCAACTTAACCATTTTGTTCATGATTTCTGCCCTTTTGACAAATTCTGCACTTGAGAGATAGAGTTGGTCATCTTCGTTGACGTCTGTTTGATTCAATGTTTTCCTCACATTTGTAAAGGTGCTCACTGCTCACCCTGCTTCTCTCTCTCTCTTAGCGCTTTCAGACAGACACGGTTCTGGTTCTGGCTCTGGCTCCGTTCTGGAGTCTCAGAACCTTGGTGCTTTCTGGCGAACCAGCCCGTGTTCACACCAGTTTAAGCGGAACCAAAGTGGGAGGACATTATTCGGTAGTCCTTCTTCAGTTTTTTTTTTTTTTTTTTTTTTTGGTCTGGCGTTCGAGTGAACCCAGCCTTGGCCCTATCTTCTGCAAGTTCGGCATATGACTTGCTCTTTCTTGTACTGCTTTCTAGCTTTTCTTGAGATTCGGTAGATGCCCAAATCGCCACTAAACATTTGGTTTCTCAGGAGACCACTGCAAATTATTTTTCTCTGTGTTGTCACTGCCTTCTTCTCCTTCCTGGTCGTTTTCACAGCCTAGAATGAGACACACCCACTGATGATGTCACGGTTCCCAAGGAAAACCAACTATTTTTTGGTTCCGCTGAGAACCAACTTTTCAGGTTCCGAACCAATTCTTTTTTCGGTCTGAACGCACCGGCCAGTTCAGATTAGGGTTCTGGAACCGGAACCGGCACGGAGCCCTGCCGGTGTGAAAGCCCTATCTGTGTCTCTCTCCAAATGCACACAGACACAAAAGAACACATGCAGCTGCATGTAAGATTGCACACACGCACAAACGCACGTGCGGACACACACACACACACACACACACACACACACACACACACACACACACACACACACACACACACACACACACACACACACACACACACAAACCCGAACTCCCAGACTTTCATAGTCTCGCAATTAACTTTAACAACAATAGGCCTGCTAATGATTCAATCAACCTCGTAATCGTTCAAATTAAGTGCAATTAGGACGAGAATAGTGACGACTGATTTACTGCTGGCTCTTCCATCACGAGTTCAAACTGTCTGTTATTTAAATTTGTCAAAAGCCAAATGTTTTGTTTTTCCATTCCTGTAACTACATACTGCAACTTGAACATACATTTATACACAGATATGTTATTACCACCTGTGTTAAAACATATCTTGTTTTCTCTCTCGTGTGGAGGCACCTGTATTTTAAAAACTCCCCCATATCAATACAAAACGCATGCTCTCTCTCTTTATCTCTCTCTCCCTCCCCCCCTCTCTCTCTCTCCCTGCCTAAACGCAGGTGGTCCTCCACCAGCAATAAAGACCGGCAATAAGCAGACTGGCCACAGCCTAAACATTCCTGTGTAATAACTGTGAAATAAACAGGCTATTCCCTGCACCTCTGCCTCTGTGTCGATTCGGGGGGAAATGCAGTATAACCAAATTCTACAAAATATCATTTTTGTTTTGACCATTAGTTGGTGAAATAGTGAAATAGTCTAACATCAAATGTATTTTTTCTCGAGACAAGTGAAAATAAAACCTGATCAAATGTCACTTGTTTTTAACGTTAATTAACTTTTTAGAATAATTTCCTGGAAACTTGACATTCTTGATGCTGGTGGATCTGCTTTATTTCAAGACACTGCCACTTCTTGTTTCAAAGTATAGAAACAAGTTGAAATGACCATGTCAGTTATTAACTGACTATTTAGACTTTAAGAGCTAAAAATGCTTTTCTTATCTTCTTTGAGGAAACCATTTTCAGCCTCAACACCAGACCTTAGATAGGTCTTTATCAGACATTTTTTTGTATGTATTTATTTCTCGTGCAGACGTGGACTTACTTCTCCCGTGCTCTTTCATGAAGGTGATGAGATCCTTGTAGTCTTTGTAGTCGTCCTCGTACGGCAGGGCCTCCACCGTCATGTTCATCTCCAGCTTCAGGTTCAGGTAGATGCCCTCAGACAGGAAGTAGTGCGGCCGGTCGTCCTGCCTCAGGTCGTGGAAGATCACCACGGCCCTGGAGGTCCAGTTAAAGTGCGTGTGCAGCACGTTCACAAAGTCCCCCAGCTTGGTGGTGGACGGCCCGGTGCGCACGATGGTCCTGTACTCCTCCCTCTTGTCGAAGCCGTACGCTGGGCCCCCTGCCGTGATCAGCGGGAGCTTCCAGTGGGACGCGAAGCGGGCCACAGAGGCCAGCGGGTACACGCACCCGGGTCCGAAGAACGCGTCGGGCCGGATGTAAAGCTTGGCGTCCACGGCGACAACCTGGATCAAGTCAAGTCAAGTCAAGTTTATTTGTAGGCTATAGCCCTAATTCACAAGCATGTGTCAGAGGGCGTTACAGAGAATGTGTCTAGCTAAATCTAGCTAAGCACAATCAATAAACATAATTGAACAACAATGTATATAAAGCATATAAAAGACAACCATAGAAGAGAAGAGAAGAGAGAGAGGGGAAGAAAGAGCAGAGGGAGGGAGAAGGGAGGAGAGACAAGAGAGCGGCGAGAGAGAAGTGGAGAGAGAGAAGAGCAGGATAAGACACAGAAACTAACTACTCTACCAAACTACCAAACAATCTAGCTAATCTGCAGCTAATATGCCCTATCCTGACCTACTCTAACCTATCCTAACCTTAGCCTGAACTACCTAGTAGCAACCAAACAATCTAGCTAACCTATAGCCTAACCTGCCCTATCTTGACCTACTATAACCTTAGCTTGAACATAGCAACCACATTCTACAGCCTAACCTAGACCAGTGGTGGTTCTCAAACCTTTTCATGAGAAATTAGACTACAGACCCCTAATTGATCAGATTTTTGTCAAACAGTCCCCCATCTGATAAGATTTTTTCTTTTAGATGTTTTATTACAGAAAGTGTATGAAACTCATAACAATAATTGTCATACATTCTATCATTGTTACTTATGGATGGAATTATAGTGACAACATTCTCGTTTTTTCCTGGGAGGGGACCCCCTGGAACCCCGTCAAGGACCCCTGGGGGTCCCTGGACCCCACTTTGAGAACCAACCACTGACCTAAGATACCGGCAAGCAGGTGTTGTGCCAAAAGGTGAATGCCTGCCAAGAAGTGCATGTCTACCAAAAAGTGATTGCCCTCTGCAGCTATTCTCGTTTAGGCCTATTTGGAAACTAGACTATAATAAACATGATTTATAAGTCAAAATATAGATACACTTTCAGTCATCCTTATAACTGCATTATTTTACCTGTTATCTGGCCTAGATTATAACCAATCCAGTCCTTTTTACCAGTTTAAATGTCTGCAATATGATGGCAAACACTTGTGTGGCAGCTATAATGCCTTTTTGGCGCAGCCTACCTGGGCTTTGCTCTCGGCGCAGGAGCCGGCTTGCGGGTCCTCGGTGCTGAAGTTGAGGATGTTGATGGAGCGGCCGACTAGCAGTCCGTACTTGCGGCCCAGATCTTCGTGCGCCATGAGGATGGCCGGGAAGACGCGCGGCAGAGCCCACGGGTACTTGGTGTGGTTGTCGGGCAGCATCACCGCCACGGTGATGTTGCCTCCTCCGTTGCACCGGGACCGGGAGACGAGGCAGCAGGAGAGCGCAGCCAGGAACAGGCAGCATCCCGGTGTGCTTCGGCATCCCATTTCTCCCGGTTGGTAAGTCCGCGTGAGGAAAGTAGTACGGCCACCGTGAGCGCACCTTCTAGAGTGTAAAGACGGTGAGACCAAACCATATGTCTTTCTCTCTGGCGCTGTCTCTTAAAAGTCCAACAAAGTCGGTAGCAGCGGCGCGCTGTGCCGACCCGTCTGTGCCATTTGTCTGGGAAAAGTAATTCTGCGTTACAATGAAGTTATTTTACGCGTCCCAGAGCGGGTTTCCACGGCGGCGCAGTCCTCACGCTGATGTTGCCCAAGTCTCTCCGACAGTGATAACGTCCATCCAGATGACTGCAACTTAAATCAGAGCAAGATCCTGCCTGCTCAGCCCCCACACGTCACACACTGCAAAGAATATCACCTCGACAACTCATTTAACTCACGGAGCCTTATCTTAAAAACTAACAGAAGCTTATGTCCAGTGCAATTCGACTTGTTTACAATAATCGACTTGAATCAAAACATGTCGCCATCTTGATATTTTTGGAGTGATAGGATGGAGATTCTGTTCGTTTCAACCAGTGGTTCAACCAGTGGTTCAACCGCTGTCTTTCGGACAAAGTATATAGGTGAAACTGCATTGAAAACAAGTGGAAAGTTAGTGTTGAAGTGAATAAGCCAAACTGGTGCTTGTGAATTCTTACTTGTATGAGAAAGAAATGGTAAATGGACAGGATTTGGATTTGCAATAAAATAAGTTTGAATATGAGACTGAATGACTTGAAGGGGACACTTTTTGCAGCGTTTGACCAGGTCTACTCTAAACGGGCTTCAGGCGCCCCCTGCTGTCTCGAGTGCGTAATTGATGGCCAATGTATTTCTTTTTTTCATTGCCCAGTGCCCACACATACACTAAAGACCTTGCATAGGTTTTTATTCTATGAATAATTGTACACCTTCTCAAAAATTAACCGAATGCCTGCGATCAAAGGCATACTGCGAAATTATCCATCTAAAAAAAAAAAAAAAAGTTCAGCCCTGAGTCTTAAAATCGTGTTTTTTGACACAACACCGAGGGAACTACTTATTTTTAGTGCAGTTGGAAGCAAGGTCTTCAGTCTGGTATCAGTCAAACTTAAGTTAAGCTATTCGAGAAAACAGAACATGCATAATGGACTTCACAGGAACGTCCTAAAGCTGAAAAGTGAGATGTTTGAATTGATAGTGGTGATTCATGCCATATATATACATATATATATATACCGGTATATACATATATTTAGAACACGGCTCTCTTGAATACTCGATTCTGATTGGTCAATCAACAATATTCACCGGTCATTATTTCTCGACAACCGACCGCTGCTCTGCCACACCTGGATTAAGTAAGGGATAATGGATAGTGAGCCGGTGATTACTGGCGAAATAATGACCGACAGGTGATATTGAGCCCGACGCGCAGCGGAGGGCTTAATCATTCACCTGAAGGTCATTATTTCCAGTAATCACCGGCTCACTATCCATTATCCCGCTTAGAACACGGCCTACAACTAAATCATTCAATAATCTGACAAAAATAATTATTCAAATAGATTTTTTAATAGCGTTTTCAATGACAAAGCGGTTTCATTCATAATTGGCACACAAGACACCACAGCTGCAACTGGTTGGCCTAATTAGTAGTGTCTTGCTGACAAAAGGCTCTTATCAACTGATTAATCCAGGTGTGGCAGAGCAGCGGTCGGTTGTCGAGAAATAATGACCGGTGAATCTTGTTGATTGACCAATCAGAATCGAGTATTCAAGAGAGCCGTGTTCTAATCAGTTGATAAGAGCGTTTTGTCAGCAAGACACTACTAATTAGGCCAACCCGTTGCAGCTGTGGTGTCTTGTGTGCCAATTACGAATGAAACCGCTTTGTCGTTGAAAACGCTATTAAAAAATCTATTTGAATAATTATTTTTGTCAGATTATTGAATGATTTAGTTGTAGGCCGTGTTCTAAGCGGGATAATGTATATTGAGGTGGTGATTACTGGGAAATAATGACCTTCAGGTCATTATTGCGCGCGTCGGGCTCAATCCACCTGTCGGTCATTATTTCCCCCGTAATCACCGCCTCAATATACATTATCCCTTACATATTTATACAACAGTTAGTTCCGGCCAGGCAATTTGATTGGACAAGAGGGATCCTACCAGTGCCAATATTTCATGATAATGCACTGGCGCTTCACTGTGTGTAGATCACTCCGCTTCACAGCTGGCCTAATCAACAAAATGCTTCACAGCTGTAGAGGAGACAGTAGTAAAGTAGACAGCCTGCAGTTAATTAGGCTGATTAGGCTACATTTTCAGCAAAGCAAAAAGCTGAGGGGACTTTTTTAATCAGCTTCGTTTAATAGAACTGTTGTATAAAAGCAATATCACACTCAAGGTCGTGCTGTTGTCTAATATCGGCACTGCTGTGATTATCTTAGGCACTCGGCTGCGGCCTCGTGCCTACGACCGAATCACAGCAGTGCCAATATTAGCCAACAACCGCACACCCTCTCGTGTGATATTGCTTAAATATATATATATATATACTGTAGATAGAAAAGGTCATACGGTCACTCGTGTTTTGTAAGTGAGCAGTAGGAATTCTTAATTTATTTGACCTATTTATTTGGTGGTTTATTATAGTTATCCTATATTTCTGTTCCACCTGTCACACTGCTCCATTGAATCTTTCCTCTTTTTCTTAGTTTTCTGTTTTTATTTTGACTGTCAAAGCACTTTGTAAAGTCGTGGCACTCAAAAGTGCTATATATATATATATATATATATATACAGTATATATATATATATATATATATATATAAACAATTTCTAAGTTTAGCAGCCCTATTATTATAATCAAGATATGCATTTACAGGGGGAGCCACAGAAAAGAGAATAAGCCTGGGGAAATCTGGCTCGGAAAAGCAACCAGGCGAGAGTTTTGAACAAGTTGCTATATTTCTAAATGTGAGGTTGTGACAGGTGTGGAGACGTGGGTTGCAGCAGTTGATGCAGGGTATAAAAAAAAAACCCATAGGAACATGTTTCATGGTCACTAGAAAAGAGTAAACTCCGTATCCTGGAGATATTTCTTAGGTCTAGATAAAACAAATGTAACACCAATACTTCAGGCACAATCTTTTGGGGGAATTGTACAAAAAAAAGTGTAAGCGGGAGGGGGACTATTAATTAAATTTTCCTACCTAGAATCTCCCCGGCTGGTCTGAGGATTCAATCATCTAACCCTCCAGCCTTGAGTGGTTCTTCTCTACTCATCAGAATATCACAGCAGCAAAGATATTTATCTGTGTTAAAGCTATTAAGTTTTGAGTCCATTTAGAGGTGGCCGAGGCTCCACTGGCACTCTGTCATGTTGCGTTAACGGACGGACAGCTGTGTCTCTGCTAAAAGTGTTTTTTTTCTGAACATTGTCCCCATTTTCTCCCCAATTGTACTTGGTCAATTTCCCCCCTGCTGCCCGGGTCGCTGCTCCACCCTCTGCCGATCTGGGAGAGCAGAGACTAGCACCATGCTTCCTCTGACACATGAGCAGTTGCCAGCCGCTTCTTTTCACCTGGCAGGGGGCGATTCAGCAGCAGGATGTGGGAGGATCACGCTATTCCCACCAGTTCCCTTCCGGTCCGACTAAGCAGAGGAGGCGCTAGTGTAGCGACCAGGACACATGGTAATGGTAATGGCCTGCATTTATATACTGTAGCGCTTTTATCCAAAGCGCTTTACAGTCAGTAGGTACATTCACACATACCTCCAATCCGGCTTCCCACTAGGGCTGCAACTAACGATTATTTTCATAATCGATTAATCTGTCGATTATTTTCTCGATTAATCGATTAGTTGTTTGGTCTATAAAATGTCAGAAAATGGTAGCAAATGACGATCAGTGTTTCCCAAAGCTCAAGATGACGCTCTCAAGTGTCTTGTTTTGTCCACAACTCAAAGATAATATCAGTTTACTGTCATACAGGAGTAAAGAAACCAGAAAATATTCACATTTAAGAAGCTGGAATCAGAGAATTTAGACCTTTTCTCTTAAAATTTTACTCAAAACGATGAATCGATTATCAAAATAGTTGTCGATTGATTTTCTGTCGATCGACTAATCGATTAATCGAATAATTGTTGCAGCTCTACTTCCCACCCGCAGACCCCAGCCAATCATGCCTGTATGGACCAAGCCGGAGGTAACACAGGGGTGCGAACCTGCGACCCTCGTGTCGGTAGGCAGGGAATCTGCCGTTACTGAGCAAAACTACCTGGACGCCCTGCGTTAAAGGCCCTGTTAAAGGCCCTGCGTTTGTAATCATCGGGTCAACCTCACATTAGATGGGAAAGTTGGGATTTCTGCTCATCAAACACTATGAAACAACTCATTCAATAACAACACCTGCTCGTAGCTTGAAACGAGGCACCTCAGCTATTTATTCAGTCTGGTCAATAAGAGTTGAACAGGGATGACAGCAATCACAGATAATCAGGCCGCCAAACATACAGACATCCCATAATAACATTAGAGGGAAAGATGACTGACTTTGTTTATGATCCACATTAAACGCAGCAGCTAAACATAATGGAAATACACCAACAACATCTTCGATAACGAGGTATATTTTACATTCTCAGTGTGAAACTAATTATTAGCCCTTCATTATTCATTGGATACATGACTCCCTTAAAAAAATCTCTGCTGCAAATCATCCAGACATAACTCAAGATCAATCATGAATGTGTTCTATACAAATTGTTATAACGACAGCAAAGAGAGAAAGTAAAGAGTCTAAAAATGCATACTAGATTAACATTAGGTCCATTTCCAAAAGGAGTCTTCTTTCGGTCCATCTGTCCTCTACTCCTTCAGCCAGGTGAGCAGCTGAGGTGCATAGTAGGTGATGATGATGTCGGCACCTGGAGCAGAGAGTGGGCGGGGTTAGAGAGTGGGCGGAGTTAATGATTAGTGGGCGGGGTTAATGATTCATAGACCAGGGTTCCTTCCCACACATTTTCATGGATAACATTTCAAAACTTTTCCATGACTTTTGGAGGATCTATAATAGGATTTCCATGTGATGTGAGGCGGTGACTCTGAATCCACAGCAGAAATGATTACTACACTGGACAACCAGGACACAGCTCTTTATAATGGATTTACTTCATCACGTTACATGATGGAAGCTGGTGAAATAAAACAGGAATTTCCCATAAAGATTTTCATATAAAATACAAGAAGCACTAAAGTCAACACGCATTAGAGCTATGTTATGTCAACCGCTACAGAAAAGAAATTCGCTGTTATGTTACATTATGTGGAAGGTTACCCATGGAAGATTTGATTACTGTAACAAATTAATTTTATTACACACAACAAAATGCTATGACTTTTCAAAAACATTCAAGGATTGTACAAATTCCATGACTTTTCCAGGCCTGCAAAACGAGATGTTGAAATTCCACAACGTTTCCAGGTCTTCCATGACCATGGGAACCCTGACTACTAGTGAAATAGGGAGTTGAGGTTATCGGGGCATGACTCCAGACTCCAGCCTCCCCTCCCCTCTCCTCTTCTCCCTTCCCCTCCTCTTCTCCCCTCCCTCCTCTCACCTGCCCCTCCCTCTCCTCTCCTCCCTTCCCCTCCCTCCTCTCACCTGCCCTCCCCTCTCCTCTCCTCCCTTCCCCTCCCTCCTCTCACCTGCCCCTCCCTCTCCTCTCCTCCCCTCCCTCCTCTCACCTGCTCCTCCCTCTCCTCTTCTCCCTTCCCCTCCCTCCCCTCCCCTCTCCTCTCCTCCCTTCCCCTCCCTCCCCTCTCCTCTTCTCCCTTCCCCCTCCCTCCTCTCACCTGCCCCTCCCTCTCCTCTTCTCCCTTCCTCTCCCTCCTCTCACGTGCCCCCCCTCTCCTCTTCTCCCTTCCCCTCCCTCCTCTCACCTGCCCCTCCCTCTCCTCTCCTCTTCTCCCCTCCCTCCTCTCACCTGCTCCTCCCTCTCCTCTTCTCCCTTCCCCTCCCTCTCCTCTTCTCCCTTCCCCCTCCCTCCTCTCACGTGCCCCCCCCTCTCCTCTTCTCCCTTCCCCTCCCTCCTCTCACCTGCCCCTCCCTCTGCTCTTCTCCCTTCCTCTCACCTGCCCCTCCCCTCTCCTCTCCTCCCTTCCCCTCCCTCCTCTCACCTCCCCTCCCTCCTCTCACCTGCCCCTCCCCTCTCCTCCCCTCACCTCTCCTCCCTTCCCCTCCCTCCTCTCACCTCCCTCCTCTCACCTGCCCCTCCCCTCTCCTCTCCTCCCCCTCCCTCCTCTCACCTGCCCGGCGGAAAGACGTCATGGCCTCCATCACGGCGGCGCGCAGCTGGAAGGCTCCGGCCTGCGCCCCGTGCCACAGCATGGCAAACTCCCCCGACACGTTGTACACTGCCAGGGGGTGATGGGGGTGCTGCACAGGAGAGAAAAGAGAAGATTACAAACAACTTGGATACTCTTGACATCCCAGGCATGTGATTGGCAAAGGACACAAAGAGAAGGAAATTATACTGAGCATAGTAAAATATTTATATAGAGGCACAAATTAAGAAATGTTTTAAACATTTTCTTACGTTTAAGGGAAACAGGTCTCTTCAGTTGAAAATAATATAGATGTTTCATGTGAAGAGAATTAGTTTTTGCATTTATGAATGGGAGGATTCAATACCTAACTGACTAACCAGCTGACTGGAGAGAAATAGTAAAATTTGATCCAACATTATATTGAAGATGCTGCTGAGCTTAAAAACAGAAAACAAACAAACTGCTGTAGCTTGTAGGCATCTAACCATCAAGTGTCAGTCCAAGCTAGCTAACACTATTTCGATCTAGCTACCTGTACCTCAACAATGACCTCAACTCTGCCTGATTTTTGCTGTCTTCCCAGATATGATAATCAATCACTTGATTAAACTAACCTATAAACATATCTTACCTTTCTTCCTCTTGAAAAGGTGAAGATCCATGATTTTTTTTTTCTTTAACCTTTATTTATACAGGGGGAGTCTCACTGAGAGCAATACTCTCTTTTTCAGGAGTGCCCTGTTCACATTCACACACACATTCATACCTGGAAGCTGACCAGTACAACCACAGTCTAATCTGTTGGCCACTGAGCAGCTCCACTGGACCGGTTGGGGTTAAGGGCCTTGCTCAAGGGCACCTCAGTGGTGGTAATGAGGGAGGGGCCAGTGCTGCCTTGTGTCTTGTGTCTGGCTGGGATTGTGTTTCTCTGACCTACACTAGGACCGACCGGTTAAAATCCTCCATAACGTCCGTAGCCTATTCCTTTAGTTTAGTAGTCCTCAAACTACACAATGACAGATTTGCAGAGCCCGCTCCCGACGATGCAGAGACGCACAGAGCAGCGACAGGTGCGTTCGATTTGTGTCCCGGCATGTACCTTGATGCACCCAAAGCCAGGCTTCAGAGCAGGCTCACGTAAAATAACCAGCCCATTCTGACTACTAACTCAAATTGAGCCTACAGTCTGTGCAGGCAGTGAGAGGTGACAGAAATCTTCAACAATGTAAAACTTCAATTGGGACGACATATTAATTTATCAAATATATTCTGAGCTAATCTGAAAATATTCAGGGATTAAGCCCCGAAAGAAAGACCCTGGCAATGTCTCTGGAGGAGTGTTCGGCTTGTTGATTCCTCACCTGACTGCACTCGGCTACTCTCGTCTATTTTCCAGGTGGGCAGGTAGTTATATCAAATTAGAACACGGCTCTCTCGAATACTCGATTCTGATTGGTCAATCAACAATATTCACCGGTCATTATTTCTCGACAACCGACCGCTGCTCTGCCACACCTGGATTAATCAGTTGGTAAGAGCATTTTGTCCGCAGACGCTACTAATTAGGCCAACCAGTTGCAGCTGTGGTGTCTTGTGTGCCAATTACGAATGAAACCGCTTTGTGTTGAAAACGCTATTAAAAAATCTATTTGAATAATTATTTTTGTCAGATTATTGAATCATTTAGTTGTAGGCCGTGTTCTAAGCGGGATAATGTATACTGAGCCGGTGATTACTGGAAATAATGACCTTCAGGTGAATATTAAGCCCTCCGCTGCGCGTCGGGCTAAATCATTCACCTGTCGGTCATTATTTCCACAGTAATCACCGGCTCAGTATACATTATCCCTTAGCTAACGTAGGCTCGTCACACTGGTGAGTGTCGGTCACTCACCAGTGTGACTTTGGTGAGTGTCGGTCACTCACCAGTGTGACTTTGGTGAGTGTCGGTCACTCACCAGTGTGACTTTGGTGAGTGTCGGTCACTCACCAGTGTGACTTTGGTGAGTGTCGGTCACTCACCAGTGTGACACTGGTGAGTGACCGACACTCACCAGTGTGACGAGCCTCTTTACTTCACTCGGGCAAATCATGCCCCCCACAATTATTTTTTTACGGATCTGCTTCACTGCAGTCACAAAGGAAGAGCGAGTCAAGTAATCAAGTAATAATAATAATAATAATAAAGTAAAATCAATCTGTGATGTTGTATTGGTTGGCATTTGTATTGATGCTACTGGTGCAGCATCAGATCACCATTACAGAAGTAATGGGAGTTCATTTAATTTCACTAATACAGATTTAAATACAGGCTATACGCAGGAATCCTGAAGTTAAATTCAATAGCTTTTAAGACCTTTTCAAGACCTCAACGTTTTGTCACATCAGTGATAGGCGTGTAAATCACAAGTTTCATCACAATAAAATATATTGATATTTTTTTGATACGGACAACGATATCGTTGGACAACGATATGATATTTGCTGATATCACAAAGTCCGATACGATATCGATTCAATTCAGGGGTCTGCAATCTATATGGGACGACATAATATGCTCATTTAACACCATCAGCACAATAGCT
>NC_139638.1:11867309-11892309 GCF_964638095.1 Poromitra crassiceps
TGCTGTGTGTGCAGGAGAAGAGGAGGATAATGTCATGTGTGATGCTGTGTGTGCAGGAGAAGAGGAGGATAATATCATGTGTGATGCTGTGTGTGCAGGAGAAGAGGAGGATATCATGTGTGATGCTGTGTGTGCAGGAGAAGAGGAGGATAATGTCATGTGTGATGCTGTGTGTGCAGGAGAAGAGGAGGATAATGTCATGTGTGATGCTGTGTGTGCAGGAGAAGAGGAGGATAATGTCATGTGTGATGCTGTGTGTGCAGGAGAAGAGGAGGATAATGTCATGTGTGATGCTGTGTGTGCAGGAGAAGAGGAGGATAATGTCATGTGTGATGCTGTGTGTGCAGGAGAAGAGGAGGATATCATGTGTGATGCTGTGTGTGCAGGAGAAGAGGAGGATAATGTCATGTGTGATGCTGTGTGTGCAGGAGAATAGGAGGATATCATGTGTGATGCTGTGTGTGCAGGAGAAGAGGGGGATATCATGTGTGATGCTGTGTGTGCAGGAGAAGAGGAGGATAATGTCATGTGTGATGCTGTGTGTGCAGGAGAAGAGGAGGATAATGTCATGTGTGATGCTGTGTGTGCAGGAGAAGAGGAGGATATCATGTGTGATGCTGTGTGTGCAGGAGAAGAGGAGGATATCATGTGTGATGCTGTGTGTGCAGGAGAAGAGGAGGATATCATGTGTGATGCTGTGTGTGCAGGAGAAGAGGAGGATATCATGTGTGATGCTGTGTGTGCAGGAGAAGAGGAGGATAATGTCATGTCTGATGCTGTGTGTGCAGGAGAAGAGGAGGATAATGTCATGTGTGATGCTGTGTGTGCAGGAGAAGAGGAGGATATCATGTGTGATGCTGTGTGTGCAGGAGAAGAGGAGGATATCATGTGTGATGCTGTGTGTGCAGGAGAAGAGGGGGATAATGTCATGTGTGATGCTGTGTGTGCAGGAGAAGAGGAGGATATCATGTGTGATGCTGTGTGTGCAGGAGAAGAGGAGGATAATGTCATGTGTGATGCTGTGTGTGCAGGAGAAGAGGGGGATAATGTCATGTGTGATGCTGTGTGTGCAGGAGAAGAGGAGGATATCATGTGTGATGCTGTGTGTGCAGGAGAAGAGGAGGATAATGTCATGTGTGATGCTGTGTGTGCAGGAGAAGAGGGGGATAATGTCATGTGTGATGCTGTGTGTGCAGGAGAAGAGGAGGATATCATGTGTGATGCTGTGTGTGCAGGAGAAGAGGAGGATAATGTCATGTGTGATGCTGTGTGTGCAGGAGAAGAGGAGGATATCATGTCTGATGCTGTGTGTGCAGGAGAAGAGGGAGATAATGTCATGTGTGATGCTGTGTGTGCAGGAGAAGAGGGGGATAATGTCATGTATGATGCTGTGTGTGCAGGAGAAGAGGAGGATATCATGTCTGATGCTGTGTGTGCAGGAGAAGAGGGAGATAATGTCATGTGTGATGCTGTGTGTGCAGGAGAAGAGGGAGATAATGTCATGTGTGATGCTGTGTGTGCAGGAGAAGAGGGAGATAATGTCATGTCTGATGCTGTGTGTGCAGGAGAAGAGGAGGATATCATGTGTGATGCTGTGTGTGCAGGAGAAGAGGAGGATATCATGTGTGATGCTGTGTGTGCAGGAGAAGAGGAGGATAATGTCATGTGTGATGCTGTGTGTGCAGGAGAAGAGGAGGATATCATGTCTGATGCTGTGTGTGCAGGAGAAGAGGAGGATACTGACCACAGTGTCCGTGTGACGTGTACGGACACAGGCAGACATCGCACGCCACCAGCAGGTCGGGGAACAGAGATCTGATCTTCATCACCGCCAAAATTGCTGGAGTGGTGCCTGTGTCTGCACCAGAACCCCTCTCATCCTGAGGGAGGAGGAGGAGAGATGAACGTGTGGGTGTGTCTGTGAGAACTAATTTGGCTCGTCTAGCTTCATACTCCACTCTAAAATGCATTACTCAGAAGGTGGATAATTTTGTTTTGTGAGCTGAATATGCAGGGAGGGACTGTGGTCTAAGATATGTGAATATGCAGGGAGGGACTGTGGTCTAAGATGTGTGAATATGCAGGGAGGGACTGTGTGGTCTAAGATGTGTGAATATGCAGGGAGGGACTGTGGTCTAAGATGTGTGAATATGCAGGGAGGGACTGTGGTCTAAGATGTGTGAATATGCAGGGAGGGACTGTGTGGTCTAAGATGTGTGAATATGCAGGGAGGGACTGTGGTCTAAGATATGTGAATATGCAGGGAGGGGACTGTGGTCTAAGATGTGTGAATATGCAGGGAGGGACTGTGGTCTAAGATGTGTGAATATGCAGGGAGGGACTGTGGTCTAAGATATGTGAATATGCAGGGAGGGACTGTGGTCTAAGATGTGTGAATATGCAGGGAGGGACTGTGGTCTAAGATGTGTGAATATGTAGGGAGGGACTGTGGTCTAAGATGTGTGAATATGCAGGGAGGGACTGTGGTCTAAGATATGTGAATATGCAGGGAGGGACTGTGGTCTAAGATGTGTGAATATGCAGGGAGGGACTGTGGTCTAAGATGTGTGAATATGCAGGGAGGGACTGTGGTCTAAGATATGTGAATATGCAGGGAGGGACTGTGGTCTCAGATGTGTGAATTGGGTTATGACATTTGTTTATAACAGAAATGGCCACAGGTCAAAAATCGAACAATTTCCATCGCTAAAAAAATACCTGACAGAAATAGGGGAAGGCAAAGTAGAGAAAAGCACTGTACAGCTCCATCAAACTGACTAAACTGTAGACAGAAACATTTCTCCTCCATCTCCATAGCCTGGCTAAACCCAGCCTCCACCTAACCTCCACCTCCGTAGCCTGGCTAAACCCAGCCTCCACCTCTGTAGCCTGGCTAAACCCAGCCTCCACCTAACCTCCACCTCCGTAGCCTGGCTAAACCCAGCCTCCACCTCTGTAGCCTGGCTAAACCCAGCCTCCACCAAACCTCCACCTCCGTAGCCTGGCTAAACCCAGCCTCCACCTCCGTAGCCTGGCTAAACCCAGCCTCCACCTAACCTCCACCTCTGTAGCCTGGCTAAACCCAGCCTCCACCTAACCTCCACCTCCATAGCCTGGGTAAACCCAGCCTCCACCTAACCTCCACCTCTGTAGCCTGGCTAAACCCAGCCTCCACCTAACCTCCACCTCCATAGCCTGGGTAAACCCAGCCTCCACCTAACCTCCACCTCTGTAGCCTGGCTAAACCCAGCCTCCACCTAACCTCCACCTCCGTAGCCTGGCTAAACCCAGCCTCCACCTAACCTCCACCTCTGTAGCCTGGCTAAACCCAGCCTCCACCTAACCTCCACCTCTGTAGCCTGGCTAAACCCAGCCTCCACCTAACCTCCACCTCCGTAGCCTGGCTAGACCCAGCCTCCACCTAACCTCCTCCTCCGTAGCCTGGCTAAACCCAGCCTCCACCTAACCTCCACCTCTGTAGCCTGGCTAAACCCAGCCTCCACCTAACCTCCACCTCCGTAGCCTGGCTAAACCCAGCCTCCACCTAACCTCCACCTCCGTAGCCTGGCTAAACCCAGCCTCCACCTAACCTCCATAGACTACAGGCACAGTCTGTGACGTCACATTGAAAGTGGAGTTCACCACCTTCCTGGAGTATGAATGTCCTAGCAGCCATTTTGCAGTTTACATACCTTTGCTACTTTTGCAGGCACGCCAAAAATCAGCACACATTTTAAGCCATTCTCCACAAGCGGGCGCAGCATCCCCTCAATCTTGTTAACCCCATATCTATGGGGGGGGAGAAAAGAAAAATCATACAATTATATTATATGGTCAAGACGGCCGCTTCACTGCTAATCTTTCGGCAAAAACTTAAAACGCACCTTTTCAGGCTCCACCTGGCCCCTTCTTGAACCAACATCTCTCTCTCTCTCAAAAGAAATTCACTCTACTTCAGTGCGGTAGTAGCTTGATATATCAAGTGTCTAGCCAATCTGCTCCCACAATTGAGCCTTTCTGTCTGTTGTGATAGTTTCTCCATATGATTAGTTGCCAGAAAAGCACCACCAGACACCAGCGTCTTTCTGAAAAGTTAAATTATTCTCAGCTGGGAGCGCTGGGAGTCGGGCGCACAAAAACGCCTGAGCGCTCTGAAAATAGATGCTGGGCGCAGCGCACTTTCTCTAGACGTCCGTGTGCGCTTGCATACGCTCTCCCCCCATTGGAAACAACTGAAAAAAGATGCTGGACCTGATGAAAAGACGCTAGATGGACACAGGCCCAAAGTATAACATGTATTATAAAAGACATATTAATGTGTTAAAGATAAGTAATACAATGTATAAGTAGAAAGGTATGAATGTGCTTACAAATACATCATATGAGTATAAATCATAGGAAGAGATTACATTTGCCATCATACATCTCAAACAGGGATTTCAAGCCTGAGGTGAAGCTCAGCGCCCAGTGATGTTCCTGTGCTCAAATGTTTCTGTGAGAGTGAAGGTAAAAGACAAGAGGACACAGAGTGTGGAGAGAGGCTGAATGAAAGAGTGTAACGGATCCTCTTCTTATCTTGGTCCAGACCCAGTGTGTGGCTCTGGCTCCGCCCGGCGCCCTGCCTGCCTGCCTGCCTGCTTTATCTGAAGGAAACACCCAAACCCTCGTACGCTCACGCCCGCACTGCCACTCCAAAAGAAAACTACCGGCTTCAATTCTCACCGTGCTTGAAGTGATTTTTATTACAGGGGGCAGCAGAGTACATCAGCCTGTTTACTTCATCATCATCTGTTGACCCCTGCTTAGTTTGCTGCGTATAAACCAATACAACATCTTCAGTATAAAACACACGGTTCACACTTAAAAAGTGTGTTTTAGAATCCTTTTATAATAATAATAATAATAATAGATGGGACTTATATAGCGCTTTTCCAGGGCTCAAAGACGCTTTACAATAGGCTAAACAAAACTAAACACTGAGGGGGGCGGGGGGAGACGTTAGTGAACATATAACGACAGAGATTACACTAAACACTGAGTACTATGTGGGGGGGGGGGGCGATAGTGGTGGGACAAGACAGTAGACAGAGACAGCACACTAGCAAGGATAGGGGGAGGGAGCAGAGGGACTAAGGGAAGGCGGTGTTAAAGAGATGGGTTTTGAGGCGGGAGTGGAAGACTGTGAGGGACTCTGATGTTCTGATGTCTTGGGGGAGGGCGTTCCAGAGTCTGGGAGCTGCCCGAGAGAAAGCTCTGTCCCCAAAGCTGCGGAGTTTGGACTTGGGGGTGGAAAGGAGGTCGGCTGAGGAGGATCTGAGGGACCGGGAGGGTTGGTAGGGGGAGAGGAGATCTGTGAGGTAAGGGGGGGCCAGTTTATGAAGGGCTTTGTAAGTGATGACCAGGATTTTATAGTTGATGCGGTAGGGGATGGGAAGCCAGTGGAGTTCTTTGAGGACAGGGGTGATGTGGTGCCAGGATTTGGTGTGGGTGAGGAGTCGAGCTGCTGCATTCTGAACCAGTTGGAGTCTGTTGATGAGGGTGGAGTTGATGCCGTGGAGGAGTGAGTTGCAGTAATCCAGGCGGGAGGAGATGAAGGCGTGAATGAGAGTTTCAGCAGTGGAGTGTGAGAGGGAGGGGCGAATTTTGGCAATGTTACGGAGGTGGTAGAAGGAGGATTTGACAATTTGACGGATGTGGGGTTCAAGGGAAAGGGTGGGGTCAATGATGACACCAAGATTGCGTGCCTGGGAGGAAGGGGAAACAGTGGTGTTGTCGATGGTGAGGGTGGGGTTGTTGGTTTTGGAGAGAGTGGACTTGGAGCCGATGAGGAGAAGTTCTGTTTTATTGCTGTTGAGTTGTAAAAAGTTTTCTTGCATCCAGGATTTAATGGCAGACAGGCAGGAGTTGATGTGGGAGAGGGGTGGGTTGTGGGGGGAGGTGGTGCTGAGGTAGATCTGAGTGTCGTCGGCATAACAGTGAAAGTCCAGGTTGAAGTGACGGAGGATCTGACCGAGGGGGAGGATGTAAGTGATGAACAGAAATGGACCGAGTACAGAACCTTGGGGGACACCGTGTGAAACTATAGAGGGAGCAGAGGAGTGGTTGTGTAGGGAAATGAACTGAGAACGGTTGGAGAGGTAGGAGTGAATCCACCTGAGTGCAGTACCTTCGATACCGAGATCTTCCAATCTGGAGAGCAGGATGTTATGGTTCACGGTATCGAAGGCTGCACTCAGGTCGAGAAGGATGAGGATGGTGAGGGATCCGGAGTCGGCAGAGGTGAGGAGGTCGTTGAAGACTTTAAGGAGTGCTGTTTCAGTGCTGTGGAGGGGGCGGAAACCAGATTGGAGGGGTTCGAATAGGTCATTGGAGTGCAGGTGGTGTTGAAGTTGGGTGGCTACTATGCGTTCCAGGGTTTTTGAGAGGAAGGGGAGGTTGGAGATAGGCCGGTAGTGATTGAGGCAGGATGGGTCAAGACCAGGTTTCTTGAGGATGGGAGTGACGGCAGCAGTTTTGAAAGCAGAGGGGACAGTGCCATGGGAGAGTGAGGAGTTGAAGAGGTTTGTGAGGTAGGGGCAGATGACAGGAAGGCATGATTTCAAAAGGGGGGTGGGGAGGGGGTCAAGGGAGCAGGTTGTGGGTTTGGATGAGCTGATGAGTTTGGAGACGGTGGAGGCAGTGACAGGGGTGAACCGGGAAAGACGGTGGTGGGGGGGGAGGCTAGGAAAGGCAAGCGGGATGGAGAGGAGAGAAGCAGGGGTAGGGGCAGCTGGGGGGGACAGAGGGGACAGTGATTGGTAGATGGTGGTGATTTTGTCAGCAAAGAAGTGAAGGAAAGCAGTGCATTGTTCAGATGAGGAGGTAGGGAAGGCGTCGGTGCGGGGCTTGAGGAGGCTGTTGACGGTGGAAAAGAGGGTTGTGGGATTACGGCTGGGATCGTTGATGATGGAGGAAAAATAGACAGACTTGGCGGCAGTGAGGGCATCTTTGTAAGTTGAGAGGTGGAGTTTGTAGGCTTCGAGGTGAACGGTGAGTGGTGTTTTCATGATGAGTCTTTCCAATTGGCGGCCGGTCTGTTTGAGTGTGTTTATGTTCTCATGATGCTCATTCATTTATTTCTATGAATGCAGAAGAAATATCATATCACTTCCTTTTGACTGCAAACCATCTTGTTGTTGTTGTTTTACATCTGCTCAAACATAACGGGATAGAGAAGAACATCCCTGACTGGAAGTAACAGCAGGAGAGTGTTTGTTAAAGCTTTTTAAACTATTAGCCTATTTCACGTCAGTGAAATGTAGGAATTTAGCCGGGGCAAAAAATGACCCCAAGATCTTAAAAACCAGGATCCAGGGGCAAAAACTTGCCCCGAAGATTTTGATTGTTTTCTTTTCATTCAATTCATTTAATTTCCACCTCTAACACCCACTCAGCAGCACCTCTAACACCCACTCAGCAGCACCTCTAACACCCACTCAGCAGCACCTCTAACACCCACTCAGCAGCACCTCTAACACCCACTCAGCAGCACCTCTAACACCCACTCAGCAGCACCTCTAACACCCACTCAGCAGCACCTCTAACACCCACTCAGCAGCACCTCTAACACCCACTCAGCAGCACCTCTAACACCCACTCAGCAGCACCTACAAGCTGCTGCCAGAAGAAGATGAAGAACAACAACAACACATTCACACAACACACCAGTGTTGTTGTTCACACTAGAACAACAACACACAGTGCTGTTGTTCACACTAGGCCAGCAGGGGGTCCAAACCTTTTTTGGTTTGTGACCCCACTTTGACATACCAAAAAGCTAGGAGCTAAGAGCAGACTTTTTTTTTTGTTTTGTTTTTCAGAATCTTAAAACGTTGTGAAAATCAAACGTGTTGTGTTGACAGGACAGCCTCTCTAAGCACCAGGCATGTCAAATGAGCAGCATGGTGTTAGTTAAGTTAAGTTAAGATATGGTGTAGGGATGCACGATATATCGGCAATCATATCGGTATCGGCCGATGTTAGTCATTTTTTAACATATCGGTCATATCGGTATCGGTCAGATGTTGCAATGTTAATATCGGTTATCATTATCAGCCAAATTCTTCACATTGACATGAAATAATGCAGTAAATCTATGATTTATGGGCTTTTCCAAAGGCTTTGCAAATAAAGAAATGCATAACTTTTTCAAATTCAGTGTTAACATGTGTTTTTCAGTATGTACAAAATGTGATGATCATAAAAATGTGGTTTTATACAGATCATATCGACATCGGTAAATATCGGTTATCGGCCATAACAGCAATGTTAATATCGGTTATCGGCATCGGCCAAAATTTTCATATCGGTGCATCCCTAATATGGTGTTAGTAGTTGTGATCATACCTGGCTTGTCCTGGGAGGCTGGCGATGGGCTCCACTGCATCTGCACTGTCTCTGTCGGGAAGAATGACAAACAACCAGTGTAGGATTTTAGAGAGGGGTAAGGGAGAAAATGCCCCCCCAAAAATCTCAGAATGCCCCTAAAAACCATGTCCGAGGGGCAAAAATTGCCCCCAAGATTTCGATTCTTTTATTTTCATTCAATTAATTTAATTTATTTTCCATCTCTAACACCCACTCCACTCAGCACCTGCACGCGTCGCTGATTGCCAGAAGAACACACAGAACAACACACACACACACACACACACAAAGTGCTGTTGTTCACACTACGCTTTAGCAACTTTGTGGACTAATTACAATTTATTTTAAGTTCCCTCAAAATGTTGCCCCCAAAATATTTTTTTAAATTTCCTGCACTGCAAACAACGCAGATTTCTCACAAATATGAGCCAAGATCAGCTGGTGACCCTGCGACTATGGTCGAGTTATGTTTATTGCAGCATTTTATCATGACTCTCAAAGGACTTTTCATACCAACATATACAGTACCGGTACATACTAACTGTACATCTCTATACAACAACATACATGCAGTACAGCGTATACTACAACAAACAGTACATACATGCAGTACAGCATATACTACAACAAACTACAGTAAACGCAGATTTACCACAGATATGAACCAAGATCGATTGTTGACCCTACGACTTCTGTCACGATCCTTACATTTGATTTGACCCAGAGTTTAGTGCATGTGGAGAATGTGGAGAATAGAGAAATGTTTACGTGATGAAGATCGGGTAGATGAGGTTGTCGGGTCTTAAATCGGTGGCGCTGCTCTGCCAGTGTCGGAGCGTCGGGTGGAAATAGCCACTGTGGAGGAGCGAGTCTGCTGGCGTCTGCATCTTTTCCCTGAGAAAGAGAGAGAGAGAGAGAGAATAAATCAGCCACTAACACACAGCAAACACTTTTCCCACACAGCTTACTTCTGCTCCACCAAACGCCATCGCCGTTGAAACTGACCAGGCATGCGTGATGTCGCTTCTACTAACAACGGCCTGGCTCTGCCTCACTGCAGCTAAAGCTGCGTTCACACCGACCTATTAAAGTTTTTCGCTGGCATCGAGTTTACATACAAAGTCAATGCAAACGAGCGATTGAGCGTATATTCGCCCGGGAGAAAAATCGCTGGGCGTCCGAGCGACAGAGACAGAGCGATGGGGAGAAAATACGCTCGTCGCCCCAGATGAAAATATCCCAACTCGAGCGAAAATACGCTGGCATCAGTCGCTCGCTGTTCAACGTTGATTGGCTGCCGTGTGAGAGTGAGTCAAGGATCACACTGGCTTGGAACAAACCGCTGGTTTATTGTGTGGCAACAAACCGCATTGACAGCTGATTGACAGACTGACAGCTGACATGAAGTGAGGTCTGTACTACCGGTATGTAGCTCGCATTAGGAGCACGCTGATAGGCTTAGCTTGTAAACATCTACGGTGGCTCGTAGTGGACAAATATCATGACATTGCGTAACGTTATAGCCCCCACATGTCCGTCAATTCGTGTGCCTGTTGACGAGCGATTTAAACAGAGCGACAGAGCGATTCCAAAGGGTTGAATCAAGCAACAGAGAGAAAAATAAATATCTCGGTGTGAACACAGCTTAACAGGCTACAGGTTTTCACACCGTTATTCAATTAGGAATTCTTACATGAAATCATGAGCTGAAATGAGTCTGCTGCTCCTCCAGACACTTTTGTCTTCTTTTTTTGCACCAGCACCTTTACGTTTGTCATGTTGCATTTATGATATAGTCAAATTGATTATTTTGGGCAGATTTTTGTCCGGCTGATCTTTGGGAGTGTAGTACAGAACACATCTGATTATTATTATAAGTTTTCACTTTTCACTTCATCTTATCTCATTTATATTCAACTGCAACAACAGAGCCAATATTCTACCGTTTCAATTGTTTCACACAGCTGAATGAATAACAATGTTCCTGCATTATGATTGAATATGACTTTCTTCAAACTCACACGCAGTCTCAGGCCCGGTTCATATTGTGTGTCTTGGGTGATCTGATCTCAAGTAGACAGCTCTGTGACGTCAGTTCACACCTGACATTAGAATGCATCTCCATGTGCACAGGGGTGGCTGGTAACGAATTCATCAACGCACACGAGTAAAGGAACAAATACTTTTCATGTTCCTTTCTTAAAACTGTACTTCTACTCTGAGCCAGTAATCACTTCATCTACATGTGTCTACTCTTGAGCCAGATAGGGTAGAAACTAAGGAAGAGATTGAGAGATTGTTCATATCTCAATTCTATAGGCTTATAGGCTATCCTTATTTGTTTGAGTAGCCTATCTGCTCTACTTAATAAATAAAAAACTTTGTTCGTTATTTTTGCATTGGTCCAGACACCCTAAAAGTAGCTTGTACTTTGAGTAATTGGTTTTACTTTTATTTTTGTATTTTTTCTTTACTTTTACCTGAGTAGGTAGGTGTCTCAAATGCTAGGCTAATTTAAATTGTACTTGAGTTAAGTATAGATCTTCAGTACTCTACCCTCCCCCCGCCGTGTGCAAATAAACACGCACCTTGACCTGACATCATTTCCGTTTGCAAATGTAAGTCGCTGCAGCTGTGATTGTGGTTGCGTGCCGACCAAAGGCGTTGCTTTTTGGCTTGTCGTTTTTGTGTGTTTTTCAGCCGTGTAGGTTGCTTGGTGTAGGTTGCTTGGTGTCGGTTGGTTGCTGTAGGTTGGTTGCTGTAGGTTGGTTGGTGAAGGTTTCACCAGCGTAGTGTTGGGCATGCCAGATATCTTCTGGGTCCGGGGAGCGGGACAGAATGCTGGTCGGTCTGCTAGCACCCGTTCCATCTCCTTGTAAAAGGGAAAGTGTATCCTGTCCAGCCCGGGCTTGTTCTTTGAGTCCTTGGCTTTCCTGTAAATATTCTTCAGGTGTTTTACTTTACTTTGACACTGCCGCCATGAGCGACTGTAACCGTTCCCCGCCATGTCTCTAGAAATCTCCTCATAGATGGAGCGGTTGCGATAGGTATCCCTCAGTTTGCGCTGAACGGACTCTTCGGCCCAAAGGGAAATGAGACAGAGTGTTTCGGCTTTACTCCAGCCTACTCCAAATGCTCCGTCCACGTTGACGGCTGTCGCTTCTTCCTCTTCACTCGATCCCATAAGACTCCATCCATGTGAATCTTCTTCTACTTTGGGTTTACTGGTGGATCTCAGCCCACATGGATCCATTTGGCATGCAGTCGTTTCTTCTTCCGCTTCTTCTTCCTTTTGAGCCAGTAAGCTAGCTTTGACTTCACTACATACCTCCATTCTGGGACAGATAGGGGGAGAGAGAGAGGGGTAGGTGATGAAGAGAGGGGTAGAGAGGAAAAGATGGATATTGCGGGATATTGTTCATATCTCAATCGTATAGGGAACGCAATTAGGGATGCACGATATATCGGCATTAATTCATTCATGGCCAGTCGTTTTTTAACACATCGGTCTGATGTTGCAATGTTAATATCGGTTATCAGTATCAGCCCAAATGTTCACATTGAGAGGAAACAATGCGGTAAATCTATGATTTATGGGCTTTTCCAAATATTTTGGAAATAAAGAAATCCATTACTTTTTCAAATTCAGTGTTAACATGTGTTTACATTTTCAGTATGTACACAATTTGATTATCATACAAATGTGTTTTTATACAGAACACATCGACATCGGTAAATATCAGATATCGGCCATAAGAGCAATGTTAATATCAGTTGTCGGTATCGGCCAAAATGTTAATATCGGTGCGTCCCTACAGGCTATCCTTAGTTGTTTGATTAGCCTAAGCCTACTTCATCAAATTAGAGACGCATGATATAACTGCAACTATATCGTCAGTGGGCTGGTGATACTGTATTAGCTTTGGCATCAGCCCGATGAGTAAAACAACAGTAATGTCAATATCGGTTATAGTATCTATCATCCACAATCTTCATATTGAGAGGAAACAATACAGCAAATCTATAATTTATGGGCTTTTCCAAATGTTTTTGAAATAAACATGTGGAAAAGTCCATAAACATCAACTTTCTTTAAGACATTACTTTTTCAAATCGACAGTGTTCACGTTTGTACAAATGTGATTAGCATAGAAACTTGTTTTACATAAAATAACAAAATAATCATAATACTACTACTACTACTACTACTAATAATAATACGTTTTATCAACACAATAGCTGTTTTCCCCCCATGTACACCCTAAAAAAATATCAATATGGAAAGTAGCATGTACATTGATTTATTTATTAACCTGGTACTTTTTAACTTTTACTTGAGTAGGTTTATAAAATGGTAATTCTCACTTTGACTTGAGTGTAGTCTTTCACTACTCTACCCATTCTCACGCACCACTGGATCTCACTCAACACGTACCTTACATCATTTCCGTTTTCACAAACCAAATTCGATGTTGTTTTGTTAGTTCTTTCGGGACAGAAGTCGGACGGTCGGCAGAATGCCGGTCGGTCTGAGAGCACCATGTCCATCTCGTCGTAAAAGGGAAATCGTATCTTGTCCCCATCGGGCTTGTTTTTTGAGTCCTTGGCTTTCCTGTAAATATTCTTGAGGTGTTTTATTTTACGTTGGCACTGCCGCCATGACCGACTGTAACCGTTCCCCGCCATGTCTCTACAAATCTCCTCGAAGATAAACCGGTTGCGGTATGTGTCCCCCAGTCTGCGTTGGACAGACTCTTCGGCCCAAAGGGAAATGAGACAGAGTGTTTCGGCTTTACTCCATCCTACTCCAAACACTCCATCCATGTTGCCTGCTGTTGTATCTTCGTCGTCTTCTTTACTCGAGCCCAGAGGACTCCAGCCACGTGAATCCATTTTGCCCGTTGTTGTTGTTGCTGTTGTAGTTTCTTCCTCTTTACTCCATCCGAGTGCATTAAACATTGGTGTTCCTTCGTCTTCTTCTTCACTCCAGCCACATGAAGCATCTTCTCTCGGTTTACTGGCAGATCGCAGCCCACGTGAATCCATTTTGCCTGCTGTCGTTTCTTCTTCTTCTTCTTCTGTTTTGTTTACGGCTTCTTCGCTTCGCTGAGTGATGTACTTCCGGAGATCATATTGACGTCATGTGGCCCAGGGCTGAGTTCAGCCCCGACAACCATGCCGACAACAGCAGCAAAACGTTTATTTAAACGGAAACGGTGGTGCATTGAACATTCTGTTGTGTTATGCCACACTGCCAGCATCGCAGTTATTTGTTGGATCCACTGTGCGCACTGCACTAACGGCGGGGTTTATTTATGTATGTTGCTGCTACAACATGTAACACCTCTGCGCTGACACACAGGCACCAAACGAGAGGCAACGTTTCGCCCCAAAACAGGACAAAACAAACGTTGCACAGTTTGCAAATTGAACACACCCAATTACATACCTCTTGTGTATGAATTGAAAAATGCTGGAGGAAATACTCAACTTAAAAAATATATATATGTCAGAATTAGAACCAGATAGCCTACTTCACTTGATACCCCACAATTTCACTGAAAGATAAACAAAATGTAAAAATGTGTTGAGTTTCTGAGACAAAGATTCATAGCGAAACTTTAGAACTTAAAAAACAGAAAGAAAAAAAGAAGAGGAGATCATCAGTGATGTCACCAAGCGCCCAGGAACAGCTCTGGGTCATGGCTCTGGCCACGACAACCAACCTACTGGTATGCCTTCATCTAACAGACAGCGTCTCAAACGGAAAGGCTTTAAGTGACTGAAGTGTGTGTTGGACATTATGACATCATAACATTACGCCCTCCTCGATTTCTAGGATGGAGACTCTGTAACCCCATTGTGATCTTTCCGGGTAGACGATGCTACCCTACAAGAGTCCCGTATCCGTACATAGACTTGTGTTATGGGATTTATGACATCACTGATGATGTCACAATGGGTAAGTAGAGAAAGAGTTACAACATGACTACAACATGTCACTCATGTCTATTTGATTTATGAAATCACTGATTATGTCACAATGATTGATGACATCACTGATGATAATACAAAGAAAACGTCACAATGCAGCAGTTTCAGGGGAGGAGGCTCAGTGCAAGTGCAAAATATTACATTATTTATTATTACATTAGTGATCAAAAGGAGATCCCATAGAATTCCCTAAATGTGTGTGATTTTGTTAAAAAATAGTTGGAGGGATTTTTTTTTTACTGTTTTTCCCAACTTCCCAGAGTCAGAAACTAATAAATGCCATCAAGCAGACACTTTTTTATGTATTTGGTGGTGTAGTTTGAAGTAGGCTATGTCAAACAGCAATATCAGGCTATCTTGACTTAATTGTTGCGTGTGTATGGTATCAAAATACATAATCATGATCCAATAGGCCTCCAGGAATTGAGTGAGGGGGGCGCCTTTTTCCCAGATTTGTCTGGGGGGAGGCCCAGTTTCAGACTTTAAAACCCCTGGTATATACTGTACATAATACAGAAATTAAGAGAGAAAAATAAGTACAGCTTTAAAAAGTATAATGTATAAAATAGGACAATATTGTCCATATGTTTCTCCAGAGATGAGATGTATTTAATGTTTTTTTCCCCCGTTTTTAGATAGGCCTACTTTACAAACAGAATCATAGAATGTCTGACTAAACTGGCATTGCTATTATGTGCATATTGTTGCCCAACACCGCAATTTTATCAAATGATCAACTTCATTGTTGTTAGACTCTACAATCTTACCATAGGCTACTTAAGACCTTATGAGCCTCACCGATTATGAAGGAGGAAGTGAGCGTGAACTTTTGGATGCACATGACGAGATGTAGCAGACTACAGTTACACATGACGACATGTAGGCTACAGTTTGATACACATGACAGAGTGACATGTGGACACTTCTGGCATTCTGCCCTGCCAGCCAACTGGCGTGCTGTCCTGTCCCTGCAGCAAGCTAGCGACTTAACTTACCGCTAAAACATTCCATCTGTCACTTTGGCAAGATACTTTTGAATTGTTCGCTGTACAAGGCGTAACTAGTATGACAAACGCCTTAGCAACTCATTTAATACATTGGCTTTATTCCTGCCCGCCAACACTGCACACACATGAATCAAAGACGATGTGCCTACCTTTGAGCTGAGTGTCCGTCCGCGGTTCTTTTGACACACACTCCTCTTCACTTCGGTCAGTGAACTAGTCCGCCAGCCTCTGCTCTTCTTCTTTGGTTTATATCGGCGCTTGATGTGCATTGCTGCCACCTGCTGAACTGAAGGTAGGCCTACTAAAACCATGCCAAAGTCCTGACTCCTGTGCACTTTACTTTACTATGCAATTTATTTTTATTTCACTGTGTTCAATAACAGCGTGCAACATTTTTTTTTTTTTTTTAATTAAATAGTTTTGACTCAATCAATTGGGGAATCCCGGGACATGTGAAGGACTGACACAAATTCGACTACAGAGCCCTATTTGATAAGATTTTGTCCCAGCTCATACATTCATATTGTGTTCGTTATGGATGGAATTATTATTTGGGATCTGCACTTTCTCATTCAGTTTCCTCTAGGCACCTTTATTTATTTAAATTTCCACTGATGATTGTACTGCCGAATGTAGGCCTACTGCTGTGTAGAACTGTACTGCTCTCAGCCCCTAGTGTTACTACTGAATAACTATATCCACATGTAGCCTATTTAACTTTTCGATTTTTGTGTCCTAAACTGTACCTGTGTAATTGCACTTTTATTCTCAGGTTGTCTTTTTAAATTCTGGCAGGGGGACTGCAATGGAAACTAACCTGTGTTCATGAATGTACACCGTCCCTCTATATCAATTAAAAATAAATTCAAATTAATTATAGTGAAAATAAATTATCCCCCTTTTTG
Organism: Poromitra crassiceps; assembly: GCF_964638095.1. Classification (NCBI taxonomy): domain Eukaryota; kingdom Metazoa; phylum Chordata; class Actinopteri; order Beryciformes; family Melamphaidae; genus Poromitra; species Poromitra crassiceps. The sequence goes on from NC_139638.1 coordinate 11,883,622, forward strand.
CTGGGGACTCCCTGGAACCCCCTCCGGACCCCTGAGAACACCTACTGTCTAGTCTGGGGAGAGACAGGGGTCCTTGACGTGACATTATGTTACACACTTTTGTACTGTAGGTGGCGGTATGCACCTTGAAGTTGTTTGCGATCCGCTAATAAACCGAGAGAAGAAGAAGCCGACTCTTCTCGCGACACCACCAGACTGTGACCGCGAGAGAGAAAAGCAACAGAGCTAACTTGCTGCTTGCTAGTGTGTTGATGACTATTTTGTGCTCAATGTGCTGACAATGGAGCAGCAAGCGTCCGACTGTTGATATTAAGGTAAATAGTTTCAATGTCACAATAAATTACATAGTCATGTGTATCTATCCATTACTTGTGAGGCTGATCGCTCACTGTCTAATAACGTTAGCGTATGGCTAGGAGGTTCGGCTAACGTTAACTTGCATAATTGTAGCAGCTAGCTTGATACCATCGGAATTATGATGTAACTAGTAGTTATTATAACGTTGTGTCGAATATCACACACTGAATCGTGAACTGCAACAACCAGATAACTTGCGATCAAACTGAGGCTGATCAGGCTGATTCATTGATGAAACTGACAGGGGAATGAATTGATTCTCACTAGCGTTATTCCTAGTGAGATGTCACGTTATTATATGGCCTATTTTATCTAAGTTACAGACGAGTGAGTGTAACGTTAACGTCGTATCTCTCGGGTGCCTGCTTGTTTCATATCACTTGTTGTGTGATTGAACAGACTGTGCCTTCATGTCTGTCCTGTTTTGAATGTTGTGTTTCTTCTCTCGTCCAAAAAGCAGAGGGTCAATACTGCCTCCGACTGGCTGCACTCTCTACTTCTGCCTCCTCTGCTTCCAGCCCTCACATGGTGAATTCAAAGATGTTCCCAAGAGCAAGAAGCCCGCTCGTCTCTGTGTAGCACTTCACCACTGCTGTCAACGACTCCTTACCTCCACCCTGACTCTGGAGCTCCACCCCTCCTAGCCAGGGCGAGTGCGTGGCTCTGTCTCAGTCAGTCTGTCCTCGGGTTGAAGACTCCGCCCGCGTCTCTCCCTCTCCGCCATGTTCTCCCTGAGGGAGCTGGTCCAATGGCTGGGCTTCGCCACCTTCGAGCTGTTCCTTCACCTGGCGGCTCTGCTGGTCTTCAGTATGCTGGTGGCGCTGCGGGCGGACATGTTCACCCCCACACTGAGCTGGTGGCTGGTGTTCGTGCCGCTGTTTGCCGCCGACGGCCTCAGCACCTACTTCACAGCCATCGTGTCCATCCGGCTGTACCAGGAGAACGAGAAGCGGCTGGCGGTGCTGCGGCTCCTGTGGGTGCTGACGGTGCTCAGCCTGAAGCTGGTGTGCGAGGTGCTGCTGTGCCAGAAGCTGGCGGAGCAGGAGCAGGCCAGAGAGCTCTGGTTCGGCCTCATCATCTCACCTCTCTTCATCCTGCTGCAGCTGCTGATGATACGAGCGTGTCGTGTCAACTGAGGATTATAGGGTCGGGGGCGATATCGACGATGTCGGGCACAGCCGATGGTCTCGGCCCTCCACCATCGTAACATTGTGATGACTAGTATAAGAGCCACGTGCGGCGCGCACTGCATTAATGTCTGGCGCGCCGCGGGGAAAAGCAAGCAACGCATTTACCATCCCGTGCTGAAGCATCATTATCTACTGCTGTGCTTTATTATCTTACTAATGCTTTTCTCAGACAGTTTTATTCACACTCTCACAGACACAATTCTGCAGTTAAAGCCACACCGTTAGAAGTATTACGGTATTATTATACAATCTAATAACAGAAATATCAAATAGTATAACCGGTGTAATAGCCTATAACAACCATCACTCCTCCGTTACTCCACTGCTGCTGCCCCGCCTGCAGCCCCCCCCCCCCCACAACAACAATGCCATCGTCAAATTTGACCTGGACATCGTGATGGTTCAAGTTGGTAGACATCGTCCAACCCTACTGAGGTCTGCTGCCGCCGCTAACGATAGTCTGTTCACATCAGCAACAACGTAACGATAGTCTGTTCACATCAGCAACAACGTAGGAGCAGAAAGCACTCTTCATCAGCAATGAGAGATTTAGAGCATAACACTGGTATCATTTAGCTTTTGGCTCACTACTGACATGTGTTCGCTCTAGTGAAGTAACACTGGTGACTTTTTCATACTCACGTTGTGCATTTCAGTCACCTCAGTCTCCACTTTGTTACAATTGTATTTCTAACATGAATCAATGTAAAGGCTTACTGCTTACATTGTTGCAAAAAAAGAAACGGACAATCTATGTGCGTTGCTTTGCTGCAGCCCGGCAGAACGCCGCCATATTATGTTTCATGTTCAGCAGTGCACTTCATTCTCGTGGCTGAATGTAAGTGAAATGTAACTTGAGACCGAGAGCACGCATGGAAAAATAATTTTGCCTCATTTATTTTCAACCTTTTTTTTTTGGCAGGAGGGATTATGCCTATCTTGTAAACAGCGCTACTACAATTTGTTTTGATGCTTTTATGGATATACATGTCTAGGCCTGAGTCACAGGTGATATGGGAGGTTAACTGTGTGTATGTGGAACTTAACAGTGCTTCTCTTATGGTGTGACTCGAGACACTGAGCCACGGGCAAAATGATACTGGTGGTCAAGTGGCTTTAAGTGTACATCCCTGCACACCACACACCTGCAGACATGCACACACTCACTGAATAGACATTCATTCATTGGTCAGTTATTGAGTCATAATGCACAAGTCAAATCTTTAGGCAACTCTGATGGGCAACAGTGTCCAATGAGTTGCATCAGCCCTGCCCTGCTGCAGCATGTGTTGCTTCATTCACATAGGAACACATTGTTGCCAGGAGAATTTGGATGAGATTCACAATCTTGTGTCTCACTTTGTTGCCTGTTGCTGGGAGCATTGCTCAAATGATTGCCCCAAAATTGCAGTTGGTTTTCTTCTGGGCAACAAGATGTTGACCCTGATGCTGTGTCCTCTTATCATCTCATCCTAACACAGAAGGACTCAACTGTTTTCCTTAACCCATTGATACCTGATGCAGCATTTGTGTGTGTATCCCTTTAAGACCGCGAACCGTGTCTTAAGGGATACATACGCACACAAATGAGGGATATACACGCAAATGCTGCATCATCAGGTATCAATGGGTTAAGCAGTCAAGTGTGCACATCTCTCCCCTGAACACTGCTGTTTATTTCTACAGTATGTATTGTTTTTGATCTGTCATGATCTACCATATGTATGTATCGCATGCATTTAAGGCCTCATTTTAAAGGTAATTCCTAATGTGAAACCGTGTGTAATATATTTGATTCTGGAAGAAAATGCACCTTATTTATGTTTTTATTTTCATATATTTTTCATTGGTACACACTGTCATCTGTATATATGTGTGTGCAAATAAACCGTCGACATTATCCCATGAACGTTGGTCTGGTATTAGACAGAACAAGGCATGAAGTTGAGATGAGATTGTGTTGAACACAGGAGCACCACAGGGGACAATTTTTTCACCTCCTCTTTTCTCTGTGTACACAAATGAATTTCTTATTGATCATGTATATTTCCTTTATATGATATGGCGTTGGTTGCTCTCCTGCAGGAGGGGGACACAGAGAGAGAGAATTTATACTTTAACCATGTTTTGAGGCTTCAAAACTGGTGTTCAACAAGCTCCTTAGAAATAAATGTCTCAAAGACTAAGGAGCTAATCTTACAAAACCATAAAAATTCAATGCAGCCAATAATCATCAATGGACAAACGATTGAGATGGTTGATGATATTAAATATCTGGGAACATACATTGACAGCAGTCTTACTTTTAAAGCAAATACTGATCACATCTTTAAAAAATGTTCACAACGCCTCCACTTGCTACGCAAGCTCAACAATTTTGGGGTAAGCCAAAACATTCTAGAAACTATATAAGAGCCTAGTGGAAAGTATTTTGTCTTTTAATATGATTATGTGGTATGGCAATCTGAACATTAAATGGAGAAACAAGCTGCAGAGAATAGTGAATATGGCCTCCAAGATCCTAGGGAAGCCACAGAAGCAGCTAAGTAGTCTGTACCATGAAATAATTAGAAGTAAAGCTGAGAGGATCATTAAGGACCCCTCTCATCCACTGTTCAGTGAATTTGAACTTTGACCCTCAGGGAAGCGTTACAGACTACCGATGGCAAAGAGGAACATCTATGAGAAGTCCTTTGTCCCAGATGCTGTCATGGCAATAAATAAAACTAGGATGCGATAGATTCTGCTTAGGGTGGTGTTTTAATTTCTTATTTTGCTGAGGTTTTTTGTACAGCAGGTCTTCTGAATGTTTTTTTAATTGGACAGGTCGTAGACCTATGATTTGTAATTTTGACCTGCATTGGGAGGTGTAGCCTACTTTTGTGCATCGGTGTGGATGAATGTGTGTTGACTGTGTTGTGGATGTGTGGTTATTTTGTGGATGTCTAGCCAGGTTCTTTGTCATAATTGCATTGTTTCATGTGTTTGTCATGTGTATTGTTGTTTTATCTTTTGAGACATGTCTGCGGTGGAACCAAAGACGAATTTCCACTTGTGGACAATAAAGTTTTCGTAATCGTAATCGTAATCGTAATATCAGATCGCTGAGTGAAAATATCACACTATGATAAATAAATAAAAAACGATTAAAATATTCCTGCAAATGCAGTGGTCAAGTTCAAGTTTCGTAGTTGTATGATTTTATATAGCCTATCATTTGAGTCCTTTACAACAGGGTTTCTCAACTGGTGGGTCGGGACCCAAACGTGCATCGTGGGGTCGAGGACGCCTGTGGGGGGAAATTCCAAACATCCCCAAATGTTGTCTTGACTTGGTTTAGTGAAAGAATTCAGATTGTTGAAACTTGAGCATCACCAGTCTGCCTTTTATCTCATTGGGCTTTTAGCCCTTGTTGCAATTTTGTTTATTTCATGTTTTTAACAGTGCATGAAGGCATTGTGTATTACTGCACTATTTCTTGTGAAACACATTTGAGTGGTATAAAAAAAATCAGAAATTTGGGTAATAATGACTAAGGAAAAATGTGGGTCCTTGCTGAGACTAGACCAGTTGAGAACCACTGCTTTATATGAAAAGTCTCAACCCTCCCCCAAGTACTTTGCCAGGTGTTATAGGTCAGTCAGTCTGTCTGTCTGTGGACAGATTTTGTCAACATCATAACATCACAACCATGCGAGATGCAGTCACCAAACTTTACAGGTGTGTGTAGCTGAGATCACAATGAAGGCCAAGTTCAAAGATGATGTGGGCGGAGCAGTTGGCTGCCCCACTTTACGGCCTGGCCCACGTCACGCGTGTCATGGCTGGTGGTGTACTCCCATTGCAAGATGGCCGCACAGTGGCCGAGCTACGAACGCGAGCTGCAGGACGGGCGAGCCTAGGAATCGAGCGCACGTGTGCAGGCGAGATCCCTAGTAGTAGTGTCATTGAAATTGCCTAAGTGGGCGGGCGGTGGTTAGTCACGATTTTGTGGGCTGTGTCTGTTTGTGACATCATAAATCAGGAATTGTGATGTCATCAGTGATGTCAGTTAAGCAATTGTGATGTCATCAGTGATGTCACTCGAGCAATTGTGATAAGTGGTGGACAGTAATTTCTAAAAAATATATATATAATTTTGACCCTCGGGTACGATAATTCAACATTTCCCACCTGGCAACACTGGACCTGACTGGATAGGATCGCAGGCAGGAGAAACATGGCTCTCCTTCACAAGTCCTTTATACTCTTCATGTCTGTTCCCTGAGCTGGAGCGCATGGGCCAAGGTGGATCTGACCTTGGGTGAGAGTGTGGAGGTCTACCTGGGTCACATGGCCCAAATCCCCTGCCAGTACAACTTCTGTGATGCCAACAGGCTCAAGCAGTGGCATGTCGAGTGGGTTGTGAGAGCTGTAGATAACGGGTCACGGAAGAGGATTTTCTATGGTAAAAGCGACGGTGTGAATCGGGTTGATGACAACACGGACTACAGTGGTCGCATCAATGTGACCTATGACCAGCAGGGAAGCCGACTAACCATCCAGGACGTCCAGCTTTCTGACGATAGAGTTTTTATGTGCAGCTAACAGGCGGGCCGCCGGCCAAGCTGAGGGCAAAACCCTTCTCAAGGTTTCTGCTCCAGATCCTCCTCCCACCACAGCTCCCACCACCACCACCACCATGGCCAACATAGTTCTCTTCCTGCCCCTGATTGTGGGTGGGGCCTACGCCGCCTACTTGATGCGCCAATGCAGAAGGGGAGAGACTACTAGACCAGTGTGTCCATGTGCTGCTGTAGACTACAGGGAGAAGTGCAGCAAGGAGCTGAAACCCAAACCCACAGGAGACATCATTTCCCCCGACTATACCAATGAACGCACGGATAGGGAAGACTGTGTCTAAAGGACTGACAGGTCTGAGGACAGGAGCAGGAAAAGGACCTTGCAGTGAATGACAGAATAATAATTTACCAACTTTCAGATATAAATCAGTTAAAATTGGCTAAGTGGGTGGGGGTCCTGTGGTGTCACTGATGTCACTTGAGCAATTTTGATGTCATCAGTGATGTCACTTAAGCAATTGTGATGTCATCAGTCGTAATAAATCCTTCCTGGCTGAGGCTAGTGGTGGGAGTATACAGTAAGTAGGGAGAAGAGGATAAGTGGCGCATCATCTCCAGAGTCCACCCTAGGAATCGAGTGTGCTGATTTACACATTGCATGGATTGATCTCCAAACTGACAAAGCTTTGTTTTATATATTGCCTAAATATGATTACAACTCTGTTCACAAAATAAATTAAATTAAATTCATTTTGAAAGACTCTTTGTTCAAATGTGGTTTTGTGTCTGTGTATGTTTCCAACCTTGAGACCAAAAAAAAAAAGTGTGTGTGGGGGGGGGGGGGGGGGGGGGATTTGAGTTCCAGACAGTTTCCTGCATTCTGGTGTCTATATGGAACTGAATGGGATATTGTTATGATTGTTTGCATCTAATTATTAAAAATGCTGTAGTCTAGTGAAAGAACAAGAAAGTAATGACGAGGGATGGGCATTTTGAATCAATTTCCATAATTGAAATTCGGGAAAATGAACGATCAATTATCGATTAATAATAATATATTTTTTTATATATCTTTTTTTTTACAAAATGTCTATGTGCGAAGTGCTATGAAGCGCTTTTCAATCCGCCTAGTAATGGTGGCCCATTAGGGAAGCTCATACGCTGGTTCAATCACATTGATCAGGTGTTAATGATTAGCCTGGTAAACTAGCCCGTCACGTGAACTCACATTTCATTTGGTTCTGCGCAGAACCAAATGAAATGTGAGTTCACGTGACGGGCTGGTTTACCAGGCTAAGGAATACCATTCTTCATGCACAAAGTGACCATCCCAAAAAGATGATTGACAACATCCCTTATTGCCATCTGACTTTGAATTAAAAGCTCAAGAGATGAGGAGACGTTTCAAAGACAGGTTATAGCAACAGATCTCTAGATGTAGCTGTCAATAAAACCAGAACCCTAGAAAGAAAACAACTACTGTACCCTCCTCAGAAATGCACAGACAATAAAGTCACCTTTGTGTCAGAGTATAATAATGTCTCAGGAGAGGAGAAGTCAAGAACATCATGAGAAAACATTAGAGAATCTTGGATTGTGACCCTAGCCTCAAACATCTTGCTGCCTCTTTGCCCCGTTTTTGATACAAAAGGGGCAGAAATATATACAGTATGTATATAATATAATGTATGTGTATAGAGAGCCTGCAGTAAAAGCCAACTGGCTCTCCCAGGAAGTCCATGGAAATCACAAGTGTGGTCGATGCATACATTGCTCTAATACCTGCAACACAAAACATTTTACCTAGGCTACAGGAGAAAAATACAGCATAAAATAATTCATCAACTGCATGACGACACATGTAGTCTACTCTACATGCTTAAATGTCCTTGGTCTCATATATGTCGGCCAAACTAAACACAATCTTAAATTAAGAATTGCAGAACACATGGTGGCTCAGTGGTAGCTGTCGCCTCACAGCTAGAAGGTCCTGGGTTCGATTCTCACCTGGGACGTTGTGAGCGCTGAAGAAGTGCGTGCCCGTCCGCATGTGCTCGAGTGCCCACCGCCCGGGTGGGGTCATCAAAAGGGCCTTTCTGTCTGGAGTTTGCATGTTCTCCCCGTGCCCCCTGTGGGTTTCCTTCATATAGGAACCCCTCACCAAAACATGCAATATCCTGGTTGCTAATGTGGTTCCTCCTCTGGTCGTTAAGGGCGCCTGTTCGGAGGGAGGGGAACTGGTTGGAATAGCGTGAAGTTCCGTGAACCTCCCACCTGCTATGTCCGACCAGTGAAGCTTCCCCTGTCAGGTGAAAAGAAGCGGCTGGCTAACTGCCCATGTCTCGGAGGAAGCATGGAGCCAGTTTTGGCTCTCCCCAGATCGGCAGAGGGTGGAGTAGCAACCAGGATAAATAAATTAAATTAGCACTAATTGGGGATAAAAATGGGATACAAAATCGGGAGAAAAAAAAAATATAAAAAAATAATAATTGCAGCACACAAGGCAGCTATAAGAAATGGCAACATGGATTATGCAATTGCTCGCCACTACAATGACAGAAATCACGACTCTGCAGCCT